>NC_136670.1:13780496-14177996 GCF_903797595.1 Erithacus rubecula | reverse complement strand
TTGCTGTGCACACCCGGGTGGGCTGGGCGTGCCCTCGGCTGTCCCTGAATGTCTGTGTGTCCCTGCATGTCTGTCTGTCCTGCATGTCTGTGTGTCACTGCATGTCTGTCTGTCCTGCATGTCTGTCTGTCCCTGCATGTCTGTCTGTCCCTGCATGTCTGTGTGTCACTGCATCTCTGTGTGTCACTGCATGTCTGTCCATCCCTGCATGTCTGTCTGTCCTGCATGCCAGGCTGTCCCTGCATGTCTGTCCGTCCCTGCATGTCTGTCCGTCCCTGCATGTCTGTCCGTCCCTGCATGTCTGTCTGTCCCTGCATGTCTGGGGTCTGTGGTGTGTGAAGCAGCTCCCCAATATTCATCTCCATGAACAGGAACTTCCAGTATTTGTCTAATCAGAGATTGCTTTTAGAAGACAGCCGTGATGGGTTGGTATTTGTCTGAGCAGAGATTGCTTTTAGAACACAGCCGTGATGGGTTGGTATTTGAGCAGAGATTGCTTTTAGAACACAGCCGTGATGGGTTGGTATTTGAGCAGAGATTGCTTTTAGAACACAGCCATGATGGGTTGGTATTTGAGCAGAGATTGCTTTTAGAACACAGCCGTGATGGGTTGGTATTTGAGCAGAGATTGCTTTTAGAACACAGCCGTGATGGGTTGGTATTTGAGCAGAGATTGCTTTTAGAACACAGCCGTGATGGGTTGGTATTTGAGCAGAGATTGCTTTTAGAACACAGCCGTGATGGGTTGGTATTTGAGCAGAGATTGCTTTTAGAACACAGCCGTGATGGGTTGGTATTTGAGCAGAGATTGCTTTTAGAACACAGCCGTGATGGGTTGGTCCCCAGCACGGGTTCAGTGGGATCTGGTGGTTGGTTGGTGTGTGCATGTCCATGGTGGGCTTTGCCATCCTGCTCCCACCCAGTATGATCACATACCATATTCTTATAATCACATGTTATATTGTATTATCCTGACAGGTCTGCAAATGCCACCCATGAGGTCATCAATGCCACCCTCCACACTCTGCTGGCTGCTACTACCAAGCTGGTGGCTCCTACCCCCCCCAAACCCATCCTCCCAGTTCAGACTGGAGTCCAGGCACAGCAAGAGGAGCAGTCTAGTGGCATGACCATCTTCTTTAGCCTTCTTGTTATAGGTGAATAGTGAACTGAAAGTCTGTTGATCTCTGTTAACTGTGCTCTGTGTCTGAGGACACTCAAAATCATGGTGGTTTATTTCTCTGGTCTCTCTGTGAAGTGGGATTTTGCCCAGGCACAGGGAGTGAGAACATTGATGGTGGTGGCAGCTGCTGCTTACACTGCTGCTTCTTGGTTCATTGCCAAAGTGAAGCCTACTGCATCATTAGGAGAAGTTTGCTTGTGCATTTAAAAAATACTAATGAAAAGTATATTTTGTTCTTTTCCAACACTCCTGAACCTCCATTTTTCCCTTCACAGCTATTTGCATCATATTGGTGCATTTGCTGATAGAATACAGGCTTCATTTTCTACCAGAGAGCGTGGCTGTTGTTTCCTTAGGTGAGTAACCATGACATTGTCACACTGCATTGGTGTCACTGCTGGTGTCTGTGCTGCTCAGGGTGGGTCAGGAGCAGCAGTGCTGCATCTCTTGTGCTCTGTTCTGAGGCTGTGCAGGACCATGCTCAGCTGGGTTGTGGGGTGGCACAGCAGTCTGTCCCCCAGAGAGGTGACATGATGGCAGCACAGCCATTCCTGTGAGTCAGCAGGGTGTTTTACCCAGGCCAGCCCAGTAACAGATGGCCTGTGTCATTTCAGCCTTAGCTAGTTGTTTTATAGGCTCAGTTGTGTTTGAGGGGCTCTCAGCCCTGCTGGCAGGACTCTGCACCTGTACAAGCACAGGAGCTGCCAGCTCAGGGCTGCTCTGCACAGCTGCAGGAGACACCTTGAGTTTCAAGTATCCAGTTTTGACAGCAGTGCCAGAAATGAGGTGTGCCCTGTTTTGATTTGTAAATTAAACAAATGCTCTCAGGAAGTTATTGAAGGCTAATAAAAGTGACAGCAGAGAAGAGAGGTAGGGTTTTCTCAAGTGTTTTTCCTCCCATTGTCTAAGCTGCTGTTATGGTTTCTAGGGGGTGTGTCTGTCATGTGGACAGGGTGGAAGTTCATTCTCTGAGTCTAGATTTTATCCTCATCCTTATAAGTTGCTGGAATTTTGTTGGCAAAAATAATTCCCAGTAATTTGATTTGTTACCGAGTTTTAACACGTTCTCAGGAAAAATGAAGGTTGGTTGCAATAAGAAAATACCTATAAAATGGAAAAAAAAAAAAAAAGAGATTTATTGTTACAGACTTAACCCTTCTAATTAGCCCATTGTCAAAACTGACTTGCCTGATTGAATAGTAACAGCTGATCAAAACCTGCATTCATTCATTCAGTAATAAAGGAAGAGTAGTTTGTAAATGTATTTGCATGTGAGTGGCCGTGTCTGCATTCTGTCTTTCAAGGAACAGCAGACCTTTGATGTTCCTTCATTTATGTTTTCCTCTTCCTTTCCATAGAAACCATTTCATGGAACAATTATTTCTCCCTCTGGGACTGCTGCCTTCCCAGATCTCTGTATCAAAGCAGGCTTAGGCCCCTGGCTTTGTGTGTGTGACACATCCATCAGCAGTAACCCATGTGATTCTGTTTGTGAGACTCTTTTGTTTGCTGCAGCATGAGAGGAGGGCTCATGAGTTACAGGAAAGACACTTAACATGAGTTACAGGAAAGCACACTGGAAGCTTTGCAGACACTCTGTACTCTGTACTCCATTTGGAGTATTTGACTTCTGTGTCCCAATGTTTGACTGTGAAGTCTCCATTCTGTAAATAATAAAACAACTCTGCAGAAACCCAGATCTGAAATCTGGCTAAAGACAAATTCCCTATAACTACTTGAAAACAATTAATGACAGTTCATGAGTTAGCTTCATGACTTCCAGAAGAAATCTGGTTACAGTTTTATGTGTTTATGTTTGAAGATATATGGGAGGAAAGAGTATGATAACCTTTAACCACAGAGTGTGCAGCAGCCTTGATAAAATTCTTGTATATTCACATTATTTCTACATGACTTAAACAGTGTGTAACTCATTTGGACAACAGTTCTGGCAGGGTCTCCACCCTGATCAGAGCTTGTTGCCTTCCTCATTGCCAGCAAGTGCTATGATTTCATTCAAACAAAATTAACTTCTGTGGAGAAGACTGAATTCATTTAAGCTGCTTTAACTGCAGATAGCATTGAAGTGACACAGAGCACAGGTGCCTGACTCATAACTTGCTGATTCTTCAGCAGGAAAGGTGAAATCTCATTTGAGTGCAGCTTAGATGAGAGGTGGGTTTGAGTAGTTAAGCCTGTTGTCTTTCTGAACCAGTGAGCATCCCACTCTCAGTAGGTCTGCCTGGAGTTGGGGTGTCCCAAGAGACAATCTGTTATGCAGGGAAACTCTGCAGTTATGTAACATATTGGAAACTGGGTATTATTTTGGGTGTTAAACCCAAAACCACTCAGTGTTTTCATGGTTTAGGAATGAAAGACTTGCTGCACTATGTTTTGCCTTGTTTCCACTTCTAAAACTTGGAGAGCTGATAAACAGTGACCTGTTTTGTGGCTATTTCAGAATGTTTTCTTATTTTCTCCTAGGTATCCTTATGGGAGCTTTTATAAAAATCATAGAGGCTCAAAAGCTGGCCAACTGGAAGGTATTGTTGTAACAATTAATTTTTAATTGTAGAAAAATCCCTGAATTTACGAAAAAGGCTTTGTAATAGTTGATGTTTTAGAGGGCAAACCCTGGCAGAAGTTTCTCCAAGTCTGCAGTGAAGCAAGGATTTTGCTTCCTACTGTTTATCCACATTATCAAAGCAATGAACTCTTCACTGTTCCTGCTTTAATTTAAAATCTTGCAGCATTTAAACTGTGATTTTGTTTCACAGCACCGAATTTGACTTAAAATTGAAAATCAGTTAAATGGCCATGACATCAGCATTTTAAATTAGTTTCTTATGGATTAAATAAAATAATCTGAGTAAGATCATGTATGTAAGAGGAGAAAAAAACTTCCTGCTCTGATTTGAGCACTTGTTCTGTAAACATGGAAATACTGATGACAGCTGATGAATTACATGGAGGTTTTCTGGGAAGTGTTGGTCTCAGCTTGGGAGGCACTGGGGAGCTGTGCTTGCTCATGTTGTCAGCCAAGGTGAGAGGCCACAGATATCACATTATTGTAGCTTATTTGAGTTACTTTCACTGTAATAAAGCTTGGGTTCTAACATAGGCTGTTGTAATTTTAGATGTGAAATTTTCTAATCAAAAATTACAGACTTCATGACATGGTTCTAAATGGATCTGAATTTACTGAATATCTTTTGTTTATCTGGTAAGATAAAAAAATGAAATATTTACCTGCAGGCTATATTTCTGTACAAAGCAAATCATGGATCATATCCCTGCCCTGAAAACTTTGCTGTGTCATTTCTAGTGATCACACCTTACTAAGTGTTCATTTGAGTTCACCACTGAGGCCTGGTGCCTGCTGGTGCTTCTTGCCTAGCAGAATCCTCATGTTTTACTTTCCTCTGCTTCCACACAGCACACAGTCCTTCCTTTCTGTTGTTCTCCCTTGCTTGTCCAGCTCTGGTTTCAGGGCTGTCCCAAGTGCAGTGACTCAGAGCTGTGGGTTTTGTGTGCTGGCAGCAGCAGCAGTGTCAGTCATGGTTCACAGGATTATTTGTGCACAGTCATGGGCTGGAGCATTTCAGCCCAAAGGATGAGTTTTGTTTTCTAAGCCCCCCAAATCCTCTAAGATGATTATCACTGGTACAGGCAGGATTGAGATTTTAAAGAGATGAGTACCTCTGGTTTGAAAGCTGGTGTTGGAACAGAACAGTCCATCAGCTGTTTACCCTGGGTTTAAACAAGTTAATCTGGGCTTGGGAGGTGACAAACCTGTGTCCAGTGCTGGGGGCACCAGGGGGGAGTGTGAGGTGGGTAAAGAGACTGGCCCCTCAGCCTGGGACTCCTCTGCCTTCTGTTTTACTCTGCCTGCAGGGCACCAGGGTGCCAGGCTGGGGGTGCAGCATCAGCAGTGAGACAAGTGACAAGGACTGGGGACACAAAAAATAGCATCTTACCTCATGGTGGGTTCCAGTTATATCACTGTGGTGGCAAAAGGAGCCATCAGAACAGTACCATTCAATTCAGGCAGAAATTGCATTTGCTGAGAAGCCTCAGGCCCCTCAGGTGGTGTCACCTGAGCCTGGTCACCTGCAGGGCCACTGGGCCTGGGATTTTCCTGTCAGGTGATGAGTTTTCCAGTGAAGCTGCTTGGTCCCAGTTAACCTGTTCTGTTCCAGCAGTGGCCAAGAGGTCACAGTTCCTTGGCAGTCCTCACAGATCTCCAGATTCTCACATAAAGTGGAAATATTTTTTGTAGAAACAGGAAGATTTTTCCTTTACCATAAATAACCTGTTTTCTATGCAGCTTTTTTTGGAGACAGTAATTTAAAATAAGTAACTCCTGGATTTCTATCACTGGATTGAAAAAGAACAATGGAAGTAGCAGCTCTGGAATAGTTGACTGTTCTTCAGTCTTCTAATTTGTGATAAGAAGGGAGAAAGATTTTTCATTTTCCATCACTGTTTTTTAAATAGCTTTTCTTTTGGAGGATTTGATGTTATTTCAATAATGGTGATATCCCTGAAATTATAATTAATTTTTTTTTTTTTGCAGGAAGAAGAAATGTTTCGTCCAAATATGTTTTTTCTGCTTTTGCTTCCGCCTATTATATTTGAATCTGGATATTCACTGCACAAGGTCAGTCCCTGCCAGACACTCATTTTGCATCTTGAGGTTTTGTTTGGAACAGATTCTGCTTTTAGTTATCTTAATGAAGCCTAGGCTAATTGCATTAAATTCCATTCTATTAATCATTGGGGAATTGGGAGTGCAAGATGTGAAGCTCTTGAGGCTGGAGTGCAGTGAGTTTAGCTTGCTGCTGCTGCTGAGTGCTGGCAGGGTTTCCTTGGCTGGAGAGGTTCTCAGCAGGGCTGTACAAGGGCTGCTCTGCAGCAGGAGAAGTGGGGAGGTGTAAGATGAGAAGTGGGGAAGGTGTGGTCACTCCACAGCTGCAGAAGAGGGAAATGTGGGTTCTGACCCTTGCCTGGGGCTGGGTTTCCATGGGCATTTCTCACAGCCTGAGGGGTTTGGTGCTGCCTTGTGCTGCCCTTAGGACAGGGAGGGGACAGTGGCCCTGGTGACACAGGGACTGGTACCAGCACTGGAGACCTTTTAGTGCAAAATCACAAGCAGTGGGTTAGAACTGGGAGGTGTACAAGCTTTTTTCACATGCCCTGTCTCCAGCAGAGGGACTAACTTACCCTTCTGCCAGGTGGGGAATGTGTCAGTGCTGGTGGATATCCAGCTGTTTGCCTGGGGACTGGGTTCTTGTTGTGCCAGACTGGGAATCAGTCCTGGGAATCAGAGGAGTTGCTGTTGTCCTCAAGAGAGCTGCAGTCTCTCTGGGCAGATGGTGTGTAGATGTGTGTCCTGGGGTCCTGGACACAAACTGAGCACTTATAATCAGAAACCCAGTTGTGAATTAGAATCTAATTAAATGCAAACCCATACATGAGTTTTCCTTCAGGCCATTTTTACTAATTTACTCATTTTATTACTGTGTTCCAGGGTAATTTTTTTCAGAACATTGGTTCCATCATTCTGTTCTCAGTATTTGGCACTGCAATATCAGCTTTCATTGTAGGTGGAGGAATCTATTTCCTGGGCCAGGTAAGACTTCCTGCTTTGAAGCACTTCAGCTTATCTGGCTCATTATTTGCAAGCCCAGTTTTCAAGGGCAGACAAATAGAGTGAAAGTGAATTCCTGGTCACAAAGTGCAGTTCTGTGCTCTCACAGAGGCAGTGCTGTACAACCCCTGCCAGGGAAATTGCTGGAGTTTCCTTCCCTGGAAGTGCTCAGAGCTCTGCATGCTCCATGGACATTTTCCATGGGTGAGGTGTTCAAGGAGGGGTGGAGTTGGTGACCTCAGGTGTCCCTTCCAGCCTGAGCCACTCTGTGACTCTGTGACACAGCATGTGCCCTGGGAAAAGCAATTAAGACTTGAGTTTTGCTTTTTCCTAACAATCTTCCTTGTGGAATGCTGTTCCACAACCTGTGCACCTGTGTTCTCTAGAGCCAGCTTATACTCTACAATAGGAATTGTTTTTTCTTTTCTGATTTGCTGTTTCCTGTTGATTACATGTAGACACAGATATTTATCTTTTCTCTCAGACTTCATTCTGGTGGGCCAAGCATTCTGTACTTTCCTCTTTGCACTCAGGTGTCTCTTCCTTTGATTGTCTTGGCTGCTCTGCTCACCTGACTCTGCTCTAGTTCCCTGGTCTTGGGTGACCAGCATTGTAGCAGTAGATTACTGTTGGAGGGCACTGTTAAACTGGTAACATCACTACTGTGAACTTTTTGTTCGTAATAATCCCATAAACTTGGGATTTGATGAATAGTTTGTTTTTTAAGAGCAGCAGAACACCACAATTGATTGTGATTATGTTCTGTCTATCCTTTCAGGCTGATGTAATTTATAAACTCAACATGACAGACAGGTAAGCTCCTGGGGAGATGGTGTAGTGTATGAAGTGAAGCTTTCCTCAGCATGGCTGCAGGAGGGAAATGCACTGCAGTTGGGCACCTCTTCTGATTAGTGTTTAATTGCTGAGATTCAACATTGGGTATGAAACCAGGAAATAGATGGAACACTTCTATACCCTATTTATTACACCCTTATTTCCAAATAATGTTGTATTATATTCCATTCTGCTGCATTCTAGTCTATTCTGTTCTATGCTCAGTTATTTCTTTAGACAGATACTGGGTATTTTAACCAAACTTTAAGATTTGTAAACTTTGATTAGTTGGTATTATTAATATGTGTGATAAGGGTCTAACTTCCTTCTCCAATCTTCTCTTAAAAGACAGAATAAGTTTCTCAGTATCAATAATGTAGATTTTCTCAAGAACTTGGCAAGTTGCCGTGGGAAAAGAGAATACAACATATCACTGTGTAGGAACTGTAACACAAATGGGTTTGTTACTGTTGTCCATGTAAGGTTACTAGGTAGGTATTTTTTTCATCCAGTTTCCTCTTTGTGTTCTCCCAGTTTTGCATTTGGCTCTTTAATATCTGCAGTTGACCCTGTGGCTACTATTGCCATTTTCAATGCCCTTAATGTGGACCCTGTGCTGAACATGTTGGTTTTTGGAGAAAGTATTCTCAACGATGCAGTCTCAATTGTCCTGACCAAGTAAGTGTGTATGGAGACACTGACTTCATCATTTCCTGTTAGTTTTTCAGGTATACAGTAATTCTTCCATCTTCATTTGGAACAAAAGGTGTATTTCAGGTTAAAGCTGAATCTTGTATGGTGCTTCTGTGCAGGAAGCAATCCAGAACATGAATGTTTACAGAAGAATGGTTTCCTCATTAGCCCTGCCTCAGTGCCTTATCTCATTGACCTAGATAATTGATTGCTTTCTAATTGCATTCATTTTCAGCTCTCTTTCCATCTGAGGGTCCTGACAGCAGGAGCCCCTGTCACCTGTCAGGCACAGAAATACCTTCCCAGGGCTGCTCTGTGTCTGTGCCACTGTGGCTGGGCAGGAATGCAGCAGCATCCATGCAGTGGGGTTGTGTTTGTGCTGGGGCTGCTGTGGGAAAGAGGAGCATCCAATACCCTTGTCTTTCACCTGTGAGAATTCTTTGGGGCTGAAAGAGTAAAACATGGATAGATCTATCTTCATGTTATTGCTGAAGCCAGTAGCTGTGACTGTGAATGCATAGAAGGATCAGCTGTACCAAGCAGGCTGTGAAGTCAGAGCAATTTTCTAATGAATTAATTGCTTTTATTACAGTTGTTGTACTTTCAGGGAAGATGCTGAAAGCTAAAAGCAGCCAAGAGAAACACTAGCTATGATCCATGTGTTCTTTGCAAAGAATTTTCATGAAATATATTCCTGTATTCAAAGAGGCTTCTCCCCTTTCCTGTTAAGAGCTGCTTTGTTTGCCATCAGTGACCTTCTTGTCTCTCATCCACACCTAAATATTTGATGAGACTTCTTCCTGTTCATTTGTTCTTCTCAGAGGATCACATGGGTTTTTACCATTGTAAAATGTGTTTTCTTTTCCTTTTCAAGGATGGAGCATTGTTTTGAAGTCCTGGCCATCACCATAGCCTATTTATGCCATTCTGGGTTCTTCAGAGGAGCAGGGCTAGGTTTTGAGCAGAATTAGGTTTCCCTTTGGGGATTACACTAAGGCTTGATTTAACATCTTTTGACATTCCCCTTGTTACATATATCACAGTAAAAGCCTTTTAAGAGTGGTAGCAACAAAGAAATGGGAATCTTTTTGTTGTTGTGCTCAAAAGATGTTTGATATTTTTGGATCCAGGCTTAGAATGTATAGCCATTTCTTTTTATTTCTCTTTTAATTGTATCTAGCACAGCAGAAGGTTTGACAAGGGAAAATATGTCAGATGTAAGTGGATGGCAAACCTTCCTACAGGCACTGGGATACTTTCTGAAGATGTTCTTTGGCTCTGCAGCACTTGGCACACTTACTGGTCTTATTTCTGCATTAATATCCTTTTCTAATTTTGGTGTTGTATATGTATTGGTGAACTGCAACATTTTAGTAGTATTTTTCTTCCCATCTTCTCCAGCATTTCTTAGAGGATATTTCTTGGTAGACATTATTTTGGTTTTATGCTAGTGTGCATGGATGTGTATTAAAAGTGGCATCAAATTTTTATGAACATAATTAAGGTCAGAAATGTTGTATAATAGCTTATGTGCACTGGAGTGTTATAAGATATGGTAATTGTTTTGTAAATTCAAAATATATTCATTCCATTTCAATACCAATCCATTCTAACAAGCATATGGCTTCTTTTTTACATAGATAAAACAGTTAATTAAAGAGGAAAAAAAGCTGCTTTTCCCGAGGGCCTTTGAGTCAGCCCAGCCCGTTTGTCCCTGTGGATCATGTGCAGGCAGCTGAGTGCAGGCACTGTTCTCCCTGCATTTATCCTGGGCTGCATTTTGCCTCTTCCACTTCCATGGATTGGTTGCTGAATAACCAGGAGCTGCTCTGCAGAGATCAGCAAGGTGTTTGCTGCAGCCCAGACACCTTTGTGACTTTTGGGGTGGTTTGATGCTGCCTCTGATTCCCTGTGTGAGCTCTGGGCAGTTACTGCTGTCAGCTGGGACACACTGCAAACACTTGGGTTGTGAACAGCAGGAATGGAATGTTTGATTCAATACAGACATATTTCCCCTTTTGGTTCATCAGCCTAATTCAACAAACTTTGAAATTATTCCATACACACAACAAAAGAGGGACACAGGTAATCAGCTCTTCTTTGACTCATATCTAAATTATACTAAGTCAAAGAGAAAAGCAGTTTATTTTCCCTTTGTAGTTACTTGTGCCTCAAAAGTATTCGATTTCCCTGTTGTTATCAGTATTTTAGGGGCACATTAGCAGGGGATCTGTTTGTCTCTAACTCTGTCTTCTGGCAGACTTCTACCAGCAGTAGCTTCTATAGGAAACATTCCTCACATAAGAAATGACCAATCTTTCCATACTTGAGTTGAAGGCCAATTTGTAGATCTTATTGGCTATTGAGTAAAGTACATTAACATAATCATTGTTTTGTAATGGTATGAACACATCAAAATATTCCTTTAGTTTATGTTTTAATGTACTTTTTCCATAACATTTCTGTGTGTACGTACTAAAGCACATTGATTTAAGGAAAACACCTTCCCTGGAATTTGGGATGATGATTATCTTTGCTTACCTTCCCTATGGACTTGCAGAAGGGATCTCACTCTCAGGTGAGTAGCAAAATGAGTTCTGACCACACTGTTTGATATGTTAAAATATTTCTATTGCTGTAGAAACACAAGGTTTTGCCTTGTGAGAAGATTACCCTGGAGGTCTCAGCAGAAAATCCTTGCAGTTTTCTGTTGTTCTTGCCCACAGGTATCATGGCAATCCTGTTCTCTGGCATTGTGATGTCCCACTACACACACCACAACCTGTCCCCAGTGACACAGATCCTGATGCAGCAGACACTCAGAACTGTTGCTTTCATGTGTGGTAGGTGCTCCCTGCTATTCAATCCACTGTTAATAGTTGAGAAGTTCATTTGCATGGGATGTGATTCTGTTGGGAGCAGCAGAGGTGTGAATTTGCATCCAGGCAGTTGTGTGTCAGTGTGTGTCTTTAAGAGAAGAATTCCTGAGAGTGGAGGCTGGAAGGCACTCAAATGTCACCTTTCCTGCCACATTGGATAAAACAGGCAGTAAATCTCTCCCATCCTGCAGGCTCCTGCTAAGATTTGTCATAAGATGGATGAGAGACATCTCTAACTTGTGTGTTCCTCTGCTTTGCTTTTAGTTCTAGGAGATGGGGTTTGAGTGGTATTTTTTAAGTATTTTGAAATATAAAAAGCTACCTGCAAAAAGAGTTTCTTCAAATGTGGAAGTTTTTGGAAGTAATGATACAAGCAGCTCAGAGTCCTAGAGCCTTTCCAGTTCCCTTTTCAAACAAACCTTTGAAGAAATGACATTACAAATGTGTTCCTGCATTACAAACATGTCCCTGATTTCTGGGGGCTGCCATGAAGGAATTCTGTGTTGTTTGCAGGAGGATGCAGTGTGATCAGGGAGGGGCTTTGCTGCAAAGTGAATTTAGCCAGCACCAGCAGCTCTCCAGGGTTTTGTCAGGAAATCCCATTTTATGTACTGTATGTAGGAATTAATAACAGGAGTAGAAAAGGTTTTTCTGGAATTGTTTATTTAAGATGTGATTTCTCTTTTTCAGAAACGTGTGTTTTTGCATTTCTTGGCCTGTCAATTTTTAGTTTTCCTCACAAGTTTGAAATGTCCTTTGTCATCTGGTGCATAGTAGGTATTTACTTTCTTCCATATCTTTTTAGATGCATTTTTGGTATTGGGGAAGGGGGAAACACCTTACAGTTAAAAGATTTTAGAATAATTGTTACAATTTGTAGGTCTTCATAAAAAGTTCTCAGACTCCTTTCCTAATTTTTTGTCTTTAAACCCACTTCAGTGTGCCTTAATGCAGTGACTGAATTTCCTTTCACATTGGGCTTGCCTCCATCTGTTGCCATTGCAATGGTTTAATATCAGCATGAAAAGTGTGTTCCCTTTTGCAGAGTGCAGTGAGGGCAGTGTGGATTTATTTCCAGTTGTGCACAGCACACTGACCCATCCCATGGCTCAGGGAAGAGCTCCCCAGACAGGGATATCAGCACAGGGAGCTGCTCTGCCTGCATTGCACACAACTTCCCTCTCTAATATATGTCTAAGGTGTGACACTTCCTCCTGTGCAGCACTGCCCTCTCAGGTGCAATGCAAATTGTGTAATTTTGGGGTGATTCATAAAGGAAAACAACACAGCCCTTCAAGGATCCTGCTGACTAATTCTAGGATATTTACCTTATCAAGGTCTGTTTGTAGTAGAGCTTAAAAACAATGTTCTGGGAAAACCTTAACTTTTCTGAGTTAAAGTTTTCACTGTGTTTGTTAATTGTTTGCCATTAAATCAATAGTCCCCTTTCTTTTCTTTTCCACCCTCAGAGTGTTGCTCCAGTGTGGGGAATGTTTTATAGCCATGCCCAGGGAAGTGTTGAGAAACAGCCTGATGTGCTGTTTGTTTGGCTCCTGGCCTTTCTGAGCAACTGGGCCCCAGGGAGGCAATAGAAATGCACCAAGGGCATGATTAAAGGATTGCACTGAGGAGCACTTCTACCCAAAGTAATTCTTGGTCCCTGGAATGCTTCCTGGGTTCCATTTCTTTATTATCAGTAAAGCAGCCTGGTCTCCATCAGTGACAGGTCTGATTTAGTTTCAGTTAAGCAGACAAAATGTTTCAGGAGTAACATTGCACAGTACCCTGTGCTGAGGGGTTTCTCCCTGTCCATGGAGCACATGGAGCACATTCACCTTCCAGCTGCAGCTGGTGGATGTAACACATCAAATGGTCTTTTGCTTTTATTTCTGTTTTTCAGGTGCTGGTTCTGTTTGGTAGAGCAGTGAATATTTTCCCACTTTCCTACCTACTCAACTTTTTCCGTGATCATAAGATCACTCCCAAAATGATGTTTATCATGTGGTTTAGTGGTAAGTCAAAGCTCAGAATATTGAGAACCAGAAAAAATGTTTTATCTGTTTGATTGTGTGGCCCACTCTAGGAGGAGCTGCTTTTTCATTGTTGAGCAAAACTCAGCTGCACATTTGCACCGTTCTGAAGTGCAGAGGAATGTTCTCTTTCCCCTTTGTCTGTGGTGAGCCCCACCAGAGCTTTTCTGTGTGCAGACCCAGCAGGCTCAGTTTGAGCAGCAGCATCTGAAAGGCTCAGACTTGTTTTGGGGTGGCAGGCAGTGCTGGCCAATGGCCCTGCCATGCTGTACAAGGCCTGGGGTGCAGAGCCCTGCTGAGCTCTGTGCTGCTGCCTGAGTGTCCCCTGGCCTGCCTCTGCAGGGTTACGAGGTGCCATCCCCTACGCCCTCAGCCTGCACCTGGGCCTGGAGCCCATGGAGAAGCGGCAGCTCATCGGCACCACCACCATCATCATCGTGCTCTTCACCATCCTGCTGCTGGGGGGGGGCACCATGCCCCTCATCAGGCTGGTGGACATCGAGGACTCCAAACCACGCAAGAGGAGCAAGAAGGATGTCAACCTCAGCAAGACTGAGAAGATGGTGGGTTTGGGGTTTTCATTCCAGGATCCCTGGGGTTTGCTGGGGTTGTTTCAGTTTAAATCTTTTTACTAACTAGTACATGATCTGTTACTAAAAAGTAAGATGAAGGCAGTAGAAAAAGCCATGGTAGTAGGACAAAGCCAAGCAATGTAATTTTAAAGTATCCCAAAGACAGAGTTTGGTTAGTGTTCATACAAAATATGTGTTTGGACGAGTGGGGGAGAAACAGTCTTTTAATTCAATCTAATTACAAGTTGATCTATATAAATTAAAGTATCCTTGGAAAAGGATAAAGCAGATGATAGAGGATTGAGTCATATATAGAGAGAAAGTAGTCGGTACAGAGAGATGGAAATTAATCATAAAAGGCAGCTGGAAATTATTTTGAAAAATTCAAAGGCCATGAGAAGGGGGTAACAATAGCCCCCCTCTGAATGGAGTTTATTTTAATACAATTTCTGACAAAGCAAGAGATCAGATTCCACTCTGGAACCTCTTGAGCAAATGACTGGAAAACAAAAACTATCACAGGACATTTCCTGACTGTTTTTCTCTAAACCATTGAAGAGTATATGCAGGGAGGATCTTAAGAACATTTGTCTTTGCATGGGGTTGATTGTAGTCTGTAGAATTACCTTGCACTGCCCACACAAGGAAGTGCAGGAGGAGTGCAGGGACAGGGCTGGTTTTCACTGGGACAATGACAGCAGTGCTGCTTGCTGGGTGACAGCATTGTCCAGCTCACAAGAGAAAACCTGCACAGTAGAAACCTGTTCTCAGCAATAGTGACAACACAAAACATGGAACATTTGAGGCCTTTTCCCTTTCAGCATGGAAAGGGAAGCTGAGTGGCTCTGGGCTTCAGTGGCTGAAGAGCCTCCTGCAGGGCTGGCATGGGGGTCATTTCCATATTGTTGCAGCATGGCAGCTGCTTGTCCTAAGGGAGCAGGGACTGATGAGGGTGCTGAATTACCCACTTCTCTTGGGTAGTTGCAGTCTTTGTGCTTTTTCTAGGGCAACACAATAGAGTCAGAGCACTTGTCAGAGCTGACAGAGGAGGAGTACGAGGCGCAGTACATCAAGCGGCAGAACCTCAAAGGCTTCATGCGCCTCGACGTCGAGTACCTGAACCCCTTCTTCACCAGAAGGCTCACACAAGAAGTAAGTCTTCCTTGTGTTCTGGGAGAAGGGAAACTGGTGGAGTTGGTTGTTGTCCTCAGTACCACACAGGGCTCACAGTGCAGCCACTTGTGTGGGGACAGTGGGACATCTGTGTATTGCTCGTGCATAGAGAGAGCAGCTGTAGTGAACAGCTGCTCTGTAAGTTGGGTTAAATGAGAACTCAGAGCCCCCCCACTTAAACTTGGTGTAAGGATCTGCTGAACTGGCCTTTAATGGTGCAGGGACCCATGCAGGGCATCAGGAATCACTGGCTGCTGCTGCTAGAAAAAGCTGCTGCCACTTGGGCAGAGCTTCAAGGTGCTGTCACACACAGTTCCTGCCTCTGGCTGTCAGTGGAGCTGTGACTGCTGGAGCTGGGATGTTGCTGCAGAGTGCAGTTTCTGCCTTGGAAATGGGCACCAGCACTGCACCTTCCACTTCCCAGCCTGCTCACTTCCCAGAGACCAAGGCTCTGAGGCTGTAAATGCAAAACAACACCTGGCAGTAACTTAACACTGAGTGGCCCCAAGGTGTAAATACTGTGCCTTTTTCACTCCTGTGCTTCAGAAATCTGAGGCTCCTTAGCCACAGAATTCACTGTTTTTCAAATTTCCCATGGAAGCATTTTGGCTGTGCAGTTTATAATTTTGTTTAAATATACATTCCATCTTCCAAGCCTACTCAAAAGTACTGTTTTTTCTCTTGTTTTGTACTTTTCTAAAGTACTCATTCAGCACTTTCCTACAAAAACTAAAGTCATTTATTGCAAAAACAGAAAGGAATCAAGGAACCAAATAAGCATCTGATTGGTAGTTGGTAGCCAAAAGCACGGGCTGCCATCCAGATTGCAACCAAAGGCTGGAAAAATAAGCATGTGAATCACCAGGGCAGGCCACAAGCTTCCAGTGTCCCTGGGAACATGAGGAGAGGCAAAGCCAGGCCATGCAGACAGCACTGGGATTGTTGTAACACACAGAGCAGGACTGTCTAGAGAACACAGGTACAAACACCCATCATCAGATCTCATCTGCAGCAATAATTACTGACTGAGCACCTGGTGAGTGTTTGCTGGTGGGAAGGGCTCTGTGTGCTCAGAGAGCAGGAGCAAGGATTTCCTGAGGGGTGTGTGCAGCTGTGGCCCTGCTGTGCCCTGGCTCTGGGGGTGCTGCAGCAGATTCCAGTGCTGTGCTCAGGCTCTGGGTGCTGTGCCTAGGCTCTGGGTGCTGTGCCCAGGCTCTGGGGTGCTGTGCTCAGGCTCTGGGTGCTGTGCCCAGGCTCTGGGGTGCTGTGCCCTGGCTCTGGGTGCTGTGCCCTGGCTCTGGGTGCTGTGCCCTGGCTCTGGGTGCTGTGCCCAGGCTCTGGGTGCTGTGCCCTGGCTCTGGGTGCTGTGCTCAGGCTCTGGGTGCTGTGCCCTGGCTCTGGGTGCTGTGCCCTGGCTCTGGGTGCTGTGCTCAGGCTCTGGGTGCTGTGCCCTGGCTCTGGGTGCTGTGCCCTGGCACTGGGGGTGCTGTGCCCTGGCTCTGGGGTGCTGTGCTCAGGCTCTGGGTGCTGTGCCCTGGCTCTGGGTGCTGTGCCCTGGCACTGGGGGTGCTGTGCTCAGGCTCTGGGTGCTGTGCCCTGGCTCTGGGGGTGCTGCAGCAGGTACCAGTGCTGTGCCCTGGCACAGGAGCTCTGCAGCAGGTACCAGTGCTGTGCCCTGGCACTGGGGGGTGCTGTGCTCAGGCTCTGGGTGCTGTGCCCAGGCTCTGGGTGCTGTGCCCTGGCTCTGGGGGTGCTGCAGCAGGTACCAGTGCTGTGCCCAGGCTCTGGGTGCTGTGCCCAGGCTCTGGGTGCTGTGCCCTGGCTCTGGGGTGCTGTGCCCAGGCTCTGGGTGCTGTGCTCAGGCTCTGGGTGCTGTGCCCTGGCTCTGGGTGCTGTGCCCTGGCTCTGGGTGCTGTGCCCAGGCTCTGGGTGCTGTGCCCAGGCTCTGGGTGCTGTGCCCAGGCTCTGGGTGCTGTGCCCTGGCTCTGGGTGCTGTGCCCAGGCTCTGGGTGCTGTGCCCTGGCTCTGGGTGCTGTGCTCAGGCTCTGGGTGCTGTGCCCTGGCTCTGGGTGCTGTGCTCAGGCTCTGGGTGCTGTGCCCTGGCACTGGAGCTCTGCAGCAGGTACCAGTGCTCTGTTTCCTGGGCAGGACCTGCACGATGGGCGCATCCAGATGAAGACCCTGACCAACAAATGGTACGAGGAGGTTCGGCAGGGCCCCTCGGGCTCGGAGGACGACGAGCAGGAGCTGCTGCAGCAGAGTGGGGCTGGGGCACACTGAGCCTGGAGCTGAGCCTGGAGCTGAGCCTGGAGCTGAGCCTGGAGCTGAGCTGTGCCTGGAGCTGAGCCTGGAGCTGAGCTGTGCCTGGAGCTGTGCCTGGAGCTGAGTTGAGCCTGGGAGCTGAGCTGAGCCTGGAGCTGAGCCTGGAGCTGAACCTGGAGCTGAGCCTGGAGCTGAGCCTGGAGCTGAGCCTGGAGCAGAGCCTAGAGCTCCCCCTGCAGAGCTCCCCCTGCAGAGCTCCCCCTGCAGAGCTCCCCCTGCAGAGCTGCCCTGCTCCTGTTCTGTGGCTCCCACTGCTCTGCTGGGGCTCTCAGGAAGGGAAACCCACAAGGGTCAGACACTGCACGGGCTGAAGGAAGAACCTTTTGTTCAGGCTTGACTGCACAGCAAATTCCACACAGCCCATTGAAAAGCAGAACTGTCTGCTGTGAAATGGTGGCATTGTTAATGGGGGGCCTCTTCCCTTCCCAAAACTGCTGTGACCACACACTGCAGTACAGGGCCCTTGTGGCTCTGCAGAACAGAAAGAATTGCACTTTACCTTTTATATATATATATATATAAATATATTCATTCAAGCATGAAGAGAATTGACAGTTTATACTGTGAATTTGTTTCAACACTAGTAAGGGAATTTGACTGGAGGAAATGTATAATTTATAGAATTTGCACATCTTGAACCCAGAAAAGATGCATACCTTGACAAGAGCAGATGCTGCACATACAGGGAATCACCTCTGAAAATGTAGTTTTGTATCTTAAGAAATTCTTGATTTCTGTTTTATGGGACTTTTTGGTTTTAATACTAAGGGATCCAATCCACAGTACTGATTATAGCATGGTTTTGGGGAAATGGGGGCCTGTGACAGCATAGAACTGTATTTGAAATTGTAGTTTCTTTTCTTTGGCTAAAGCCAGTTGCAGTTGGGTCTCTGTAATTGGCAGTTGCTCCTTGCTGGCACTTTGGCTTCAAATCTTAGCAAAGAGCAGCTTCTGTTTTGCCTAATTTATGAGGTGTCCCTAACACTCCAGAATTCACCAGTGGAATTTTTAAGCTTCAGTAGAAGCAAAAGCAGCAAGTACATGAAGAAAAAAGAGCCTACAAAATCTAATCCAGGTACAGAAAGATTAATATTGCACGTGGCTGAAGCAGCCCCTGCTGGGAAGTGCCAAACAGCTTCCATTAAGCTGTCCCATTTTTCTCCTCTGCTTACACTCTCTCAGAATCTTTGGTACCTCTGCATTTGTTCTCCATGGCCAGTGTTTGCTCAGCGTTGCCAGCACCTGAACGTGTTTGTTGCACGTTTGCCATGGTGACACGTGCAGCAGTTTGCTCCCACTGCCAAATTCCTCCTTGGCCATTTGCATATCCACTGCCAGGATGTGAATTACCATTCAGCACCCAAATCTGACATGCAAATGCACATGTTTGTTTCTGAAGATGTGAGACTTACTTTTGGTCTGGTTTTGCTACTGAGATTTTTAATCCACTGCTTACCTATTGAGAGAATAAAAGTTCAAGAATGTATTTGGAGTGCTGAACCTGTTTGAGCAGCTTTTCAGAACACCCCATCCTGTCCCCTGCTGCCTTTCCCTGCCTGTGGAGAGGGTCTCTGCTCGTCCCGGAGTCAAAGCCATCAGTGCTTGCGTGGTGGCTGGGAGGGTGTGTGAAATCAGCCTTTGTCACCATTATTCCCCAGCAGACTGAATTCAATTGTTACCCGTCACTGTTCCTGCATTTCCCACCTCGAGCCTTTGCACCCGGGAGCTGCTGAAGGTCCCTGGGAGCTTCTGCCCGGGGTCCCGGTGATGGAGCTGCTGTCACACCGGGGGCCGCGGTTCCCGGTCACTGCTGGTGATTCCCGGCAATTCCCGCCCGTTCCCGGCAATTCCCGATCAACTCCCGACCGTTCCTGGTCACTTTCGGTGATTCCCGCCCGTTCCCGGCAATTCCCGACTGTTCCCGGTAATTCCCGGCCATTCCCGTTAATTCCCGACTGTTCCCGGTAATTAATTCTCGGCCGTTCCCGGTAATTTCCGACTGTTCCCGGTAATTCCCTGTATTTCCCGGCTGTTCTCGGTCATTCCCGGCCATTCCCGGTAACTCCCCATCATTCCCGCCCATTCCCGGCAATTCCTGGCAGTTCCCATTCAGTCACGGCCGTTCCCGGTCACTTTCGGTGATTCCCGGCTGTTCCTGGTAATTAATTCCCGGCCGTTCCCGGTAATTCCCGATCAACTCCCGACCGTTCCCTGCAATTCCCGGTATTTTCCGGCTGTTCCCGGTAATTCCTGGTAATCCCCGGATGTTCTCGGCCATTCCCTATTATTCCTGGCTGTTCCCGGTAATTCGCGGCCGTTCCCGGTAATTCTCGACCGTACCCCAGCAAATAATTCCCAGCCGTTCCCGGTAACTCCACATCATTCCCGACCGTTCCCGGTAATTCCCGACCACTCTCGGCCGATCCCGGTAGTTCCCGGTATTTCCCGACCGTTTCCGGTAATTAATTCCCGACCGTTCCCGGTAATTCCCGGCATTTCCCGGCCGTTCCCGGTAATTAATTCCCGGCCGTTCCCGGTGATTCCCGGTAATTAATTCCCGGCATTTCCCGGCCGTTCCCGGTGATTCCCGGTAATTAATTCCCGGCCGTTCCCAGTGATTCCCGGTAATTAATTCCCGGCATTTCCCGGCCGTTCCCGGTGATTCCCGATCACTTCCGGCCGTTCCCGGTAATTGATTCCCGGTATTTCCCGGCCGTTCCCGGTGATTCCCGGTAATTAATTCCCGGCATTTCCCGGTGATTCCCGGTAATTAATTCCCGGCCGTTCCCGGTGATTCCCGGTAATTAATTCCCGGCATTTCCCGGCCGTTCCCGGTGATTCCCGGTAATTAATTCCCAGCATTTCCCGGTGATTCCCGGTAATTAATTCCCTGCATTTCCCGGCCGTTCCCGGTGATTCCCGGTAATTAATTCCCGGCCGTTCCCGGTGATTCCCGGTAATTAATTCCCTGCATTTCCCGGCCGTTCCCGGTGATTCCCGGTAATTAATTCGCGGCATTTCCCGGCCGTTCCCGGTGATTCCCGGTAATTAATTCCCGGCATTTCCCGGTGATTCCCGGTAATTAATTCGCGGCATTTCCCGGCCGTTCCGGTCACGCCGCACCTGCCGGCAGGTGCGCTGCTCGCTGCCGCCCTCTGGCGGCGGCCGGCGGCACCACAGCAGCTGAGGAAAGGAGGGAGGGAATGGCCCTGAAGCGACCGCACTAAAATATCACCAGGCTTGCACAAAAGATTCCGCTTTGCAGCAGCCAGGCAGGACAGCGCGCACTGTGCATAGAGCTGCTCCAGCTTCGGGCCACTCACACCTGGGAAACTCAGGAGCAGCCTCAGCCTCTGTTGGACCCCTAGAAACCAGGAATTTCAATGAGCCTGCTGTGGCACAGGGGTACAAAGGACCCAGCTCAGCTTTTGGCAGCTGAAAATCCCTCCAGCAACCTGTGTGAGCTGTGTGGAAACGGGCTGTGCTCAGTCCTCCTCCCCTGACTGGATGTGGATGTTTCCTCTGAAGCCAGGCTTGCAAGCTGTTTTCTTTTGTGCTGTATTTTTTAAAGGTTATTCAGGGTTTTTTACATATCCTTGGTAAATTATAGTATTAGCTTGTAGTCTGGGGAACAATGACTCATGCAAGCTCCTTTATGATATTTTCCAATGTAATTTAAAATGAGAACTCCTCCACCTGATGGCTTTAGATGAGGAGCAATGTGTTGCTACCCACAGTGATACAAATGCCTGGAGAATTCATCAAGAGCAGTGGGTGCTGGGCTGGAGGGGTCCTGCTGCTCACCTGCCCATGGGTGGTGGGCTGGGCAGGGCACCTGGGACCCCACAGCCCCCTCACCCTGGCACCTTGACAAACAGCCCCCCATTCCCTGTACCTTAAGGAGCATCCCCTGACCCCAGTACCTTAAGGAGCATCCCCCAATTCCTGGCACCCTGACAAACAGCCCCCTAATTCTGTGTCTCTTGAACAGCATCCCCCCAATTCCCTTACCTTGAGCAGCAGGCTGTGCAGGCCATGGGCCCTGCTCTGGGGGGACAAGTGAGGCTGGGGGGACATGTCAGGCTGGGAGGGGGACATGTGGGGCTGGCAGGACATGTGAGGCCAAAGCCACTGGCTGCAGCTGGGAGGAGCAAGGGGACACTTCCTCCCAGCTAGAAAAATAACAGGACTGTGTGCAACTGCTCCTCTGATGTGAGGCCAGGGAGCTGGGCCCTTGGCCTTCCTAATTTCTTCCTGGCAATGTCACTCCTGTGAGTCTGCACTGTCCTGTATCATGGTAACAAAATAAACAAGAAGAAAGGCACTATAAAGATCAAGGAAAATCCAGACTAAACAAAAGAAGGCTCTTTATTAGCTATTAATATATTTAAATCAACAGTGGTGATTAAAGTTTTATAATGAGGGCTTTCTCTTTTTCATTACATAATTGTGATTTCATGGAAAAGAGGTTTCAGTGTTCTCAGAGGGGGATTCTTTGCTGCTCTTGGGGCAGATTGGGCAGGATAAGAATTCCTCCCTAATGGATTAGGCTGCAAATTAATCTCATGGTAAGAAGCAGCTTCCCAAGCCACTGAATGGCCAGCACTAAAGCTCCCCTCAGGAACAGCACTCCCACGTGGGATCTGGCCAAATCCAGAGCTTTGGAGGCTTTGGAGTCACTGGAGAGCAGAGTATTGAGATGTTTATCCTTCTTCCCAGCCTCACAAGGCATTTTTCCCACAGAGCAAGTCTCACATCTGTGCTAAGTGCACTTTATTGGCTCTACCAACTCCTGCTGAAATCAAGGGCCAGCTTGGGCTCCAAATCCCCTCAGTGGTACCAACAGAGCCCTTGCCTGTCTCACCTCAGGTGGCTGTGGTAGGAGTTACAGCACATTCCTCAAAGTTATTCAACTTTTCAAATGTTTGAAATTATAACAGGCACTTGCAATTCTCCTGAAAGGGGAATGCAGTCCCCAGATCACACTTCTGAGTAACACGGGAAGGGCAGTTCAATTATTCTGCTAATGGCTGGACTTGTCTGGGATCAGAGGCCTGACTGTCTCTGGCAGGCAGCTGGGCAGGGACACAGGGACCAACAGGGCATCTTTCCTTACCAAAGACTAAATAGAGAGTGCCAAAAGTCAGGTTGTGTCTCTCTGATAAGGTGGAGGTGAACACCGAGGTGTTGGTCACATTCCCCATCTGTAAAGCAAGATACAATGGAAATGAGAGTGAATTTTGGCTGATGAGGAGTGCCCAGCCCCTCCAGTTCCCCAGACACATCCCTGGCCACAGGATCCTCCAGCCAGCCCTGCCTGTGGCACTGAGCTGGGATGGGGTCAGGCTGGGAATCCCATTGATTGTCATTCCTTCAGCCACAGATCTCACTGTGAGCATCAGCCTCTGCACGATTTCATGATTCTCAATTCTCCTGGCAACTCCTGGCCTTGTGTGACTGCAGCAGAGGCTGCACAGGGATTGGCAGCTCAGAGCAGCCCCAGGGGTGATGGGTGTCCCCAGGACACCCCTAAGCTTCACAACCCAATGGAAATTGTGTTCTTTACTCTGCTGTGCTTTTCAGAGTGTCTGTGTACAGGGACAGGTGATTTATATCTCCATGTACAGACCAAATGACTCTGGACATAAGAACAATGTTCTTCATGAACCTAATTGGAAACAACCTTCATTTAGAGCTGAGCAAACCACTCCTGAATTCCTCATAACACACAGTTCTCCCCTAGGCCATATTTGCTCTTCCTCAAGAGCCCTTGGAAGTAGCCAAGCTGAGCACAGCACATGCACATCCTCTCCAAGATGCTTCAGAAAAACATTTGTGTGTTCAGAACACAGAGCCAGGGAAAAAGAAGGGACTGTGGTCACACAGCTGCACTGATGAGAAAGGGCAAGGTCCAGCACAAACAGTCTGGAAGGAATTGTTCCTGCTCTTCAGCACACATGCAGCAAAGGAGAGAACTGGCAAAGACTGGAGGATTTGATTTCCTTTAGATCCCTGGCAGGTCTCCATCCTGCAGTACATCAGGGGAGCTGCAAGTGTCCTGTGAGATCAAACTGGCAAAAAGGACCAACAATCACAGGAAAGGAAATTCTATTTCTGACAGACGTTACTCAGGTTAAAGCCAATTTCTGTGATTGTGCTTGAGCTGCCTGTAAAGCACACATCTCTCTTTCTAACACAGAACTGATGAAAATGCATCTCTTGCACTGATCAATGTGCTGATGTCACTGACACACAGACAATAAATTAGTTTTATAGAAATATCTATATTTCTATATAGAAAGGGAGAGCTATCCCTTTTGTGTCCAGAAGTAAATCATCAATTGGATCCTCCCATCAAGCTGCTCCCTCAGATGGGTGATGCCTGCACAGGCCCCCTCTCTGCTCTCACCTCTAGTGGAGAGTCACAAACTGCAGAAAATCAGTGCAGGTACCAAACACATCCACAGCCATTTCTGATAGAAACAGCCACAAGAGTTTTCTTCTATCTCAGAAATGTTCCAAACATATGACTGCTCAATCAAGACTAAACCTGTGGCTCCTGTGGGAGGGATTCAGCCCAGACTGTCCTCGGGGTACAGCCAGCACAGCACAGCTCTTCAACACCAAACTGCTCAGCCACGTCCTCCCTGGGCACGCAGAGCTGCTGAATTTGATTTAAACTCCATTGCTCACATGCTGTTCTGAGAAGAGGAAGACTGTGAAAGCTCCTTTTCCCTCAATTTAATCAGACTTCAAAACGAGATGAAGTTTTCCAAGCAGCTGCTGCCACAGGTACATTCTGAGGGAAGCCTTGTGCTCTGCATCCCAGCCCTGCATTCCTTTAGCCAAACCTAAACCCAAACCGACATCCCATGTCCATGTCGGGCACCTGGGAGGACACCGGCATGGCTGGGCTGATCGTGTGCACTCTGTCATGACAAATCTTCACTTCTTTCTGCCTCGGTTACCCCCGGGACTCCTGCAAGCCGCTTTCAGGGGAGCTCAGCCCCCTCTCACCCCAAAGGGTGTCACTCCCCCGAGCCCCCCGAGCCCCCGGGAGCGGCCCCACAGCCCCGCGGGGCTCCAGCGCTGCTGCCCGGGACACCCCCGGGCGCGGGGGGCACCTCCCCTTTCCCCGGGAGCCCCCGGCGCTGCCCCCTCCTCTCCCGGCCACGGGAACCTACCGGGGCTCCGGGGGCCGCCACCGGCTCAGCACCGGGGGCTACGGACAGCTCCACTGGGCACCGCTCTGTCCGTTCGCACGTCTGTCCGTCCGCACGTCTGTCCGTCCGCACATCTGTCCGTCCCGCACCTCTGTCCGTCCGCACCTCTGTCCATCCCACACCTCTGTCCATCCCACACCTCTGTCCGTCCGCACATCTGTCCGTCCGCACCTCTGTCCGCACGCACCTCTGTCCATCCCACACCTCTGTCCGCACGCACCTCTGTCCATCCCGCACCTCTGTCCATCCCACACCTCTGTCCATCCCGCACCTCTGTCCATCCCACACCTCTGTCCGTCCGCACCTCTGTCCGTCCGCACATCTGTCCGTCCCGCACCGCTCTGTCCATCCCGCACCTCTGTCCGTCCGCACATCTGTCCGTCCCGCACCTCTGTCCATCCCGCACCTCTGTCCCTCTGCACCGCTCTGTCCGTCCCGCACCTCTGTCCGTCCGCACCTCTGTCCGTCCCGCACCTCTGTCCATCCCGCACCGCTCTGTCCAT
Source organism: Erithacus rubecula (assembly GCF_903797595.1). Taxonomy (NCBI): domain Eukaryota; kingdom Metazoa; phylum Chordata; class Aves; order Passeriformes; family Muscicapidae; genus Erithacus; species Erithacus rubecula. Next base: position 14,152,934 of record NC_136670.1, on the reverse strand, counting down.
CCCGCACCGCTCTGTCCATCCCGCACCTCTGTCCATCCCGCACCGCTCTGTCCATCCCGCACCGCTCTGTCCATCCCGCACCTTTGTCCATCCCGCACCTCTGTCCGTCCCGCACCTCTGTCCCTCTGCACCGCTCTGTCCATCCCGCACCTCTGTCCATCCCGCACCTCTCTCCGTCCCGCACCTCTGTCCCTCTGCACCGCCCTGCCCCTCAGCCCGGTCACCCCGCCCAGGTGACGAAGGGACAGCCCAGCCCAGCTGCTCCTGTCGCAGGTGCCTGCGGTGTCCTTGCCCAGCCCTGGCTTTGCATTTCTGAACTCCAGATGGTGGAGAGACCTGAACCTCGCACCCCTCTGCCTCTGAGAAACCACAGCTCAGCACCAGACACAGGAGCCTTTCCTGGGGGCTCCCCACTGAAATGCTGGCAGCAAACTCTGGCAGGGGCAGAGGAAAGGGGAGACTTTGGGAAGCTGAAGGCTCTGCTGTGCTGGAAGGCACTGACAGCAAGAATTTGTAAGTGCACCAGTGTTATGAGGCATAATTTAAATTTCCAAAACATTTTAACATCACTAGCTGAAGATCTGCTCTGAATGTTTAATTTTTATTTATCATAGTCTAACCAGAAAATCAGCCAGCAGCACACAAATGGAAATGGAGCCATTATTGGACACTGCAAGAGAGGAAATGTTCAGCTTTTCATTAAGGGGCAGTGACAGATACAGAGTGAGAACATGTTCCATGGCAGGGAGCTCAGCTGCAGCCTGGGGGACACAGCAGAGGCTCAGAGCACAGATTTCAATTGCATCCATAAAGCAGACAGTGTCCTAAGCTTCAGAGCAGACAGAGCTCAACACAATCTATGAGGGCAAAAATATTTCCCTAAAAGCATTCTCCTAACATTTGACCTCAATCACAGCAGATTGAAAGATGGGCTTGGTGAGATTTATTAAGACAAAAAGGATCACCATAAATAGACACAGAAGAACATTCTTAAAAAATTGCCTGAATGTAGAGTGAGGCTCTGCAAAGCCTCCTCCCCTCACAGCACCCTCTGGTTATCTGGCTGGAGCAGGGGTGTACCAGAGCAGCCACAGTACATCTCACTAATGAAATTAATCTGCAAAGATTGCTTCTATTGCACTCACTTCTCGTGAGTCACAGCACCTCCCCAGGCCCGTTCCCCACCTGCAAACAGCATTTACAGTATTTATTCCACACAGTGTGCTGGAGCTTCTGCCCATTACCTGCCTGTGCAGCTCTGAAATCTGCATGCAGTGAGTTTTTCATCCCTCCAGTCCCATTTCCTCCCTCAGTATCTTCCAGGCACATTTTGTACCTGCTAATCCCCCCCATCAGCCTGTGGTGCCTCACTCCCAAGTGACTCACACGAGTCTGAGTCCATTGCTTCCTGTGTCTGACCCTAAAGGGAAGGGACAAACCCCACATTTGTCTGACAGCATTTAGTCCCACTGGCTGGTTTTATCAACCCGGATTTCTCCCACTGCTCTCATTTGATTTTATCATCCCTAAATTCTCACCGAGCCCAGCTGAGGTCACACACACATAATTTCCTGAGCACTCCTGCACTGGAGAGGCAGCTGAGCATCTTTGCAGGTGGGACAGGGGCAGATCTGAAGGTGACATTTAGCTGGAACAATTCTGGGTGCTGGCATTCCCATAGGGCAGATCTGAGCTCCACGTGCTGCTGCCCAGCTTCCTGCCATCTGCACCCCAAACCCTCTGTGTTGAACAGACACCATCCCCGTGCTCACCTGGAGCCATGAGGTGACACACGTGCTGCTCTCAGATGCACTTCCCCCCTCACAACGTGTGCTTGTGGCTGGAATGGAAATATATATATTAAATAGATGTATTTCTGTTCCTGTGTTTGGCTTTTCAGTGCCACCCACAATTCCCAGTGCCTGCATATTCTGGCTTCTCACATCCCACTTGTGCTCTCTGCTTTGGGTGCTGCCTGTCCCAAAGTCCAGCTGGCCAGAGTTTAACCCTTCCCTTTCAGGATCCTCTGCAGGCTAAGTCAGCCCTGCCCAGCTCCACAACCTGGGAGCTCCTCTGCACCTTCTAATGTTCAAAGTATCTTACCAAGTTATTTTATTTCCAAGTTGTGGAACATTGATTTCCATTAAAATGCATCAATTTAAATAGATCTTTAGCTAGGCTTTCAAATTGTTCCTAATTAATATTCACTTTGGAATCTATTAACTTCCTTTGCTACCTAGCTTTTCTGCATTAGACTGTAAAACTAGTATTTCAAGGAACAATCACTTTTGTGTGTAGTAATCAAACACCATTATCAGGCTCAACTTTTAAGCCAATTTTTCCTCCTTTTCTCTGAAGGACTGTCAGGCCAGTAACTTTCTCCCCTTATCTTCCCACTCATTCTACTCCCTGGCACTGGTGTAATTTCTTTCCCACATTTCTTTACTCCACTGTTTGACAGTTTTAAAGGAGCCTTGCACAGCTGTGGTTTTATCTGGCATTAATTCCATCCCCTCAGCTCCTGTCCCTGCTCACAGATCAGTTTAACCACGTGCAGTCAGCACAGATCAGACAGGTTAGGGAGCCAGCCTTTGTTTTGGAATGCAGGACACTGACTGAATGAGGAATCCCAGGCAGGTTTTAACTGAACATTTTCACAACCCCACTTAGAAACCCCTTTGCTCGCTGGCAAACCAAACACAACTTGAAATCTTGACCAAACACAACTGGAAATCAGATTCCCTCCACCAAGGCCCTCCTGGGCAGAGCTGCTGAGCTGCTGCTTTTCACCTTCCAGGGACTTGTCACTTCAAGCTTTGCTGTGGAAAAAAGACAAAGTGCCATGGAAATAAAAATACCCCATCAGTTCATTTTGCCCTGTCACTCTGGACAATGCAGGGCTTGTTTTCAGGACTTCTTCTCACATGCCCATCTAATTTCTGAGCAGAAACCCACAGTGCCAAGCACTGACACAAAAATCACAGCCCCTGGCCATTATTTAGTCATATGGAAAATATTCCACCAAGGAAATAATGTCCTTCACTGAGTGATAATCTGCAGGCAGAAAAAGCAGAATCAAATCAGTGTCAAGTCCACGTTCACTCCAAAGACGTGTGAGCATCCTACTTGTGCTCAGTAAAAGTCATTTTTCCAACAGGCTTTGAGCCTGCTGAAAAGCAGGAAGTACAAAGAAGGGAAAAAAGGGATTTTTACATCATGCACTGAAACGCACCAGAAGGTGCTCACAGCCTGCCCTGAGACAGGAGCAAATGCAGGGATCACAGCTGGGTTTGTACCACAGCAGGAGCATTTCTGTTTGATCCTGCCCAGCAGACAGAGCTCTTGGTGGCTGCAGGTTTTGCATTCTGCAGCTCTGTGTTGCTTCCTGGGGTCTCCCATCTTTCTTCCCCTCAAATCTTGTTTACAGACCTCACAGTGTTTCAGCACATCTCAAAATTCTTCCTCAGCTTCTCATTGCAAAGCCCTGCAGAGCAAGACCAGACAGACACTGGGTCCCAGAGGTACCTGGACCACTGCAATATTTAACAGGTTGTGTTTTAAGCTGTGAGCACTGGATCAGGGAGAATGAATTTCACTCCAGCTGCAGACAGAAAATCTACACTAAAGACAAATCTGTACAAAAAGTTTTTTGTGTGAGTTACCAACATCTGACTACTGCACCTTCTTCCATTATGAAAGAAAGCTCTAGAACAAGAACATCATTTTATTAAGCAGCACATAATGCTCACTGTAGTACAGACAGCAGCACAGTTATCATGCTCTATTTCCCAGCATTAAAAATGAGCTATTCTCCAAGCAGGAGAAATCTTCATATCAAAGATTCAAACACCATAGGCTTCAATGCTGTCAAAAGAGATCATTTTAATTTTTGATATGCCTCTAAGTAGACCAAGATTTTGCAAGTCACAATGGAAAGGGAATCAGACTTTGATTCCTGAAGGAGGCAGAAGTCCTAGAGGAGTCCCAGTGAAGGGAGGTTGGGAAGACTCCAAACTCTTCCCAGCCATGAGCCACGGAGGAGAGAACACATTTCAGATGACTCAGGGCTCCTCTACCTGAACACTGAAACGCAGGAGTAAGAAAGGGGAGAAAAGGGGTTTCTGGGACTGAGCTTTGGGTTTGATCTCTGAAGATGCGAACTCTCCTTGGTAGGACAAGGACCTCACACCAACCAAACATTCTCTTCCACCCTCCAGTAGTCACCCATTCTAAATGCCATTTCTGTCACTGATTTACAAGAAGAGGTTTTGTGTTTTCAGGCTGAGCTCCCCACCCTTCCCCCTTTAACTGCAGCCTTGCTCAGCCCTGCTGCAGCAGCTGTCCAGAAACCTGCTCCCAGCTGGCTGAGCTGGTCTCAGTGCCCCAAGCCCTGTCCCTGTGCTGTCCCCAGCCCAGGCCATCCATGGCCACTGCCAGCACTGTGAGCAGGAACCAGACACCTCCTGAACACCCTCCCTCTCCTTCCTGCCATTGGGATTATCCCTCAGAGCAGCTTCTGCCACCGGGGTCTGAAGATGGGAATTTGGCCACAGAAGATGCAAGAGCAGCTGCCCTAAGAGGGGTTTTACTTCTCCAGAGTGAGAGGAGAGCGTGGGGAGCTAAGCCCCTCTCCCCCACCCTCCCCAAAAAAGGAGAAGCAGAACATATGCACACAGCCCACTGAATTCTGCTGAGGTGGCCCCAAGCCAGCACACAAAGGAGGCTGGAACAGCTCTGAGAGCTCATCTCAGTTAATACCATGGGAAACAATGCCACAGACACCTGCAGTTTTAGGGCCAGGAGCAAAGTATAAAGCAAAAAAAGCTGGAAATGGCATTGTGTACATCTCAGGACCCATAACAGAGCCTTCCCCAGCACTTCCCAGGGATAACTGAGCTCCTGGGGGGTGTTTCAGTGCTCAGCTGACCCCTCAGGACACAAAGGCTGACCCTGACCCTTGTCCCCTGCTGCCAGGCAGCCCCAGCACCTTGTGGCCAGGTGGGGAGGTCCCCAGGGATGTCCCAGTCAGCCCTGGGCTGGGAACAGGCTGGTTTTCCCTAGAGCTGCTGGATGCAGCCTGTCTGCTCATGACCAGTTCATTTGTGTGCTTGGGGAGTCACACAGACACTGCTCCCCCAGCAAAGGCAGCTCAGCAGACTGGCCACGCTCCACAAAATCCAGGGAACTTAAATTCAAGCACCTTGACACAAAGCTACAGAGCAGATTTTACCCACTTTGGGAGAAAGCAGCATTTTTCCCTAAGGAGCTGATGAGTACTTGTGGGTTGATTTTTCTTTTTTCTTTTTTTAAAGCAGGTTGATGATGAAAAAAATCTCAGAACAGTATGACTATCATGAGAATGATTTCTAAAGCAGGAAGCATGACAGCCCCACACCCACAGCAGCAGAAGCAGCTGCCACACACAAGTTGCCAGGGCTGCTCCTGCACCACTTACAGCCATAGGAACTCTGACACTGCCTTCAGAGCAGAGACCTGCACACTGCAGAACTAACTCAAAGCCCAGCTAGGACAGGAAAAACAGATGGGAGCTATTTCCCAAGTCAGAAGGTATTTCACATCCTCACCCCAAAGCAGGAGCTGGGCATGATAAAGCCCAGCCTGAGCAGAAGCTCCAGAATCCCCATCACTCACATTCAGGATTTGCAGCACTCATCAATAAGAAATATCTATAATTAAAACAATCTCTGGCCTCATGTAAAGTTCCCTGCAAAATTACCTCACTGCCTCCCAGACTCTAAATGCTGGAAGAGAAATTTCTGCTTGATGCCAAGGGGAAAAAAAAAGAAAAAAAAAAAGAAAAAAAAAAAACAGAGCAGGTTGTTTCATTTTTATCTGGAACATTTCCACCTGTCCACCTTTTTTCTGCTGCCACATCAGGGGCCCTCACCCCTTGTCCCCCTCCCAGCACTGTCAGATGTGCTGCTCATTTTCACAGTGCCCCAAACCAGTTTTTCACAGCAGGGTGCAGGAGTACAAAACCACAAACACACTCAGTTACTGACCCCTGCCCCTGCATTTTCAGACTGACAAGTCCAGTTGCAGAAAACCTGTTCCAGGGGAATAAGATCAACTGTAAAAAAGACAAGCACTCACAATCTTGGACTAACACAACCACATCCCAGGATTTTCAGAAGGAACCACAGAACACCCTTGACAAATAACACACAGGGACATTTGCACCCAACTCAGTTGCTGTGAGGTACCACAGTAATCATGCCAAAAGTTCACTCTGATTTCAGAGCCAAAGCAGGTACATCCAGTCACCTCCTGCTTTCCTCCCAGTCTCTCTGGAGTGTATCAATTAGCACCAGGCTCAGATTAGCTCCTGTTTATAAACCAATGAAAGGTGAATCTCTTCCCCTAAAAACATTCCACAGCACAGCTAGCAATGTGCACTAAATGCTTGTAAGCCAGAGTCATCTTCCAGCAAATAACTGAGGAGCTGTCAGTTCAAACCATCAAACCTAAACTACTCAACCATGTTTGGAACCTCTAAGCTTCTGTTGAAAGCCAAAGATGCAGCAAACAAGCTTAGAGGTCTGGAATCAGAGATGTCAGACAGCAAGAGAGCTCACAGGCTGCTTTTCTCTGCACCAGAAACAGGCAGCTCAAGGAGCATCACAGTGTGAGGCAAGATTTCCTGCAGGAATATTTTAGTTACCTGGAGCCTGATTTTTATAATCCTCCCTGGTACTTCCAGCAACCTCAACAGATCATGGAGGCACTGCAGCATCCAGCAGACATGCTTTTGAACACAAGGAGCAAACCAGAAGAGTGATCTAGTCTGGAACTTGAGGAGTTCTGCTCTGGAGCTAGCAGGATGCAGAAAGGGCTGGTTGAAGTGCCAAAATGCACCTCAGCAGGGTCACACACCTGCTGGGAGATGCAGCTTCCCTCCCTCAGGAAGCTCTTGGGAGGCACAGAGGGCCAGAGGCTGCTCCAGAGCCATCTGCAGAGAGGGGGCTTGTCCCAGCAGCTCTGCCCCCCCTGCCCCAGGGACCCCCAGCTCATGCAAACACTGTGGGAACAGACAGCCACATGCACACGCCACTTTAAGAAAAGAGTTAAGCCTTTTCTTAAAGGCCTCTTTATTTTTCAATTCCTTCAAAACATAAATTAATTTAAACAAATCAGATGCAAACCACCTGCATTTTAAATTCGCATATATTTTACTGTATCAATCACAGCAACCTCATACAGTAAGATACACAAAAATAGAGCATGGTATCACTTCAACCCAACACAGTTTGTACTACAGGATTCCATGACTATTTACAGAGGACTTCTCTTCTCCAGGGCAGGGACAGCCCCTGCCCTGCTCACCACAGAAATCACGTGGCATCTCAGTTTTCTAATTCACTGTAGTGTGAGGAGCCAAATGGAAATTGGTGAACTGCAAGATTCACTGTGGAGCAGCCAAACAGGCATGACACTGCAGAAGGTGAACAAAACCCAGAGAACCACCAAAATGAAAACCACCCTTAGACTGCATTTTAATAGTAAAATTGTTTTTAAATTCTTCACTATATACAGAATTTATCTACATTTGTGTCATATTTATATATATATATATTTATAAAAAACATACAAGATTGAAAACCTTAAAATCATTCACTTAAACAATATTCACCCCAACCTTCAGGGTCAGCAAGGCAGTCCTTGCCCTTGACATGATGCTCAGCTGCAGTCAGAATTTCCCTGATTGTTAAAAACACACTGTTCACTTTGTTTCTTAGTGCAAACTGGACAGGAACTTATTGTTCTCAGCCCTCTGCAAGACCCAGGTTTCATCTTATTTCCATAATGCTTCTGACACCCAGTTATGGCTAAAATTATTTTAGCTATTTTACAACACTAACCTATGTAATTTTCCCCTTTCCCTACCTGTAGCCCCTCCCCACCCCAAAAATGTAAGACAAATGATCATTCATGCATGTTCCTGTCACACAGGGAGTGATGGACACTGCAGCTGAGCAGCCTAGACTCTTAACAGTGATTAGAAACCCCAAAGTGAATCATTTCAGTGCAAAGTGGACTACAGAGTTTACACCTCAGCTAGAGTTCTTTACAGATATTTTAAACACATTTAAATCTGCACATCAGATTAGATTGCCTGATACTTTGTGCTAACTAGCTAGAGTTGGAATAAGGGAGTCAGGATTCTTAGGGGTTTTCTTTTAATAAAAAACTAAAGTCTATTCATAACCAGGTGGTGTTTGGGGGTCAGACTGTACAGAGCCCAGCACAAGGGAGTCCTGGATCTCAGGGTTCCCAAGTGCTACAGCAAGAGACAAAGGTTATTTATTATCTGATTCACATCCATGGCTGATGGGTTCACTTGAGCAGGAGTCACAAACCAGCTCTGATTTTAACCAGGCCAGTGCTTCACTTGCTGGATTACACTACAGACAGACTGGCAGTGAGTTTGGAAGCAAGCAGAACATTGATACTCACAATTTCCATAAGCACAAAGAAAAAGCGTGCACTGAGAGCAAAATCCTGCAATTCTTAGACAAGACTCCACTCAGATGAGCAGCAGCCTTAGCAGAGGGGAAAAAAATGTCAGATTAAAACCCAAGAATTGATCAGAGCCAAGAACAACATTCTGCCACAGTGGCTATAATAAGCTATGAAATGCAGTACAAGGAAAAACAAAAACTCACCTGAACAAATAACCCAGAGAGACTTCATAGTTATAATGATTCTACCACTTTGAAGAACTCAACATATTAAATATTTATTAAAAAATAAACTGTTTCCAAATCACCTATTTACAGTACAAAGAACAGTACTTAAACCATGTGCAACAGAAAGAAAATGGACACTCATCTGAGAGGACAACACTCCAGGCATCACCTGAGTGACACAGATACAGGATCACCTCTTCAAAATACCTTACAGTGAAACCCAGAAGGATGATATTGGCAACACTGGAAAATAAAGCACATCTTGTCCAGATTCAGGTTATATAATCGAGATAAACGACCAGGAGAGAAGGGGAGAAGGAGGAAACAAAGACAAAAGGAAGAGAGGCTGTGGTGTTTGCATTTTGGAGATCAAGAAATGCAGACACACATCAAAAAATAGTCCTTGTTGGCAAAACAAGCCATTCACATATTTCCTGCACATTTTGAAGTCATGCTTTATCAAAAACTGGCAGTGGTTTCGTCACTCGTAGAAAATGAGAATCTTAATTCTCTGACTTCATTTTTGAGCACTGCCTGGTTTTATTTGGGCAAGATATGACATAATAGGAAGGTATGATGTCACTTTTAAAAAATACAACAGCTGCCAAGTTTTAAGGAAAAATGTGCTCTTCTCCCCATTTAAGTTGAAAAGCAATGCTCATTCAGGAGCTACCTAAATTATAGCAGCATGAAATCTAATGGATCTGCAGCATCTGCGAAGCCACAAGAAAAATCAAGAACTGGCACCTGATCACTGAACCATGGCTCCAAACACCTGGATTTTGGCAAAGAGGTCAGCGTGGAGTCAGAAGATGAGTTAGGATAGCCCTTTCCTCTGCCCCTTCCCTCCCCTCCCCGGGAGGTGGCACAGCCTATCTGTACACCACGTGGGACAGCTGGGATGATTTGTAGTTGAGCTGGTTGTTGGGCAGGAACCTGTGCAGGTCGCTCTTCCTGCAGCAGGGGTCGTAGTAGTAGGCGCTGAGGCAGGAGTCACAGGACACCTTGGAGCAGAAGGTGCAGGTGTGGGCGGCGCCCGCGCGGTTGCAGAAGCCGCAGCGCGAGGTGCCCGAGGCCTTGGCCTTGGAGCTGAACTGAGCAGCTCTCTCCTGGCTCTGAGTCTGCCCTGGGTACTGGCCCTTGTCCCTCAGGGCTGCCGCGGGGGACGCGCCGTCGGCCGGCAGCGCTTTGACGGCGTAGGAGCCGTGCTTGGCCGGCGGGTACTCCTGCCTGGAGCCCAGCAGGCTGTCGCACTTGGGGCACACAGCACTGCCACAGGGGATGCCACAGCTCTGGCACTTGGAGGAAGCTGTCTCTTTGGCTAGGTGGGGGCGTTTGTGGTAAACGGGGTTGGCGTCGCTTTTTAACAGCCACACGTCGGGTTTAATGGCGTCCTGCCTCTTGAAGTTCAACACGCTCCTAGAATCAGGCTCGGTATATAAATCCAAGTCCTCTTGAGCAGAGAAATAGGAGGCGTAAGGGAGGTTTGCTCTCAGCATGCCATTGTGATGAGAGGAGGCGGGCAGGTACTCGTCCGAGCAGGCGTGGGGGGAGCCGGCCACGGCCAGCAGAGAGGGCGACGGGCGGATGATCTCATCCTTGATGTCATCCTCGGCATCCACCAGGACCGGCTCCTTCCTGAGGCTCAGCGAGCTCAGCAGGGGCGGCTTCTTGCTCTCCCAGTAGCTGTCATAGGCGTCCACGGACTTGGAGGGCTTGCTGACCTTGGGTTTGAAGCAGTCCTTGGAGGCGCGCTCGCTGGCGGATTTCTGCAGCACCATGCGCGCCATGGAGCCGCTGAGGCCGTCCCTGCAGTCCAGGCGCCGCCGCAGCGCCTCGGCGCAGCCCCGCACGTCCTCGCCGCTGCTGCGCCGCTCCTTCACCACCTCCACCTCCGAGCAGCCCTTGTCCTTCACCTGCACGTGGATCTCCAGCAGCTGCTCGCACTCCACTTTGGCCAGGAAGAGCTCAAAGGAAATCATTTTCACCTGGATGGCGTCCACCTGCTCCTTGAGCGTGAACGTCGTGCCCAGGTCCTGGACGTAGCCCATGTAGCTCAGGATCTGCCTCACGTCCTCTTCTGTCAGAGCAGACTTCACGTGATAAACAAAGGGTCCAGTGTAGGTCTGAGGGGGGATAGAAGGAGATAGGTTACAAATCCAGTGGTGGACTGATGTTCAGATAATTCTGTGGCAGAGAGCACGTAATTAAATACGGTAACGACGACTCTGAACACGGGCGACTGCCTTGGCAAGATGAGCTCCATTTCTGCATCCCTCCTGCTAGCAGATGGAAATCCCACATGAGGGAAATTCAAAGTAGGAGAGTTTTCATTCAATTTAAAATCCTGATTAGCATAATGTCCTCCCTGGTGATTTAAATCGCTCTGCTCTGCGCTAGCATTAAATTTAATGCATACCGGACGTGTTTGAATTTACAGAAAATCTACCATGAAAGGCAAAAACAGGATTTTGGGAACTACCCCACCCAGGGACAAGATGGAGTTAACTCAGATCTACTGCAGGAGTGCCAAACTCCTCCTCAATTCAGCTTTAAATATACTTGAGGTGCACACTTCCTTGTGTACTGTTACTACACAGTTTCAAATGTCAGTTTTATTTAATATTAATTCCAAAACTTCCACTAATGGAGCCCCAAAAGCAGAGACATGAGTTTCTGCAAGATGAAATACCCTCAGCATCTGGCACACCTGTGCCTAGCCCAGCTCAGCCTGTTGTGAGTGCAGGCAGGAGCAGTCTGCCATCACAAGAAGATAAAACACAAAACTGAACAGCAGAGAGCTCCCAATGGCACCTCAGCAACTTCAGCACCCAAGCCCAGCAGTGAGCTCCCACTTCTCCCTGGGGAACCTGCCTTAGGCAGATATATTTGAAAGCACCTAAAAACCAAAACATCAGCAACTGAGCACTGACAAGCAGATCAGAGATATTCTGAAAACAATTCTTTTGCACAAGTTCCTCCACCATTATCACACAACTTGTGGGAACCTCAGCAAAGCTTGAACACACGTGTTGAATACTTGTGTCCAGTAACAGCTGTGGCAAGACAAATCAAACCCTGAGCCAGCTTAAATCCAGCCTGACCACTCACCATATAGTGAAAGCCTCTCCAAATAGAAATAAAAGAGTGCAGCAGGGGAGGCTGAAAAACAACCTGAAATAAGCTCTTCAAGTTTATAACATTCTAATTGCAGACAGTGCTTGTACTTCTGCTCTGGGGATATTCTCACCAGCGCAAACTTCACTTACTTTACACAGAAACTTTCCTATGGCTTCTGTTTACCAACTGTATATAGAAAAATATATACTGCTATAAAAGGTAAAAAGAAAAGCCTTTAAAAGAAATGCATGAGATGCGTTCACAGAAAGAAATCAATCCGTTTTCATTAGAAATCTTACCTTAATATTTTTGAACTCCTTTTTCCAGGGGTACAGAAAGAGATTAATTCCAACCGTCTCAAGCATGTTGAACGCATTGTGGAGACAATGCAAACTGGAGGACTTGACAGACCTCAGTGAGTTTTCAGCCATCTGGTAGAATTTAATCAGCCGGAATCGATAGAAGGGATCCATTTTGGGCAGGCAGAGCAAGGCAGCTGCTGCCACCCGCAAGCACTCATCGCTGATGGGGCGCTGCTGGCCCGGGCTGCTCAGCCTGCACTCGTGGAACTGCACGTACTTCCTGAACAAATCCTCCTTGTACTTTGTATCCATTGAAATCGCACTTTCCCTGGCGCCGGGGCAGCTACCTCCTCTCTCTCATGGCTGGTGCTTCTGCCTCAGCAATCCTCAGCAGTGCAACTGTCCTGCAATAGAAACTGAACACACGGGCGAGTCACTGCAGGTGCACACGCAGCCCAGAGCTGCAGCTCCCTCGCAGCCCCCAGACTCTGAAAAGGCACACAGGTGCCACTCTCCTGCTTTCCAATGCCATTCCCCACCTGTTTTCCAGGCCCCTGCCCATTTTACTCATTCTGTGAGAGCATCTGCTTTTCCCCCTGGCCTCTTGTGGCACAGGGCTGTCCCTGGGCTGAGCAGGTTTATTGACTTTGCCTTTGGACTTCTAACATTTTCCAGGCTTCTGACAGCTGCTGACATTCCTCCTGCTGGTACCCCAGTACAGCCACCTCCAGAGGATCCACTGCAGACTGCTGCAAACCACAGCCAATTCCAGCTGAAAGCTGCAAACACCACCGTGATCCTTTCTGCAAAAAAACTACACCTGCCACCCCCAGCTGCTTTATGGGAATGGAGTAAAACCACTGCTGTGTTTCCATCATGCATGCTTTTGCTTGCAGGGATAGCTGTTTTTATGGATATACTAATCTGCATTTTCAGTGCATTGAGCTGAAATAGCTGGTAGCAAGACTCTCCCAAATGCTGCTTTCACCAGGACCAAGGTAATTAACAGGCCAAGAGATTCCATCTGCAATGCCTGAGCAACTTGTGATCAAAAAGCAAACCACAGGCTTTGTTTATTACATAAAAAGACAAACCAGCTCTTGACCTGAGGGGAGTAGAGCTGGCAGAAAGCAGTGCACTGTTTCAGATGCAGACAGTCTCAAATAGCACTTCAGAAAAGACTTTTCACCCAGTATTGTCTGCAGCTTCTAGAACACTGATCAACGCTCCTGCTAAAGGAAAATCTCTGTTAAGAGCAAGATGAACTGAATAAAAGGAGCCAAAACACAAAATACCAACAACCGAGAGGCCAGGGAAACAAACAACAAACCCAAGAGCCTGGCAGTTCATATTCCTTGAGGAAAGGCTGTGCTCAGAGCCAGCCCCGTGTGGGGAAAGTTAAATAGCAGCTCTGCTTCTGCTCCAGGCACACGCTCCTGTCAAGAGACAGGCTGTGAATCACAGGAAATGTGGAGTGCTAAATTAACATCTGAGCAGAAGGGCCAGGAGCAGCCCCTTCCCTCCCCACGTTCCTCTGCAAGTTGTGCAGGATGGAGTCTGTGGACAAAGACAGCAGAGTCTGTTCCTTGGCAAGCAGAGCTGCACACGAGGATTGCAGGGAGAGATCTCAGTCTGGCACGTCAGCACAACACCCCCAGGACACGGAGCGATCCAGAACCACAGCTCTGCCACCCCCAGCGCCAGCAGCCGCCAAACAAAGGCCTGGATAGCCCTGAGACACAGCAGGTCAGCAAGGGCCGGATGGCAGGAGAGCCCCGAGCCGGGGCTGCCGGGCCCAGAGCCCGTGCAGAGCAGAGCAGAGCAGAGCAAGCAGAGCCCTGCCAGCGCAGCTCCTGCAGCAGCGCATCCCCACAGCCCGCCCAGCGACAGCCATGGTTACGGGCTGGCAGAGCCGCCCCACGCGGCCACACACCGATAAATATAGGCAGAGCCACGGGAGCCGCAAGGAACCCACTCCTCACCACAAGCTTTCCCAGAGGTTCGAGAACAGACTGCGGGCAGAGCCCAGCGCCCGCCGCTGGGGCGGCAGAGCGTTCCACCCGTGCCCAGGGTCAAAACCCCAGCCCTCCGTGCCCTGAGCGCGCCGCACCGCCCGGCTGCACAAAAACCCGCAGAGCGGCGGGGAGACACGGGGAGACACGGCGAGACACGGGGAGACACGGCGAGACACGGCGAGACACGGCGAGACACGGCGAGACACGGGGAGACACGGCGAGACACGGCGAGACACGGGGAGACACGGCGAGACACGGCGAGACACGGGGAGACACGGGGAGACACGGGGAGACACGGGGAGACACGGGGAGACACGGGGAGACACGGGGAGACACGGGGAGACACGGGGAGACACGGGGAGACACGGCGAGACACGGCGAGACACGGCGAGACACGGCGAGACACGGGGAGACACGGGGAGACACGGGGAGACACGGCGAGACACGGCGAGACACGGCGAGACACGGCGAGACACGGGGAGACACGGGGAGACACGGGGAGACACGGGGAGACACGGGGAGCCCGCGGCCCCTGCGCCCGCGCCTTGCCCCGCAGCACGGCCCCGGGACACCGCCAGGGCCCCGGCGGCGGCACCGGCCTCGGGAGCTCCCGGCGCCCCGACCGCCCCCGCCGTGCCGCGGCACCCGCCCACCCGCCCGGGCCGAGCCCCGCTCCGCGGCCTGCCCCGTCCCTCACCGCTCCGCGCCGCCGCCGGGAGCCGCCGCCGCTGCCCCGGAGCTCTCGGCGCCCGGGAAGGTGCCGGCGGTGCCGCGGAGGCGCGGCCGGTGCCGCGGACGGAGCGCGCCCGCCTCACGGCTCGGGCAGGCCCGCGGCTGCGGCTGCGGCGGCCCGGAACTGAACGGCGGGGCGGGAGCACTTCCGCCGCGTGACGTCATGGGGCGGGGCCGCAGGGCCGCGCTGCGGGGGCTGGCGGGAAAGAAGCGGCGGTGGAGCGGCTGCGGGGCTGTGACAGCGGGGGCCGCTCGTGCCCGCAGCCGCGCCCGGAACGGCGCCGGCACCGCACCGCGCGGGGCTCCGGGCTGGGCCCCGCCCGCCGGCAGCGCCCGGGGATGGAGGGCCGGGCCGCCCGCAGGCGTGACCACGCCCAGAGCGCAGGCGCGGGGCGGGGCCGGCGGGGCCGCGCGTGCGCAGGGCCGCCCCCTGGCGGCGCGGCGGAAGATGGCGGCGGGCGGGCCCTCGCGGCCCCCGGAGCGGCGGCCGGACCCGCTGGCCCGCCTCACCTGCCCCGTGTGCCTCGAGGTGTTCGACAGCCCGGTGCGCGTCCCCTGCGGACACGTGTGAGCGCCCGCCGCCGGCCCGGGGCGGGGGGAGCGGGGCCTCGGGGGCGCCGCCGCTCGGGGCTGGGGCCGAGGGCTCCGCACGCTGCTCTGCCCGGGCAGCGACCTTGGGGGGGAAACACGAAGGGAAAGCGGGGGCAGAGGAAAGCCGTGCTGTTCGCTTTCGCTTCCGTCCCTCCTGAGGCGTGCGGGGCGGCGGGACGGGGATGGCTCGGCCGGTGGGACGGGAGCGCTCCCGGTGCGGGCGGCAGCGCTGGCACAGGCGCTGCAGCAGCTGTGCTGCCCGGGATCCTGGCAGTGCCCGAGCCCTGGCACAGGGGCTGCAGCAGCTGTGCTGCCCTGGATCCTGGCAGTGCCCGAGCCCAGGCACAGGGGCTGCAGCAGCTGTGCTGCCCTGGATCCTGGCAGTGCCCGAGCCCAGGCACAGGGGCTGGAGCAGCTGTGCTGCCCGGGATCCTGGCAGTGCCCGAGCCCTGGCACAGGGGCCGGAGCAGCTGTGCTGCCCTGGATCCTGGCAGTGCCCGAGCCCAGGCACAGGGGCCGGAGCAGCTGTGCTGCCCTGGATCCTGGCAGTGCCCGAGCCCAGGCACAGGGGCTGCAGCAGCTGTGCTGCCCTGGATCCTGGCAGTGCCCGAGCCCAGGCACAGGCGCTGCAGCAGCTGTGCTGCCCTGGATCCTGGCAGTGCCCGAGCCCAGGCACAGGGGCTGCAGCAGCTGTGCTGCCCGGGATCCTGGCAGTGCCCGAGCCCAGGCACAGGGGCCGGAGCAGCTGTGCTGCCCGGGATCCTGGCAGTGCCCGAGCCCAGGCACAGGGGCTGCAGCAGCTGTGCTGCCCTGGATCCTGGCAGTGCCCGAGCCCAGGCACAGGCGCTGCAGCAGCTGTGCTGCCCTGGATCCTGGCAGTGCCCGAGCCCAGGCACAGGGGCCGGAGCAGCTGTGCTGCCCTGGATCCTGGCAGTGCCCGAGCCCAGGCACAGGGGCTGCAGCAGCTGTGCTGCCCTGGATCCTGGCAGTGCCCGAGCCCAGGCACAGGGGCTGCAGCAGCTGTGCTGCCCTGGATCCTGGCAGTGCCCGAGCCCAGGCTGCAGGGGCCGGAGCAGCTGTGCTGCCCTGGATCCTGGCAGTGCCCGAGCCCAGGCACAGGGGCCGGAGCAGCTGTGCTGCCCTGGATCCTGGCAGTGCCCGAGCCCAGGCACAGGGGCTGGAGCAGCTGTGCTGCCCTGGATCCTGGCAGTGCCCGAGCCCTGGCACAGGCGCTGCAGCAGCTGTGCTGCCCTGGATCCTGGCAGTGCCCGAGCCCAGGCACAGGCGCTGCAGCAGCTGTGCTGCCCTGGATCCTGGCAGTGCCCGAGCCCAGGCACAGGGGCTGGAGCAGCTGTGCTGCCCTGGATCCTGGCAGTGCCCGAGCCCAGGCACAGGGGCTGCAGCAGCTGTGCTGCCCTGGATCCTGGCAGTGCCCGAGCCCAGGCACAGGCGCTGCAGCAGCTGTGCTGCCCTGGATCCTGGCAGTGCCCGAGCCCAGGCACAGGGGCCGGAGCAGCTGTGCTGCCCTGGATCCTGGCAGTGCCCGAGCCCAGGCACAGGGGCTGCAGCAGCTGTGCTGCCCGGGATCCTGGCAGTGCCCGAGCCCAGGCACAGGGGCTGCAGCAGCTGTGCTGCCCTGGATCCTGGCAGTGCCCGAGCCCAGGCTGCAGGGGCCGGAGCAGCTGTGCTGCCCTGGATCCTGGCAGTGCCCGAGCCCAGGCTGCAGGGGCCGGAGCAGCTGTGCTGCCCGGGATCCTGGCAGTGCCCGAGCCCTGGCACAGGGGCTGCAGCAGCTGTGCTGCCCTGGATCCTGGCAGTGCCCGAGCCCTGGCACAGGGGCTGCAGCAGCTGTGCTGCCCGGGATCCTGGCAGTGCCCGAGCCCAGGCACAGGGGCCGGAGCAGCTGTGCTGCCCTGGATCCTGGCAGTGCCCGAGCCCTGGCACAGGGGCCGGAGCAGCTGTGCTGCCCGGGATCCTGGCAGTGCCCGAGCCCTGGCACAGGGGCTGCAGCAGCTGTGCTGCCCGGGATCCTGGCAGTGCCCGAGCCCAGGCTGCAGGGGCTGCAGCAGCTGTGCTGCCCGGGATCCTGGCAGTGCCCGAGCCCAGGCACAGGGGCTGCAGCAGCTGTGCTGCCCGGGATCCTGGCAGTGCCCGAGCCCAGGCACAGGGGCCGGAGCAGCTGTGCTGCCCGGGATCCTGGCAGTGCCCGAGCCCTGGCACAGGGGCCGGAGCAGCTGTGCTGCCCGGATCCTGGCAGTGCCCGAGCCCTGGCACAGGGGCTGCAGCAGCTGTGCTGCCCGGGATCCTGGCAGTGCCCGAGCCCAGGCTGCAGGGGCTGCAGCAGCTGTGCTGCCCGGGATCCTGGCAGTGCCCGAGCCCAGGCACAGGGGCTGCAGCAGCTGTGCTGCTCTGGATCCTGGCAGTGCCCGAGCCCAGGCTGCAGGGGCTGCAGCAGCTGTGCTGCTCTGGATCCTGGCAGTGCCCGAGCCCAGGCACAGGGGCTGGAGCAGCGGGACAGTGGCAGTGTCCCTGCCATGGCACTGGGTGGGCTTTAAGGGCCCTCACATCCCAAACCGTTCCATGATTCTGTGCAGAATGCGAGGCACAGAGCACTGTCCAACTGGAGCAGCTCTGGGCGCTGCAGCCTGGGATCCTGCAGCTCCTCCCTGCGTGCCCAGGTGCCAGCAGCTCCTTCCTGCCCCTTATCGGCCCTGGAGCCTCGGGCAGAGGCCGTGCGGGCAGGGGCAGTGCCGCTCCCCGGGGCTGTCTCACCTGTGCCCCTCCTGCTCCCGCAGTTTCTGCACGCCGTGCCTGCAGCAGTGCCTGAAGCCCAAGAAGCCGCTGTGCGGGGTGTGCCGCAGCACCCTGACCCCCGGCAGCAGAGCCCTGGACTTGGAAAAGCAGATTGAAACCACGGAAACCACCTGCAACGGCTGCAATAAAAAAGTACGAAAGTGTTTGGGAATTAACTACATGAGATGTGTCTGCCTAGGGCAAAATAAACTGCTTCCTCCTCAGCTTTCTGCAAAATCAGGTCAAAATGTTTGTTTTGATAGGTGCTAAAGCTGTTTGATATAGGCAGCACCCAGATATTGACATTCTTTCCAGTTTTTTGTTGTTACCTCTTCAGGAGATCAATTTCAAACGAAAGATTCTGATTGTAAAGCTGCAGTGAAACGCTGCAGCTGTGAGCAGGGCTGTAGGGTAACACACCGCAGGCAGCAGTTACACCTTAACTAACCTGTAACCTCGGGGTGTGCTGCCGGCCAGCTGAAGGGTTTGGACTCCCTGCTGTGACTCTGCTGAGGTTCCCTGTTTGCTGCCTTTGCTGGGAAGGCCGGCAGGAGCTGGCTGAGCTCCCCTGTGCTTTGCTGCCCGCAGATGTTCCTGTCCAAGATGCGCAGCCACGCCGCCTCCTGCTCCAAGTACCAGAGCTACATCATGGAGGGGGTGAAGGCTGTCACCAAGGAGCCCCTGCACAGCACCAGGTACTGCCTCTGCTCTGCAGCCCTTGTCTCTCACTAGAAACCATTTCGAAGTCAAAGCAGAGTTTATCTCTCTGCTCATTTTGACCTGGTGAAGAACTGAGCCCTGATCCTGCAGCTGGCAGTGCCCGGGTGAACTCTGCTGCTTCTGCTTGGTGGGACACCTCTAAGATCAGGGTGTTCTGTAATAGCTGTTTTTGAAGGTATTTTAAAGGTTTTTAAGGTGTTTTAAAATGCCTTTGTCTCCTGATTGTCCTCACCCACAATGGAGGGAAGTGGGAATTGGTGACGCTGCAGTCTTGGGTGTGGCTAGTGGGTGGTGCCCCGGCATGTGAGAAAAAGGTGATAAATGGCACTTAGAACACTAAAGGTGATAAATGGCACTTAGAACGTTTTAGGGACAACTGTAATTCAGTCTAAATATGGACCATACCGAGTTCCCTACAATACTGTTAGTAGTTTACAACTGATTATTATAATTAGCTCACCTTAATTGCATATGTAAATGATTGCTTTGCATAATCTGTATTTGTCAGTAACCTCCTTTTCTCCCCCAACCAGGAGCTTCCCCAATCGTTTCACCTTCCCTTGCCCCTACTGCAGTGAGAAGAACTTAGATCAAGAAGGGCTGGTTGAACACTGCAAAGCTTTGCACAGCATGGATGCAAAACAAGTGGTAATAAAAAGTCTTGGTGCAGGAACTGCAATGAAATCTGCTCTTAAAGCCCTTGAAACAACGAGTTAGAGATTTTTAATTAAGTAGGTGTAATTACTGCTGCTCAGGCCTCTAAGCCTGGTGTGGTTCTGCTGTCACCTTTCACTGGCTCTCTGCTCTCTACACCCACTGCAGCTGGGCCACATCCTCTTTCCATTCTTGAAAAATGGCACACATTCAAAGTTAGTTAGGCACGGCAAAATACTGAAATGTAATTTTTAAAAAATGTCAGACATTTAATTTTCTCCTTTCTCCCCCCACTTTGTTTTCATCAAGAAGATGCTATAAACTGTTGGGGGAAATGCTTGGAAAAAGCAGTGTATCATTCTAGTAATCTATCTGTGATACTTCCTCTCATGTAAGAGGAATTGAAAACATGGAACTGAATTGGAAACTTAAGAGTTTTCTGGGAAGTTTTTTGGAATTCCAAATTATTCGGGGGGGAAAAAAAGTTCCTTTTTTCTCTTGGAGAGAAGTGACCTTTGCAGAGAATGCCAAGGAAAGTTCCCTGCCACTGAGAAATAATGGCTGAAATCTTCTAAAGCAAGAGGCTTTAATGAGTTCTGATTTTCAGGACGTGGGAGAAGAGCAAGCCATTCCATTTCAGAGATCTAAGACATGAATTGAAATGATTCAGGGTTATCTGAGGCTTTTGCACTAGATGTCCCAGCAGATCATTGGCCACCACTCTGCATGCAGAGCAGTGACAGCACAGACCTTGAACTCCACTGCCCAGGCTGTCCCTGCCCTCCCTGCAGTGGGGCACTGAGCCACTGGGGCCTCACTGGCTTTTTCCCTGCAGGTTTGCCCAATTTGTGCCTCAATGCCTTGGGGGGACCCCAATTACAGGAGTGCCAACTTCATGGAGCACCTGCAGCGGCGGCACCGCTTCTCCTACGACACCTTTGTGGTGGGTCTGCTCCCCTGGAGCTCCCTGGGCTGTGCTGCAGGCCACAGGGCAGCAGCTCTGCCTGCTCTCCTGGCACTCCAGCCTGGCTGCTGTGCTCACAGCTTTTGTGTCTTGCAGGATTATGATGCAGATGAGGATGACATGATGGCACAGGTTCTGATGCGCTCTCTGCGGGATAAATGAGTAGCTGGGCAGCCAGAGGATGTACTGCCAAGCCAGGCTTCCACCAGGGGGAAGTGCATCCTTGCACTTCTCCCTGCACATCCCAAGATTAACTCAGGCATCCAGAAGTACAGAAGACTTTAATCCTAGCTCAGTTTTAAATCCTGGTTTGATATTTCTGTGCCATGCCTTCTTTTGGTATCATGGTCTCTGACATTCAGCCCTGTCAGCCCCATTTTCTACTTGCTTAGACTCAGTTTCATTGTAGATCAACACATGGGAACCAAGGCTTTTTCCTTTACCCATGCCTATTGGTTTCTTAGGAAGTTAGGTCAAATAAGACTGTCTAAAATCAAAAGCATTCCAAATGGAATGGCCTGAACTAGTTAATAAATATCCTCCAATCTCATTTACATATCTCAAGTGATTGTATGTGAGGTGTACTGGTAGCTCTGTTCCCCTTTAGTGACACTTCAGGTGCTAACTGTAACTGTCAGACCAGCTTTCATTGAAGTGACCTCTGATACCTGTGACTCCATAATTCCCAGTGTTTCAATCCTTACAGGCAGCCTCCCAACTGTATGGAAAACATACCTTCAGTATGAGTGTTCAAACTGCAGACTTTCCTAGGAAATCTTTGCACTGTGTAAAAACTAGTTCAAAAGACTTCAGTTCTATGCATGATGATTACTTTCCTCCATACTCTTACTATAATTTCTAGCCTGGAAATGATCTTTAGTGTTGGTCTTAGTTTAAATGCATAATTTTTTAACTATCTTAGCAACTATTAATCAAAATTGCTGGCTTTATGATTAAATTGGTGGGTTTGAAACTGGTTTCCTAATAATTTTAAGCCTTATGCTGATAGGGGAATTCAGAAGGTTTTCTTCAATACCTCGGCTTTCTATTTAAACTAAAATTTTCATGTATGTTCTTGGGTTTTCCATCTCTCATGGCAAGCTGGTGGAAAAACCTAGAGTAATTCATAGCACTGGATAGCATTTCCTTTCTGCATCACAGATTTTATCAGGTATTTTGAATTCCTGTTCTTCATTTAAATGTTCTGAAGTAGCTGAAGCTGTTCTGGGATTGTTTGCCATCTGGCAGTGTGTAGTGTCAGGAGTAGCTTTCAAGGAAAACTAAAACACAGCCCTGGAAGCTGGACAGTTCCAGCCCCTTGTAGGTCTGTTCAAGCCTACATTTTTACCATGGAGATTCATTAATTTTAATTTGATGCTTTCATTAAGTTCACAGTCAGGCTGCTGAGATCCAAGGCACTGAGCAGAGCCTGCAAATCATGGAGTGTTGAGATGTCCAGTGCTAGTGTTGTAGTCGGAGCAGTGGGCCTGCAATCCCCAGAACTGAGGACTGATTAATTGATTTGAGCAGTAACCTCCTCCCATTGTGCTCTGCACACAGCAGCATAGCTTTACCCTGAAAATAATGAAACACACTCTAGCTGAAACCTCGTGGTTGAGCCTTGTGTGCAGCCACACTCAGCTCACCTTGGGGTTTGTGTTTCTTCCCCGTGGTTGGGGCTGTTGGAGTCCCATCCCTGAGCAGCTGTGGGGACTGGGAGCCCAGTGCTGTGGGGTGGCAGGTGTGGAACCTCCTGGTTCTGGGGGGAAGGTGCTGTGTTTGGGGTGGTATTTTAATGCCTGACCTGCAGGTGCACTGTTGGGGGCTGGATGGGGATCTCTGGGGTCTGGCTACAGAGCAGTTTGCTGGTGCCCATTGCCAGGAATCCAGATTCCTGCTTCTGTTCTAAGTGCACTTCCATGCGATTCTAACAAAACGTTTAAGGAGCAGTTAGAAGCTTCCAAGCAATTACTTTGTCACGTTTTTGACTTTTGAAGACAAGTTACAAATAAAGGCCATTTAATTTATAGAATCCTACCTTGGTGTCAGCTCTTGTCATTTCTTCCTCGTGGTCCGCGTGTTTCCTTTGAGCAGGCAGAGAATTTGGGCTGGCTGGGGGCTGAGACTCCCTGATTGATTTAAAGCCGCTCCAGTGAGAAGCGCCTGTGTGCTTCTGGGTGGTGAATAAACGCCTCGGAGCGAGCGGCACTCGGGGCTCCCAGCGCCGGGGGTGCCGGAGCTGCTCTCGCCTCGTCAGCGGCTGATCCTGCGGCCGCATTGAGGGGATAATGCAATCGGAGCTGTGAAATTCCCCGCGTCTGGCACAGGGAGTCAGCCTGGGCAGGGCACTGGGCGCGGAGACACCCCGGGAGGAGCCGCGCCCGCAGCTGAGCGCTTCCATCAAATGCGTTTGGCTCCAGACAACGGCTGCTCTTAATAGGTCTGATAAATCGTTGTCAGCATTCATTTCTTAATGCAGGCATCGCTTTATCTGGAATTGCGGCGGTAAATCCCCACCGTCTCCTCAGGCTGGGGGATGAGATCTTGCCACAGCCTAAGTGCGGTATTCCAGGTGTCACCTGACTGGAAAGAGAACAGCAAATTTTCTTCAAGGCCTTTGCCCAGCTGTACTGGACACCCACCTCAAAAACGATTGACCAACCAAGGCTGTGCTAAGTCATGGAAAAGCAAATGTGGAATGTGCTTGCAGTTCTAAAGCTTTTCTTTGGTTTAAAAATACTAAAAATTACAGTGCAGCATTTGCCTGTTTTGGGGTTGGAGTTTTGTTTATTTTTCTGACATACAGTTTTGTGGCACAGTTGCATTGGTCTGTGCTTCATCAAAACCCCCTCATTTTTATGGTCAAATTACGTTATTCTCTGTGTGGTACAAATGAGGACTGTTGAAACCACTATGAAAACTCGTTTTTCCTTCCTCACCCCATCCCCAAAGCTCCAGAAAATACTCAGCACTCAGTGAAAATAGGCGTCATTGCTGCTGGCTTAGATCTGTCTTCTAGCCCTTCTCACATTTATTCTGCCTTTACAGATGTTGGGGTTTATAAAATCTATTCCGTGGCGTTGGTGGGAGCGGCTGGAGCAGTGCAGTGAGTGAGGGGCTGTGCTGACGGCAGAGGGAGGTCTTGCACCGGGGAGAGCGGGGCTCTGCTGCCTCGCCGGGCTCGGGGGCTGCGGGGGCTCCTCCAGCCTTGCAGCGCGGCTGCACACCCCGTCCGGGGCCAGAGCTTCTCTTTCTCCCACCGCAGCCTCCCTTCAAGATGCTTCATGGAGACGTGGGGCCCGCGAAGTAAATGGAATTGTCAGCAGATTTGTTGCTCTGGAGGTGGTTGAAGTGTATTTGAGAGCTCCTTGTGCGTCTGGGACTGGAGCTGTGCCACGGGCTGGTGGCAGGTCTGCTCCGAGCACCTCGGGGCTCAGCTGATGCCCTCTCTGATGGTGAGGGTGGAACTCAGTGAGAAACTCACCGTCACTTCCAGCCCAAAAACCACTGCAGAGCTTCCCCTCCGCTGCGTCCTGCTGTCTGTCCTGTCTGTCGTGCCGCTCACAGGCACAGGTAGGTCAGGCCGCTTTCTCCCTTGATCTCGTTTTTTCCCCTAGCACAGGCAAGTTTTTTTCCACGTGCTGTGGTTGGAACAGATCTGATTATTACCAGCTCAGAAAGAACACAGGAGTCGCCCTTGCTTCTTGAAAGAAAACCACCCCGCAGTGCTGCTCGTGCGAGTGTCCCCACTGCAACCACATCCGCGGCAGGTGGAGGAGCGGGGGGGCACCTGCTGCTCCCCCGCCCCGGGAGCGGCACCTCTGCACCGCCCGGGGAACCGGAGCACACGACCTTTGTGATTCGTATCCCCCAAGGCCTTCGGGGGCACCTTTCCCCTGAAATGCAGGCTGATCCAGGGTTGGGTTTTGCAGATTAACACCTGCAGAAAGCCACGGGCAATTCCGCGGCAGAAGAGGGCTGATCCATGGCTGCAGGGGAAGAGTTTGCAAATGCGTCTGGTCTGGGCAGGATGCGCGTGCCTGGACGGGCTCTCCAAGCTGTTCCTGCCCTGAGGAAAGGCTGACAGTGAACTCAGCCCCGCGCCGCAGCCGTGCCAGTGGAAAGCTTTGCTCCCACTTCTGCATTTCGTGTCGTTGTGGCTAAACAGTAAGATGCGGTCACAGGGGCTGGCGCGGCGGTGTGTGGTGTGTGACGGCTGAGTCACGAGTGGCCCATCAGAGCACATGGCCCTGCTCCGAGTGGCGGGGCCGGAGGAGGGAGGCATTCCCAGCAGGACCCAGCTGCCTTGGCCCGGAGCGCAGCTCCTGGATCCAGCAGGTGCCTGGAGCTGTGCCTGGGGCCGAGCCTGGGCCCTTCCAGCGGGGAAAGCCCCGTGAGCCGGGGCCGGGAGGAGCTGGGAGCCCAGGCTGGCTGTGCAGCTGCCAGGCTGCGGGACTGCTGCATCCCTGCTCGCCGCTGCCCCGAGCCGGGCCTGGGCACCTTCCCTCGGGCACACGGCCCCAGGCCTCAGCGGGGCTGCGGAGCCCGCCCCGCCCGTGGAAAAGTCAGGGGAAGGCAGGAGAGGAGGGAACAGACGGGAGCTGGTTGGGGGGACGCCTGCTCTGCTCAAAATCAGAAATTAAAATGTGTCTGGGCAGGTGCTTCTGACCCGGTGCAGCGGGAGGGAGCCAGCGAGGGCTGTGCCGGATCCGTCCCGCTGCTCCTAAGTCAGTGCCTCTTCCCGGAGGATCACTAACGGGGGGCGAAGCGTGTCTCACCGCAGGGCTGTGTCCCACCCCGCACCGCAGCCCGCAGCCGTGGGGAAGGGGAAGGACAGGCAGGAGGGGCTGTGGGGATCACCGGCAGGCACAGCTCCTTCCTGCAGCCCGCACGGCCGCTCTGCCGCCTCGGGACCGGCTGTGGGCCAGCCCAGGGCTCCGCTGGCCCCGGAGCGCCGGCTGCTGGGGGCACGGCCGGGGAAACGCGGGAGAGGAGCCGGGAGCGGCTGATGCAGCATCAGCGCTTGGTGCTCGGGCAGCGTGTGGGAGCCGCCCCCGGCCCCATCCCCGCGGCGGGGCCGACACCTGCCCGTGCCCGCCCCGTCCCGCCCGGGCCATTGGCTGCGGCCCCGCGCCCGCCCCGCGCCGCGCCCCCCGCCCCGCTCATATCAGCGGCAGCGGCCGCGCCGCGGGGAGACACCGGGGCTGCAAGATGCCGCGCTCCTTCCTGGTGAAGAAGCACTTCTCGGCCAGCAAGAAACCCAACTACAGCGAGCTGGAGAGCCAGGCCGGTGCGTGGGCAGGACGGGCCGCACGTGGGGCGCTCTCCGTGCGGGGTGGGGCGGGGGCTCCCGTGGGATCTCCCCAAGGCGCCGCACAGGAGCGGGTGGGGGCTGACCGACTTTTCGCAGGGTTGAGGGTTTATTTTATTTGTTTCAATTTTGTGCGTCCCGCGGGCGCGGTTCCGTGTCCCGGGATGCTGAGCCGCTCCCTGGTACCCCGGGGATGTCGGTGGCTCCCTCGTGGGGTGCGTGGGGAGCTCCCCGTGCGGGCAGTGGGCGGGAGCGCGGGGTTCCCTTCGCCCCATCCCTGGCAGGGCGGGCAGAGGAGCGGGGTCCCTACTGAGTGGGCTCGGTCCCCTTTGCCCCGGGGCGGGCGGGCTGGGGTCCCTGTGCTCCCAGGGGTGCAGGGATGGCTGGGGTGGGGTCCCGCGGGGGTCGCCGGGCCCCGCTGACCACCGCCGCCGCCTCCCGCAGTGCTGGCCGGCCCGCTGCTGTACGAGACGTGTCCGCTGCCCGTCATCCCCCCGCCCGAGGTGCTCGGCCCCGGAGCCTACTACCCTCCGCTGGTGTGGGACGCGGGGCTGCTGTCCAGCCTGTTCCCGGGCGGCCCGGGCAGCGAGGCTGCGGCCGGCGCGGCCCCCGCCCTGGACCTGACGGCGCTCTCCAGCGAGGAGGATGAAGGCAAGAGCTCGGGGCCCCCCAGCCCGGCCTCGGCCCCCGCCGCCGCCGAGCGCTTCCGCTGTGCCCAGTGCGCCAAGGCGTACTCCACCTTCGCCGGGCTCTCCAAGCACAAGCAATTGCACTGCGACGCCCAGGCCAGGAAATCCTTCAGCTGCAAGTACTGTGAGAAGGAGTACGTGAGCCTGGGGGCTCTCAAGATGCACATCCGGAGCCACACGCTGCCCTGCGTCTGCAAGATGTGCGGGAAGGCTTTCTCCCGGCCCTGGCTGCTGCAGGGCCACATCCGGACGCACACTGGTAACGTTCCCTCTTGTCCCTCTGCCTCCCTCCCTTATCGCCTCCCGCTTCCCTGCTCCACCGCCCCAGCGAATCGGCGGCCCGGCTGTTATCTGGGAAGATAAGGGCTTCCCAGACCCCCTTGGCACATCTCTCTAAAATGTCCTTTAAATATCCTCCTGGCTGGAACGGAGCGCAGGGTCAAGGCCCAGCCTGTAAATCTGTGCTGCTGCGAGCGCAGGGCCTGCCCTCCAGCGTTCACCAAATTGTCCCAAAGTGGGGCTGTGAGACTGCTGGAGCCCCCCGCTGTGCCCAAAGCGCCCCTCCCTGCCCGCAGCCAGGGCAGAACCGCAGCTGCCCACCAGCGCTCGGTCCCCGGGGCGCGATGAGCCGGGCTCCGGGCGCTGCTCCCGGAGCGGGCTGAGCCCGGCCCGGCCCGGCTCGGCTCGGCTCGGCCTGGGGCAGGTGCTGCAGGCACCTGTTGGCGCGGGGCCGGTGCGCAGCTGCAGCCCACCCCTCTGCCCCGACAAAGCATCTCCCGAGCATCCTTTGTGGGGCTGCGGGACGGTGTAATTGTGACTTGGCACTGATTTCACACCCTCTTAACATACTAAAGATGATGGCTGAAGGAAGCCGGGTAGACTTAATTGTGCTTTCCAAATTGAGCATACACATTTGTTTCCTCCAAAAGAGTCTTTCTGGGAGGAATTCGCCCTGGCCAGGCTTTTCAATGCGAGCCGGGCAGGAGAAGGGGGAGCGCAGGGCTCGGCAGAGGAAATAGCTCCACTCACCCTGGGCTGGCGCCTCGCAGCCGCTGCCTGCTATGATATAATTAACACACAGCGCTCGGCTTTCCTGCCGCGCTGCGAGCTCCTCGCCCGGCTCCGCGCAGCAGACGCGCCTCGTGTCCTCGTTTGTCCGTGTGGCTGCCCTGTTACTTGCAGATGTTTCCAGCCTCGGTTCTCCGTGATTCATAGGAAAGGTTTTTCTGGGAGCAGACAATTCCCAAGCTGGCAGTTCTCCCCCAAGCGATGCTGTACATAGCCGGCTTTCCCCTGAACAATGACAGCCAGCACTTCTTTTCACTGTGCTCTGCACAAACTTTGCCTAATGAATGGATCCTTCTTTGATATTCCCCATGTGTTGATGCACTGGTTAATTGGGAGCGTTTCTCTTTGTCCCATAGGTGAAAAGCCCTTTTCCTGTACACACTGCAACCGGGCCTTTGCTGACCGCTCTAATCTCCGTGCCCACCTGCAGACCCATTCAGATGTAAAGAAGTACCAGTGCAAAACCTGCTCCCGGACTTTCTCCCGCATGTCGCTGCTCCACAAGCACGAGGAGACAGGCTGCTCTGGCTCTCGCTGAGGACTCCACTCCCTCTCACCACCAACACCTAGGACTAGTTTCTGTAGGAGTTAGTTTCCTCCGTGCCCACCGCAGTGTGCGCCGGGCTGGACGCTGCTCCTCCGGCCCCGGGACCCTCACACTCCTCACTTGGTGCCTCCCGTGCAATGCAAGAGCCTGATCAGAGCACGCTGGGTTGGAAAAGACCCCTCAGGATCATCGAGTCTGATTCCCGGCCCCGTGCAGGACATCCCGAGAGCCCCACCGTGTGCCCGAGAGCGTTGTCCGAACCCTCTTGAGCTCACAGGGCTTGGTGCTGTGACCACTTCTCCCACCCTGGGCTCGGGGCCGAGTGTGTGGGACTGGGGGGTCACGGTGCTGCCCCAGCCCTGGCAGGTGCCCCCCTTGCCAGAGGCACTCGGCACCTTGCAGGGCAGGACCTGCACCCTCGGTGTTGAACACTGCGACCGTGTAGCTTGGGGGGTTGGGGCTTTGGGGTTGGATTTGTTTATTTTATTGTTGTTTTTTTTTGTTTTTTTTTAACACCATAACCACTTGCTAAGTTTTAAGAACCAGTATTTTTTTAATGAAGGACAAGACACCCCCCCACCCCGTACCCGAGTGTATATAACCCGCCTGTAGAAGGTGTAACTATGCAATAATACAGTATCCCAGTAGTTGTGAAGCAGCTGCTTCTCCCCAGCACAATGACAATTTGCAATGCCTGCGAGATTAACAGTGTCCATGAAAGGCAGGGGTAGCCATTTCAAACCCCAGCCCTGTTTACAGAGCAGCTATGCACTCAAGCACCTGTTAATATGACTCTTAACAACTGCTTTTCAAGAGAACTGTGACTAATAGCAGGCACTTGTCAGCTGATACAATGGTGGCCTGTCCCAAGGCTGTCCATCGACAGGTGTGTGCCAAAAGCCCTATTTATGGGTATTGACAGGTGCCTCCTGAATGCATCTTTCTTTGGACATTGTTTTCATGGAATCATTACAAAGAGGATGTTTACATTTCAAAGGTACACTGGTATTTATATTTTTGTGCCACAATTTTGTACTGATGGAAACTTTTTATATAATGATATACAGTTTATTGATATTCAATAAAATCGTTAATTTATAATCGGGTTTTGTGGGTGCTTGGGGTGGGTGAGGGGGGAGTGCTGTGCTGATCCGGGTGCTGGGCTCAGCTCTCCCCCCCTGGCGCTCTTGGCCGCTGGCTGCAGGTGACTGGGAGGTGGCGTTTGCCGGGGGGAATGTGCTGAGCACTTGTTCGTTAGGGAGAGGAAAATTCACGCTCAGTTCCTGCCCGGGGGCTGGGGCAGCTGTGCTGGGGGTGCCTGGATCTCCCAGGGTCGGTGTGGGAGGCACAAGAGCTTGTCCTGTCCCTGTCCCAGCCCGCTCGGGTGGGCGCTGTGTCCCCCCGGGGCTGCTGCAGCACCTGTGGCTCTCCCTGGGAGCAGGTCCGTGTCGCAGGGCAGGGCACTGTCCCTCGCAGGATCCTCCCCAGGGTGGGTGACTCGATGTGGGTCCCGCTGTCCCTGGCCTGGGGGGCTCCGAGGGGCAGCAGGTGCTGGGGGAACACAACCTCTGCCTCGGGAATTTCCACAATACACCCCCAAAACACCTGCACGCACTTCACCCGAATTTGGGGCGCTTCCGAGCCCGCAGCCAGGCACTCCCTGCCTCCCCCAGGGGCTGGAATGTCCCCCCTGCATTTCCCCAGTGCCACCCCCGGCCGTGGCTCGCAGCCGGGGATGAAAACACGCTCGTCCCCAGGCTCTCATCCCCGCAGCCCGCCCGGCTCCTGCGCCTCTCCCGGGGGCTGTTCCGAGCAGGAAGATGTGTGTGGCTGTAAAAGTCACCAGAGCTGCTGCTCGGCCCTTCTTTAATTAAGAGCTCACCCGGTATAAACTGACTTTCCCAGCCGAGTTGGACTCATTACTCGATTATTAAGCAGGGCAGGAAGTTTTGGGTTTGCTCTTGTGTGTGCTTTTCTTCCTTTTCCCAACAGGAAGCGGGGGAGGGGCACTAATTACTTTCAGCTTTCCATCCATAAAATCCTGGAGCCGCAAAAGCAGCTAAATAGTTAAAAAAAACATGAAAAAAGGAAGAAACAGAGCAATTTCGAGAAGGGACCACCTGCAGGAGCTGGGAAGGAGGGTCAGGAGTGGGTGCGCCGGGGACAGCAGCCCGGGCAGGGCTGGCTTTGCAGCTCTGGCAGCATCAGCGCCCTGCAGGGCTGTGCCGTGTCCCCGCCCCTGTGCCAGGGCTGGCACCACGCGGGGACCCCGACCCTTGCCGTGCCACTCAGGCTGTCGCTGCCCGCCCGCGCTGGCACCCACCGGGGATCCCTGCCAGCTCCCTCTCAACGGCCTTCAGCTGATATTGGTCAGGCCGGCCGTGAGAGCTGTGAGAAACCTCCTCCTTAGCAAGTTCGCTGCTCTCACTTGTGTTCTGGCTTTGTCCAGCGCCTGGCTGGGACGCCAGGCTTTCACAGGGAAGGTATAAACCGGGTGGAGAGCAGCCTAGGCTCGACTGACAAATCCCGCTGGCATTCAAACACAAATGCAGCCTTAAAACACTGGGGGAAAAGAAATGCTGCCTGTTCTGAATCACAAAAGCACAGCCCACTGGCACTTGGGCTGCTGCTGCATCTGCTTCTTGCCCTGCCCAGCGCCCTGTGCCCTGGGGACACGGCTGCTCGGGTGATGCCCAGTGCCTCAGCCCTCCCCAGGTGTCGCCCAGGTCCGGACCAGCCGCTGTCCCATCGCAGGGTGATGAACGCGGTCCAGATCTCTCACCAGCTGCTCGGTTTACTACTGGAAAAGTTGGTTTTTTTCTACCTGAGGGATGTTGGGGTGAGCAGAGGGTCGAGAACCATGGCCAGGACACCCTTAGGTCCAGCTCAAGCCAGCTCCACACTAGGGTCATCCTGCCTGTCCTGTCTCTGCCCCTGCCGACCTTTGGGACTCTGGGATGGAGAAACGCACCCGGCAGCTGGGCCTGAGGATGAGTGGCAATTTTTAAATTTCATGTTCTGAAGGAAAGCCGCAGGGCAGCATCCCTGGCAGCAGTGCCGTGCCCTTGCTCCCCTGCGCTGCCCAGCGCAGCCTGGGGGTCAGAACTGGCAGAACTCCGCAATTTCCCCTCTCCTTTAATGCCCGAAATTCCCCTCAAGGGCCGCGGGCTCGGCCGGGCTGCGCTCCGGGTGGGAGCGGGGCGGGGGCGATGAGCCAGGAGCCATTTGGTGTCCACCTTGTGTGACCATCTGTAAGAGATGTCGGTGTCAGCTCGTAAAGCCGCGGGGGACGCGGCGCCCGGCAGGTAGCGGGGCCCCGGGGCTCCACCGAGCCTCGACACGAGCACGCACGGCCCCAGCTCCTGGAGCCCTTTCAAAGGCTCCGGGGAAACCACAAAGTGCCTTTTCTTCCCCGGGAGGACTCGTGTTCTCTCCCCTCCCTGACCCGATGGAGAATTCAGGGTGTTGGAAACCCACGCTGCCGTGGGAGCCCCTGGGGCAGCCGCGTGGAGATAAAAAGGGGCTTTAAGGCTCCCATGAACCATTTGAACTCATCCCGTCCTGTCTCTGCAAACATCTGGAGCATCCCAGAGGCGATGAGAAGGAAAGCAGGAGGATTACAGCCGCCTTTGCAAAGGCTAAGCTTCATCTCCTCAGTCATTTGGGGGCTGCAGTTCCCAAAATTTCCTTTTTCACCCTTTTCTGTCCCCATCTCTCCCAAGGACAAGCACAAGGCACACCTGGTGCTTGTGCTGTGAGGGTCAAGAGGAGCTCTGGGGTCCCCCAGAATGCCTCCTCCCACCTCCAGAGTGGTATAAAACAAAACAAAAAAAAACCCACTTTCTTCTCCTGTCATTGCAAACCTGATAGAAATGTTCTCATGATTCTGTGATCCCCTGCATCCCCCACAGCCTCTGCAGGAGCACTTCCAGCATCTGAGCATGCAGACCCCGGGGAAGGCAGCCAGAGCTCAGCCCTTACAACGTGCAGCAGCCTGATTCTTCTTCTGGCTCTTACCTCAGCCAGAAAAAGCTGAACAAACAAACAGGAACAGAATCCAGGGAAAGGCCCGTGGGTGAAGCCAATCCCTGGGCTGTTCCTGATTTGGGGCAGGGAACGACCAGAGCTTGGTGGCAGGAGCTGGGATGGCTCGTGGGGTGACCAGCAGGGACTGCATGGGTGTCCCACCTGCCGTAGTGGGATGCAGGTGAGGTTTTCCCAGCAGGTGCTGGTGCAGGCCCAGGCTGTCAGCAGGCAGTCCCTTGAAAGCCCCTGTCCATTAACAGCTCCACAAGGAGCGGGCTCACAAACAAGCTGCAGGTGTAGCTATTGTTTTTGTGCCTCTGGGCTATTGACATGAGCAATAATCCCAAATTAATCTTTAATCAGATGATGAACTGATAGCGTGGGGTTGGGGAGGTGTGAGTCTTCCCATGCAGGTAAAGCACAGAAAGGCAGAGGGAAAGGGCCAGGCAGCCCTGCAGAAGGGCAGTGAGGACTGAAATAAAGCTGGTGCTTTATCTGCTGTGGTCTTGCACTGTCTGCATTCACCTTCCCAGGCATCCCCTCTCCCAGAGAGTGCCCTGCCTGCCCCCAGAGCAGGGCACAGGGGAATGCCCAGCACACCACACCCCAGTAAAGCTGCAGCCACCTGCCATGAGGCTGGTGTGATGAATTCCTTCAGCTGAGGATGGACACTGGCACAAGGGCCACCAGCACAGGCCCAGCAGTGCCCACTGTCCCCTCCAGAGCAGAGGGAAGCACCAGCCTGTGCCCCCTGCTCTACAAAAGCAATGCTGTGCTGTAACTTACTGGAGATCTGCCTAGAAAACCATCAGAAAGTGTTTTAAATCTAGCCTAATATACACACGTATGGATCACCTTCTGTTTTACTGGGCTGCCTCAAGCAATGCGAGCCTGTTTTACTTTCCCAATAAAAAGGCTCACGTTTCACACGGAGGAGATTGGCGGCTCCCGAGCTAATTAGCCCGGGTTTCCCTCCACCCCCGCATTTTCCACGCAGGGTTATGCTGGCGACACTTAGTCTGTGGTGCTCGGGGAGGACGCTGCTGCCCATGGAGCCTCCTGTGCTGGCGCTGCAGGGCGAGGCACTGCTGTGCCACGGAGTCACGGCCCGTTAGAAAGAGCTTTAAGGGCCTGCATTATGTCATTACTCAATTAGCCTGTTGGTAATAGCACTTCATTAGAGAGACAGCTCCTATTCACTGGCCTTAATCCACTTTCTAAAGGCAGGGCAAGAACCATTGATTGCTTTCCTGATGAGGCAGAAAGTGTATTTGGGGAGTGGCCGGGCAGAGGGGCACTGACCCTGCTGCCCACTCAGCCCTGGCAGCGCAGGGAGGGCAGAGCAGCTGTGCCTGCCAGCAATCAGGTAAGAGCCAGGGGACAAGGGACTCTGTGTCCAGCCCTCGGCAGGGACGCTCCTGTGGGGCTGCCCGAGGGGATGGGCACTGCTGCCCAGCCTGAGCCTTGATCCAGTCCGGGGGGGACAGGAGGAAAAGCTACTGGTTTTATTTCTCTTTTATTTCCTCCCACACACGCTCTGTGCCACTCGGTGCTTGCTGGAAGCCGAGGCAGGGTAGGAAATCGGTGTGTGTCAGGGAGGGATGTCAGGGAGCAGGGACAGCAGCTGGAGCTGCCCCGCCCTGCCCTGCCCTGCCCCACCCTGAACTGCCTCCCTGCCCTGCCCCACCCTGCCCTGCCCTGCCCCACCCTGACCTGCCCCACCCTGAACTGCCTCCCTGCCTGCCCCACCCTGCCCCACCCTGCCCTGCCCTGCCCTGCCCTGCCCCACCCTGATCTGCCTCCCTGCCTGCCCCACCCTGCCCCACCCTGCCCCACCCTGCCCCACCCTGACCTGCCCCGCCCTGCCTGCAGCTGTGACAGAGCCAACACAGATCTGCAGGAGCTCACAGCCCAGCCCAGGGAGCACCACAGTGCTGGGAATGTCCCCGTGTCCCAAACATCCAGCTGCCTTCAGAGCCTGTGGGGCCCTGCAGGGACCTGGTCCCCCAAGTGCCCCCACTTGGCCAGAGCCAGAGCATCCTCAAGTGTGGCCCTTCCACAGCCTCCTCCACACACATCCACCTTCCCAGGGCATCCTTCAGCCATGGGAGGAGCAGGGCTTCCCTAGCCCATTAAAAAAAAAAAAAAAAAAACCAAAAAAACAAAACCTTTGCTCAGGCTTCTGAAAGATTCAGGTTAAGACAGAAGTTACTTTATGTCAGAAGAAGTACTGGGGTATGAAAGTTTACTGCCCTGGTTACAGCAGCTGCTGTCTGTGATCAATATAATCTAAATTTTCCCTCCTAAACTCACTTTACAGCAATAACCTTCCATCATCGCTTCCACAGAGCTGGAGGGCAGCAGCATGGGGCCCACACTTGCTGGAAAAATTCATATTTATTGGTAGTCGTGACTCAGATGAGGACCTGAATGCAGACACTGTGGTAGATGGCAAATGGTTTCCTTCAAATGGTCTTCAGAGCATCCCAGGAGCCAAAGCAGCAAGTGGCACGTGCCTGTGGGACTGTCCCTGCTGGGGAGAGAGGGAGGGCTGGGATGTCACACACCATCACCCAGCGGAAACCTCAAATCCTCCACAGCTCCAGCAAACACCTTGTTTTCATTCAAACCCTTTTGCCATTCCACTGCTGGCTACTTCTCTCTGAAAGGAAATAGCTGTCCCATAAATAAAGGGCGGTGGGAGGGAGCGTGGGGGAGGCTCTTTCAGATGCAGGAAGCTTTTCCCTGCGTGCTGCAGCTCAGGGCTGGGGAGCAGCAGAGCAGAGATGGGCCCTGGTACAACGTGGGCACGGCGTGTGCCAAGGAGCAGCTGGGGCATCAGCACCCCAGGGCACCCCCAGCCTCCCCCTCCCCACGCCAGGAGCCCCCCAGGCACTGGAGCTGGTCCCCTGCAGCAGGAGCCTTGGCTGGGAGAGATCAGCAATACCAGCACTGGGAGGGGGCAGGTCAGGGCAGCAGAGAGCAGCTGGGGGCTGCAGGTACCACATTCCCACACCTGCTCTGCATCCCTGGGCCATCAGCTCCTGCCCTGCTCCGTGGGGAGCATCAGCTCAGCTGCAGCCCTAGGAGCTCTCTGAGCCCTGGTGCTCACAGAGCACCAGCAGAGGTGAGAAGGGGCACCAGGACCAGAGCCAGGGGCCCTCTCCAGCAGCCCCCTGGGGAGGGCTGGGTCCCACCAGCACAGCCTGCAGCCGAGGGGCTCATCCCTCACCCAGGGCCTGCTTTTCATCAAGGAGCCCTCACAGATCAAAGAGCTCGAGGTTTTCCCTGAGCAGCTGAAGTGCTCTCAGAGGGGATCGTGCTGCTGTCAGCAGCCCCTGGCCCTGGGGATGGCACTGTCCCCACCTCCTTGTCACTCCCCCTGCCTGGGGACAGGGGGGATGGCACTGCTGGGGACAGTCACAGGGCATGGCCTCTCTGGGGGAGCATGAAGACCTTGGATGTCTGTTATCACAGAGGACCAGGGAAAATACTGTGATTAAACACAAGAAGAATAATAATGGCTAATCCTTCCAAAAGCAATTTGGGGAGCCTCAATTTAGAAAGCCAAAATTGAGCTCCCTTGAAGAGACAGTTTTCCAGAGGCTTCTCCAAGGCGTCTGGAGGAGTCATCCACTGTCTGGCAGCAGCAGAATTTGCCATTTCTGGAGCTGTGGCTGGGAAGGGATGGTTCAGATTCCTCCTGGCTCTGGGGCTGCCATCCCCAACATGAGGAGCTGTCCCACACCCTGAGCTCTGGGACAGCCAGGCTGTGCCAGCCTCTCTGGGTCGGTGTTACCCTGGGCTGGGGATGTCACCACGAGCCAGGTTTCCCAAAATAGTCCCTGGCACCCCTCCACTCTGCTGTGCTGGGCCAAGTGTGTCTGAGCCTTGCTTCCCCCGTGGGAGGAGCAGCCTTGGCCCCTCTGCCCCACTCCCCCTTCCCCTGCTGTGCCCAGCTCTCCTGATTCTCCTGAACCAGGCTGTGCACATAAAATCAGCACCTTTGCAGGAGGCTGCCAGGAGAGCTGCCCTGGGCAGGGCTGTCCCCAGCAGGGATGGGGGCTCTGGGCAGGGGTGGCTCAGGAGGGGAGTCAGGAGGGACCAGGGGCAGGATGGGGCTGGGAGCTGCTGCTGTGTCCCCTTGAGTGATGCCCAGGGGAAAGGGCACCTGTGGGAGCCAAGCTGGACCTTTCATCTCCTCAGAACTGGAGAGATGAGGGCTGGGAGCTGCAGCCCAGTGGCTCGTGCTGCAGGGGATGGAGCCCTGGGGCCAGGGAGGCAGAGGGGCTGTGCATGCCCAGGGAGCTGCAGCACAGCAGCCCCAGTGATGCCATTTACAGCTCACCCACAGCTCTGCCCAGGCACTGCTCTGCTCCCTGCAGCACAGCTCCAAATCCAGGCTGCTGACCCTGCACCCCTGCTGGGGGGGCTCTGTGTGCAGGGACAGCCTGCACACATCTGTAA
This sequence comes from Erithacus rubecula, assembly GCF_903797595.1. Lineage (NCBI taxonomy): Eukaryota > Metazoa > Chordata > Aves > Passeriformes > Muscicapidae > Erithacus > Erithacus rubecula. Next base: position 14,116,227 of record NC_136670.1, on the reverse strand, counting down.
CCTGAGCACCTTCCCTGATAACATCCAGGAAAGGGGGCAGTGTGCAAGGTCAGGGCGCAGGGGGCTGGCTGACCCCTCTGAGCACAGCCCAGGCCTGGCACCAGAGCCAGGGCACACACTCAAGGCTGCCAGATTTCTTCCTTCTTCTGTTCTTCCCTTCCCTTTCATGGTTTTGTCCCTGAAGGGGGGAAGTCCCCACTTATCTCCTGCCCTTTCCAGCCTCCCCAGCGTGGTTCCTCCAGCCTTCCAAGAAGGGATGGCCATTTCTGTTTCTTCTCAAGGCATTTTTCCACCCACCCTCTCTGGCCCTGGTGGGAATTGTCAGCTTTGAGATAACGAGAAGGATGAATTGTCGTACAGGATGTTGCATGAAGCCCAAGTGCTATTTGCAGGCAACTTTAATAAGTAATAATAAGGAGAGAGAACTCCAAAGGAAGTAACCTGGTACAGCAGACAAGGCAGATTTATCAAGGCAGGGAGGAAATACTCCCCAGAAATGAATCTGGCATGAGTTCCTGCACACCAGTCCCACGATCCTGTCTGCCACCACAGGCAACTCTTATCTGAAACAGTCCAGTGTTTAAAATAGACTGGAAAATAAATAGTCTTCCAGCAGGACTGATCCTCCAGAGCCTGCAGTTCATCCCAGCAGCATTTACAGTTTTCTCTGGAGTGTTTCCGACATGGACTTCAAGACCTTCCAGCTCCTTTCTCCTCCCCTGCTTGTGACATTAATGAACCTTTGGGGATTCTTAAAGCACATTTTATGTGGATGTGTTTTGGAGCAGCAGCAGGAGAGGGGTTCCCAGCCCGGGCTGGATGCAGAGTGGTTTGTGAGGCACTCCAAACAGGAATCCATCAGCCAGGGCTGAGTGTGGCTGAGGCAGCTTGCTCGTGTGAAGTTGTTTAATGTTCATTGTTCACAGCTGTGTCACCCTAATAGAGTATTTTATTGTTTTTCCAGTTGTGCTTAAACCCATCATTCATTATGCTGCCCAGCCAGCCAGTGCTTCACCTTTAATTGATGACACCAGACAAAATGCCTGGTCAAACTTTCCAGTGTCTCCACCACAAGTGGGGCTGGCTCCCTGCCACCCCAGCCCTGCCAGGGCAGCTCAGCCCCTGCCAGGGGCCTGGAGGGCAGGGGCAGGGCAGCAGGAGCTGGGGGGTCCCTTGGTGCAGCTCAGCCCCTGCCAGGGGCCTGGAGGGCAGGGGCAGGGCAGCAGGAGCTGGGGGGTCCCTTGGTGCAGCTCAGCCCCTGCCAGGGGCCTGGAGGGCAGGGGCAGGGCAGCAGGAGCTGGGGGGTCCCTTGGGGCAGCTCAGCCCCTGCCAGGGGCCTGGAGGGCAGGGGCAGGGCAGCAGGAGCTGGGGGTCCCTTGGAGCAGCTCAGGGGGAGCAGGGCTGAGGCAGCAGAGCTGGCCCAGGGTGTCCCTGGGCTGGGACAGGAGCTCAGCACAGACAGTGCTGCCTCTCACAGGCACCCCTGAGAGCCCCAGGGAGCCTTTGGGGAGCAGAGCCATCTCCCCATGTTGTCCCTGTGTCCCACATCCTACCCTGAGCCACCCCCATGCCCTCCTGCCATATGTGACAACCTCCTGTGACAACAAACTGCAGTGACCAGCAGAGCTTGCTGGCAAACAGCCTCTTGGGCAGGCAGGGAGCGTTTCCTGCTCTGTGTAAGGCTGACAGACTCTCTACAGTAGTTAAAAGGGACAGCATTAAAGAAAAAGAACTTAAACAACCCCAAAGTGAAGGGCCTGTAATTTATTTACTCCCCTCAATGAATGCTGGTTGCAAATCACTGTATAAAAATAACTCCTTTCTCCAACTTTTGATCTTTGATATTCCTGTATTTCCCTGGGGAAAATGTAAATCTATGAACTTATTACTAATGTTTCCTGTCCCTGACAGTGGAGCCAGTTGATATTTTACTTGAGAAGCTGGAGAAAAAAAGAGAGTAGCATAAACTTAATGACTGCAGACTGTTTCCAATCTTAGTTTCACTTTTCAGATGTAGAGTTTCCATCTTACAACAGGCAGAGGGAGATTTTTAAATAAAACATGATTTAACTTTAGCCAAACTTCCTCCTAGTGTTTATGCTTTTGGCTCGGGGTTTGATCCAGTTAAAGCTGGTTCCCTTTGAAGCAGCCCCTGCTCATCACTGCACACCATCAGGATGGATTGGGAATTGTCTGTTCCACTTCTGGATCCCAATTCCCCAGCCTCTGGCTGCCTCTGGTGTGCCCTGCCTGGGGCACTGGGCAGGGTGGGTATGGTGTGGTGGCACCTGCACTGCTGGGCATCCCTTTGGAACTGCTGGGCATCCCTCAGCACTGCAGGGCATCCCTTTGGCACTGCTGGGCATCCCTTGGGCACTGCTGGGCATCCCTTTGGCACTGCTGGGCATCCCTCAGCACTGCTGGGCATCCCCTCAGCACTGCTGGGCATCCCTTGGGCACTGCTGGGCATCCCTTGGACACTGCTGGTCATCCCTTCAGCTTGGCCACTGCAAGCCTGGCTGGAACAAGCAGCTCCATGGCACTGCTGCCCCAGGCACGGCCTTTTTGTAGCCCCAAATCCATATGCAGGAGTGGCTGGTGGGGAAGTACAGGGCAGAGACTCAGAGGTCCAGGAAATATTTGGAAAATTTCCAAATTGTCTCATTTTAGTGTGCTCCCCCCTCAAAACTGAACATGTTTCCAGTTCACAACAGGTTTGGATGGGAAGTGCCAGCTCGTTAGTGGCAGCTCTGCTGCTCAGGTGCAGAAAAATGCCCAAGTTTGTTCAGGTTTGGGGCGGGCTCTGCCTGCTCTGGGCTGGAGCTGAGTGCAGGGGTGCAGGGACAGAGGGGGACAGGCAGCTCCTGACTCCAGGCAGGGAATTCACCTCCCCCAGGAGCAGTTCAGGCACTGCTGCAGCATCAGCCAAAGCACAGGGAGTAAAAGGAGCTTTAATGGGGTCTGAGCTGAGCTGTGCACCCTGGAGGATTCCTGGCTGCCTCTGTTGGTGTCAGATAAATAGCCCTGTGACTGCAGCAATGTTTAACATCCCCTCTCATTATCTCTCTGGCATCCTGGGCTCCTGCAGGGATTGCAGGCAGCCCCAGCCACGTCTCCCCCAGTCCCCATCCCACTGGCTGGGCTGCAGCAGCACTGAGGCATCCCACCACTCTTGGGCCATGGTATGAGGCAGATGGGAACACCATGCTTTTATTTTCATTTCCTCTCGTGGTAAGCAGAGCTCAGCACAAACCCACTTCCCAGCCACAGCCAACCCAGGGGGACAGGGCCACAGCAGGTCCTGGCAGCACCCACAGCTCTGCCCCACGCCAGCCAGGCTCCTCCAGCGACCCTTGCACACCTAAATAGGCCAAAGAAGAGAAGGAAAAGCCTGGGGAGGAAATGGCCCATCCCCAGCAGCCCTCAGCACACATTTCCTCTGCCCAGTGACCAGGAAGGGCTCAGGGATAGTGGGGCCATCTCCATGCTGAGTCCTGGAGCTCTGGCTCCTGTTTTCCACTTTAATACGTGGTGGTGCATGAAACACATCAGCTACCCCGGGCTCCAAGCACCCTTTTTTCTATACCCACCTGGAACTGCAGCAGGAACAGCCAGAGGTCCCTTTCCCAAGGCTGCCAGGTGCTACAACCACATGTGGGTTCATCCCCCAGCCGTGGAATTCCCTCTGAGGCCATAAAATGAGCTGGGAGCCTGACTGCATCACTTTGGGATGAGGGTGTGATTTCCCTGGAAGGTGTGGGTCAGCAACCCAGGAAGTGAGGAGGTGTTCAGCATGCCAGGACCTCTCTGGGAAAGGCCTGGCTGCTGAGGAACAAAAGCAAAAATTCCCCTCCTGGCTCCCAGCCCTGGAGCCACCACAACAGGAGCAGAGCAGTGGGGGTTTGGGGGGAGCTCTGGGATGTTGGGGCTGGTACAAACTGGGGGCTTTTGCTGGTGCACTGGTCACTTAGAGGATTCAGGGCTTCACAGGCACCCCCTCCTCAACCCCTGAGGGGGCACAGGGGATGGAGAGGTTTTCGCATTTCACATTTCCCCAGAGTGAAACGCTGCCCGTGTAGGTGGAGCTGGGAGCGGGGGATGACAGGGACCCCTCTACACCCCGGGGTCTGCCCAGGGTGCAACCCCTGCCCCACACCCCCCGCCAGGCAGGCTGGAAAGTTTCCCACATGCCGGCGTTAGCAGGAATGTTATTTACTGACAGCGAGCGGCTCTTCCCCATGTATGGATGTGCCGGGTTACTCAGCAGGATGCGGCACAGACCGAGGCACCGCGGGGCTCCGGACCGGCCCCTCCCGAGCCCTCTGGGCACTGCTCTCTGCTCACCGCCCCGAGCTGTGCCAGGATTGCTGCTGGGGACCCCCGGCCCAGCCAGGCTTTGCGGAAACCAGGGGCACGGCCGGGACGTGACCACGGGCACTCGGGGATGCCCCGGGGCGAGGGGAGCAGGGTGAGAGGAGCATCTCACCGACAAGAAACCCAAACCCACCCTTTCCCTTCATAAGCCCCGTTCAGCTCAAAGCAAATATTGTTATAAAAGTGGGATTTCACTTCCCATTTATATTTCTGACTCTTGCTGAAAGCTGACAGCGTGTTCAAAGGGAAACCCTGTTTCCCGAGCCTGTGGACTTTTCGCAGCCCCGGGGAAGCCCGTCCGTGCCCCGGCTGCCCGCAGCTGGGGGATGCCCGCCGCCCCTCCTCCGGCTCGGGACGATTATCGCTCACGCAGGGGCGGATTCCCCTGAGTCACGGGCACATCCCAAGGCCCTGCTCCCATCCCCGAGGGCTTCAAAGGCTTCGCAAACAGGAATAGCTGCAGCCCCTGAGTTAAGTCAACAGAGCCTCCTGTGCCGGGGGGGACGGGCAGGGGCGGCGCAGGTCCCGGCTCCCCTAAGCGCCGCCGGGCTGTCCTGGCTGCTGTCCACCGCGCACGGACAAGCAATTAAAATCAAACACAGACACTTTTCTTCTCCGGCGTCCAAATTCTGTTGTTTCCCCCCGTCTTGGATTCTCTCACTGCTTCCCCTGCCCCACCGTCCCTGCGCTGCTGATATTCCTGGAGCAGCCCCAGGGAGAAGCGCTGGAATGAGCGCTGAGCAGGAGGCGCTGCCAGGGTGGCGCAGCAGATGCGAGCGTTTCCCAGCGGTGACTGGCCGGGGAAGTTCAGCGTGACTCATGCACTTCCCCGGCTCTGAATCGCTGCATTGTGCTGAGAAATCACAAACACGCTGGCACGGTCCGGCACAGCGACAGCGCTCCTGGTGCCCGCAGCAGCGCAGCCTCCCCGAGCCCCGAGGGGAGATTTGGGGAGGAGAGCAGCTCCAGCAGCTCCAGCAGCTCCAGCAGCTCCAGCAGCTCCAGCAGCTCCAGCAGCTTCTCCTGGAGCACAGCGCCAGGCTGGAGACCTCAGAGCTCTCACCCAGCCACTTCAGAACGCCTCTCTTTCCCTTGGCACCCCGGCAAGCAAACACACCGTGCATACGTGTGCTCCCTCAGCAAACAACTCGGGGGAAAAAAAAGAAAACAAATCAGCCAAGAGGAGCCTTCTCGGGCGCCCCTGCGCCAGCAGCGCACCTCCCCGCGTGCCGAGTACACAGTTTATTTTCCTTCCCATTAAAGTCTCCCCACCAGCCTGGCTCTGGGAAGCTCAATTTATGCGCAGAGCTGCGGGTGTGTTATTGCTAGCGGGAACAGAGCGGGGCAGTGAGCGCGGAGGCGGCTCCGCTCCGAACAAGCCGCTCTTTGCTCTGGCGGCGGCAGCGCCGAGCGGGGACGGGAAGTCCCCGTGCAGACACAAAGTCTGGGGCTCCGCCGCCGGGGGCTCGGGGCTGCAGCCCCGCCGGGCACACGGGGAAGGGGCTGGAGCCGGGCTGGAGCCTCCCGCACATCCTGGGACAGCGCCGGCCTTCCCCACGGCACCGAGAGTGGAGCCGCCCTCGGCACAGCCAAAAATCTGGGAGGTCAAAGGGTGGAGGGATGAGGGGTGGCTCTGAGCACCCCCAAACCATGGCCCCAAACCTGTGCCAGTGAATGCCCTGGGGATCGGGCTGAGCACAGGGCAGATCCACACACGGGACAGATCCACACACAGAGCAGATCCACACACAGAGCAGATCCACACACGGGACAGATCCACACAGGGCAGATCCACACACAGGACAGATCCACACACAGAGCAGATCTACACACAGAGCAGATCCACACACGGGACAGATCCACACAGGACAGATCCACACACAGGACAGATCCACACACGGGATAGATCCACACACGGGACAGATCCACACACAGAGCAGATCCACACACGGGACAGATCCACACACGGGGCAGATCCACACACGGGACAGATCCACACACAGAGCAGATCCACACACAGAGCAGATTCACACACAGAGCAGATCCACACACAGGACAGATCCACACAGGACAGATCCACACAAGGGACAGATCCACACACAGGACAGATCCACACACAGAGCAGATCCACACACAGAGCAGATTCACACACAGAGCAGATCCACACACAGGACAGATCCACACAGGACAGATCCACACAAGGGACAGATCCACACACAGGACAGATTCACACACAGGACAGATCCACACACAGAGCAGATCCACACACAGGACAGATCCACACACGGGACAGATCCACACACAGGACAGATCCACACACAGAGCAGATCCACACACAGAGCAGATTCACACACAGAGCAGATCCACACACAGGACAGATCCACACACAGGACAGATCCACACAGGACAGATCCACACAAGGGACAGATCCACACACAGGACAGATCCACACACAGAGCAGATCCACACACAGAGCAGATTCACACACAGAGCAGATCCACACACAGGACAGATCCACACACAGAGCAGATCCACACACGGGACAGATCCACACAGAGCAGATTCACACACAGGACAGATCCACACACAGAGCAGATCCACACACAGAGCAGATCCACACACGGGGCAGATCCACACACAGGACAGATCCACACACAGAGCAGGTCCACACACGGAGCAGATCCACACACAGAGCAGATCCACACAGGACAGATCCACACACAGAGCAGATCCACACACAGAGCAGATCCACACACAGAGCAGATCCACACTCGGGGCAGATCCATACACGGGGCAGATCCACACACAGAGCAGATCCACACACAGAGCAGATCCACACACAGAGCAGATCCACACAGGACAGATCCACACACAGAGCAGATCCACCCAGGACAGATCCACACACAGGACAGATCCATGCTCAGGGCACTCCCAGTCTTGTGCCAGGTGTTTCCAGCTGTTCCTGTGTGCCTGAGCTGGCTGCCCCAGTACCTGCTGTACTTTCCCCCAGCAGGGCTGGTGCAGTGCAGGGAAAAGGGCACGTCCACGCTTCTGCCTCGGGATCCCACCTGCCCTCCACCACCTCCTTCCACCCTCTCCTCCTCTGCTCCTGCTTTATGTGACCTCAGACAAGCTAAATCCCCAAAGCCTGGCGTGAGCAGGAGGTGACCTGCCATCCCCACAGCTGGTTTTTCCTTGCTCTGCAAGGTTACAATAGCTCCTTGTTCCTCTGTGCGCCCCACTCCTCTCCTGTATCACATCCTACACGGCCGCTGTGCAGTGACCTCATCTTTCTTATTTTCCATGCCTCCTGCTGAAAGCAAGGCCACGTTCTGTGTCCCAGCCCTGCCCCATGCCGTGTCCTGGGGGTCCTGCCTGGGAGGGGGTCTCCAAGTGCCCTCCTGCCCCCTTGCCCCAGCACCCACAGGGCACACACAGCCAGGGGAGGTCTGTGATTGTGGCTAAAAGGACATCTGTGAAATTCATTTGCAGCTTTTTCCTGCATTTTTAACCCCTTTATCCCCACCTAGCCTCAGTCTGCCCCTCCCAGCTCCAGCCTGTTCTCTGGGGCACACGGTGACTCTGTGGGGTGCTGCCCTCCCTCCAGATGTGTTTGGTATCAGGCACCTCTTCTGTTTCACAGACCATAAATACCTTGGAAATCCAGGCACCAAGGCTGCTTGGTGGCCCTGCACGTTCTCTTGCTCAGGTGGTTTAAGACAGTTTGGTATCTCAGTGTTATTTTGGCTCCTCAACGTGGCCCATTTCCAGGGCACAAAGGTTTTTCTTCTTGGGAACCTTTCCTGTGCCCTCTCCTCCCCGTCTCTTTCATGTGGTGCTCACAGGAGCCTGGTTTGCATGAAGCAGGGGAAATCACCAAAGGTTTCATCCCCTGGGGCCTGGGACCTTCTCACACAGCGGGCTGTGGTTAGCCAGAAGAAAACACTTGTGGTAGCCAAGGGCTGGTGAGAAACCAAGAGAGCTGTCCACTTGTGGCTGTGCCCATGCAGCCCAGGCTGCTGCCCAGGGGCAAGGACAGCCCAGCTGTGCTGGGCACCTGCAGAGCTGCAGGGCTGTGTTTCACCAGGTGCAGTCTACCTGTGGCCTGAGGGACAGGGACAGGGCAGAGCTGCCCCCCTCGGGTGCCACCCACTCGATTTCTGCCTCCTCAGGGCACCACACACTCCTGACAGTGTCCCCAGAGCGGTGACAGTGACCCTTTGGCAGGAGCTCCAGGCCCTGACTGCTCACACCTTGGCACAGGAGCAGCTGAAAGCTGTTTGTTTTTGAGCTTCCCACTGAAATAGAAGCTTCCTTTTTTCCTGCCCCACTCAGGCATCAGCTGGGGAAGGAAGGTCCTGGCTGCCAGGAGGGCAAGACAAAGCAGAGCAGACAAGGCAGACAAAGCACAGTCCATGATCTCCCCTGCACTCTGTCAGGGGTGCTGCAGCACGGCAGGACCTCGCTGGGAGCTGCTGCATGAAACCCCCGTGCTGGTGAGTCACAGACTGTGATGTGGCAGGACTGTGTCTGTGTCACCAGGGCAGGCAAACACGGCTCTCTCCTGCGTCCACCTGGTTAATTATTCGGAGACTTTCCCATTTAAAATCACGAGTTGGTTTTAGGGGGGAGCAGCATTGTCCCCCCCCTTTGCTCCTCAGCTGGGTGCAGCCAGGAGCTGGGACATGCCTTGCTGAGGGGTGGCACATGCCTGCCAGCCCGGCATGAGCTCACGTCTGCCGGCAGCCACACAGCCTCAAGTGCCTTAAGTAGGTGTTGAAAATGAGGAGTTTCTTTCAAGAAGCTCTCGGGGTGGGAGGCACGGTGCGGCTGCAGTGATTGATGGCGTGCTGTGGCTGCTGGCCGGGCACTGCTGGGCTGCAGCACGGGGGGAGGGGGCTGGGGGGCACTGCTGGCCGTGGGGCCACCAAAATGCTCCTGGGGCCATCGTGACCCAAACGTGGGGCTGGGGAGGAGAAGGCAGAAGTGGCTCCGTGTCAAACAGAGGTGGTTGTGGACACCTGGCTGCCTGGGCACTGCACACCTTGTGGGAGGTGGGTGAACATTCTCTCCAGTCCTGCTCCACACACTCCAGAGCCCAGCAGCTGCCCTGGGACCTGGATACAACAGAACCCCTCCTGCTGTAGCTGTTTGATGCTCAAACTGCCCCTGCCTTACTCACTGCCAGGCCCCACTGTAGTGTCTGACAAGGGCTGGGCTGGCTCTGTGCCTTGGATCCCCTAAAACACACAAGGAAAACCAGACCCTTCCTTTAGTGATGCATCCCAAAAGGGTGATGGGGTTTCCTGTGAGGCAGGGTTTGGGTTGGACTGGGATGTGGCTGATGTGCTCCCAGGGGGGGTAGCAGGGACCCCTGCTCAGCCCAGACTCTCACCTGGGGCTTGCATCACAGCCAGGAGAGGTGGAAAGCAAAGGTGAGAAATGCACGGTGTGGCAGGGTCAGAGCTGCCCCTGGGTGCTTCACACAGCAATCCCACACCCAGCTGGCAGCCCCAGCCCAGCTCCTGTGGCACGGGGGGACCGTGGTGTGCAGGGGGGATCCCCTGTCACTCCGAGGGGCTGTGATGTGCAGGGGGGATCCCCTGTCACCCTGGGGGACTGTGATGTGCAGGGGGGATCCCCTGTCACCCTGGGGGACTGTGGTGTGCAGGGGGGATCCCCTGTCACCCGGGGGGGCTGTGATGTGCAGGGGGGATCCCCTGTCACCCTGGGGGACTGTGATGTGCAGGGGGGACCGTGGTGTGCAGGGGGGATCCCCTGTCACCCGGGGGGGCTGTGATGTGCAGGGGGGATCCCCTGTCACTCCGAGGGGCTGTGATGTGCAGGGGGATCCCCTGCCCTGCATCCTGCGGGAAGGGGCTGTGCAGGGGGAGGATGCCAAGGCACAGCCCCTCCCGAGCCGGGGATTTCTGGGCTCTTTTCCACGCCGTTCCGTGCTGGAGCTGCTGGCTCGGGCTGTTCCCAGCCCCGGCGCCTGGCTGAAGCCCCGGCGCTCCCAGCCAAGAGCAATCCCGTCTGTCCGTCTGTCCGTCCCTCCTCAGCGAGCTGTGCCGATAACAGCCCTTGTGCAAGACCTGCCCAGGTGACCTTGGGGCAGGTGCCCGTGGCTCCCCGGGCTCAGGTGGCCCCGAGGGTCCCAGCCCGGAGCATCCCCTGCCCCGGGCAGTGCCGAGGGCTGAGCTGCTGAAACACCTCACTGCCCTCCTGCTCCAGCTTCAGACGGGACCTTTGAGTGCTGAGCACTGCTACCAGAGCTAGCAGAAATGTCACACAGAAACGGTGTTTCTTTAGAAAGAAAGCTGCAATCAGTGTGGAGGGGAAAATTAGATTTTGAAAATATGCCCCCACCATCAGAGCTCTGTAAAAAAATCTAATTTTTTCCAAGTCCCACCCAATGATCTCTCTTTTTTTTTTTTTTTTTTTTTTTTTCTTTTCCCATGAAATATAAGCTAATTAAATGCACTTAAAAACATTCTATATGTTCAAAGGGAAAACAAAATATTTCAGAAGTGTCTGAGCGAGGGTGGAAGAACTGACCAAGGCTGATCTAATCCAAGACTTGGGAATGAGCTTTGAAATTTCATTTTCCTCTACCTTTTGAAGGGGAAATTTTCAAAACCTCTACTGATCTTCTGTGTAACTGACCTGGGTGTTACAGAGGGTATTTGGTGTCACTTGAGCTGCTCTGAAGGTACCAGGCTGGATAAGAGATGATTGTGAGTGCAGCCCAGACTTGACATAGTCTATTAACAGACATTTTATTGCAACATCTTGGGCCATTCCAGGCGGTTGCAGTGCAGCAGGAGAGCTCTGCCCTGCCTGTGGTGCTGCAGGGAGGGGCAGGGCTGGCCCTGGTGGCCCTGGTGGCCACAGCACAGAGCAGGGCTGGCACTGCAGGCCAGAGCTCCCGACAAACCCCAGGTTGGTCCCAAGCAGAGCCCCCGTGCCTTGTGCTTGTCCCCCAGACCCCTCACATGGTGACAGCCCCACTGGAGTCTGGGTGCTCCAGTGCTGGCCATGGCCAGGCTCCGGTGCCCTCCTGGACCCCAGTCCTGTCACCAGGTGGGTGACACCTGCTCCAACACACACTTCAGCAGCCAGAACAGAGATCTGGGGCTTTCTGGGCTTTCCTGCCCCCACTGCCCACAAGTGTGTGCCGACCAGGTCAGAGCCATGGGAAGCCAGTGCAGTCCTGGGCTATGCAGAGAGAGGTCAAAAGGAGCTAATTCCTTTGGGAAGGGATGGATCCAACCTGTGAGGACCCTCCCACCTTTGCTGTGGAGATAAACATCCCAATAAACACGGGCTGATGCAATTATCACATGCAGGGAGACACCAGCCTGTCTCCTGCTGCCTGGGGGGCAGTGGGGTTTGGGGGGGCCTTGGGGACCTCCAGATCACCCTCCTGCCTCCCTGCTAATATCCAAAGTGGCTGTGATAAGAAGCAGTTGCTGGGGCCGCAGGTGGGAAGGTGTCAAGTCGTACACACGGAGCTATAAACAGTGCGTGCCCATAAAGCAGATCAAAGCGCAGAGAGTTTATTTTCAGAAGGTCTGCTTCCTCCGCAGAGCCTGGAGACAAAGAGCTTTGGGGGAAGGGGGGAGGAGAGGGAGGGAAAAGGGGGAGAGTTGAGGAGGGGCAGGGATGGAGGGGGCCGGGCCGGTTTGTGCAGGGTGGGTCTCACTCTGCAGTGCCCCCGGCTGGTTCCAGCAGGCTCGGGGGTCTGGGCGGCTGGAGCCCAGGGCAGGGGGGTGGCTCAGCCTCCCCAGTGTCCCAGGGCTGTCCCCCAGCGCAGGGTGGGCAGGGCTGCAGCACCTGAGCCCGAGTCACAAGCCTTAAGCAAACTGTTGTGAAACGCTGCGGGTTTGCAGAGCGTGTCCCACCCTCCAGCCCCCGAGCCAAGCGCTTGGGGGAAGCAGCTCCCACCTGCTCCTCGGGCAGGGAGCTCCTGCCCTGTGCAGGAGGAGGAAATCCAAGAGGGGGAAGGCAGCAGTGGGAGCTCAGGAGGTCAGAGAGCAGATGTTGGGCTGAGAGGAGAGCGTGTTAGCTCAGAGGCGTCTGCATCCTGTGCTGCCCGCGCTCACCTCGCCCACTGATTCAGACAGAAAATTCCCACTCCTTTCTCACTGACCAGCTCTGAAACGAACCAGATGAAGTTTGAGACCTGAGATTTGTTCAGTTTGGGTTCTAGATAAAGTGCTCTGAATCTCATCCTCCAGTGCAGCTGGGCACTGTAGCAAACCCACGGAGGGTTTGCAGTGCACTTGCCCTTCTTCACTGCTGCTGATGGGCTCAGCACACCAGATCCTGACCCCTGTTCTCCAAGGGGACAGCAGGAGCTTCTGGGACTGCTCCAGCCCCACCAGCACATTGTTTCCAGCAGCACTTTGGTGTCAGGAGGCTCCAGAGCCATGTGCTCCCCTCTGCTCTCACACCCTGGTCCCCCCCAGCAGGCAGGGTGCATCCCAGGGGAGCAGCCCACATCAGGAACTGGGGAACATCAGCTCCCACACTGGCAGCCCCTCCTGTGTGCTGCCCACCCTGCAGAGCTGCCAGCACAGCCCTGTGCTCTGTGCTGGGCTCTGGCTGTGCTGGGGCTGTGGCCCTCAGGGGTTTTCTTAACCAGCCTTGCCAAGGGCAGGCACAGATCTTTGGGAATGTCACACTGGGCCTGTGACAGGCTTTTCTCCATCCCAGCAGCACAGGAGCTGTTGTGCTGATCCCACAGCACTCTGAGGTGGGGTGTGCTTGCTCCTACCTGCAGGGCTCCCTCCCATGGACCTTGGGTTTAAGCCACAGCAGTTAAATGCTAGGTTTTTCCAGGACTGCTTTCTGCAGCCCCCATCAGCTTCCTGAGCCTGTCTGCAGGGTGAAATAAGAGCACTGGGCTCACTTTCCCTGGGGAGGCAGCAGCCCTGGTCGCACAGAGCCTGGCAGCACCTGCTGCTGCACTGGCCATCACCTTCCATTCACAGCAGAGTGAGGGAAATACATTGCACGGCCTTCAAGGGAAATTTCCCTCTGCTTTGCACAAATATTTATCCCACCTGTTTCCTGCCTGGGCCGGCCCCGGGCCCGGAGGAGCCGTGGGTCACACAGCAGGGCAGGGAAGCTGCTGTCACACAGAGACCTTTGCTCTGCAGGGCCTGTGTCTGCCCTGCTGCTCCTCCGGGACAGGGGATGGGATGGGATATCTGCAGGGGAGGGGCAGGGCCAGGGCAGGGGGGCTGCAGAACTAAAAGCCCCCCAGCTTGTCTTTGGGTTGTTTTCACCCACACTGGAGCATCTCTGGGGAAAGGTGAATAGTCTGGGAAACAAACGATGGTGTGTTCCTGATGGGTTTGCAGCCAGCCTGGTTTGGGATGTGCCTGTTTCTTCATCTTGAAGAAGAGCTGAAATGGCTCAGACCTGCAATGGTCACAAGACTCCCCAGCCGGGATCCCCGTCCCACCCCACCATGTGTTCTGGTGGAAATGGCACCTGCAGCTGCTCGGCAGCCCGGTTTGGATGGGACAGAGGGGATGCAGGTCCCTGTCCCGGAGCCGCCGGTGCTGGGGCAGGCGCCGCATCCCCGGCCCCGGGGCACCGCCCTGCTCAGGAAATCGCTAGCCACGGGAAGCACGGGCTATTCTTACCGGCGCCCTCCGTCCGTTCCGGCTGCCTGCGGGACACAGGATGGGCCGATGACTCCGGGTGTCCGCCCAGCTCATCCCCGAATTAGCACCGAGCATCCCTGGGGCAGCAGCTTCCAGCACATCCCCTGCTCCCTCCCTGCTGCAGCCCTTCCCCACCTCTCTGTCCCCCATCACCGCCGCGTTCCTCCCCTTTTCCCGGCCAGCCCGTGATTCATGCGCCCATGGAGCCTCCCTGGAAAGCCCCAGGAGCGGCTCGGGGACATCTGCGAGGTGACACCGTGGCCAGCGGGCCGCCAGCACCTGCCCGGGGCCACTCGTCACCTTCCTGCAGTGCCCACGCCAGAGCCGCTTCCAGAGCCTGCAGAGCCTGCCGGCCGCCGGCAGCGCCGGGGGAGCCGCAGGAAGGGTTTGACTCATGCTGGAGTTAATGAAAACAAAACTCCGCATATAAAGAGCATTCGCACCGTTTCCTCACCGGAACGGACCCTGTTTCCTACGCCGGTGCTCCTCGGGGGGTTTCACCCACGGGGGCTGACCCTGCCAGGCTGTGCCAGCAAAGCCCTTCCCGAATCCATCCTTGGCTGGAGACAGCAAAGGCAGCGGCTGTGCTGGAGCCCCTGTGCCCTGACGCTGTGAGCAGCCCCCAGACCCAAGGGTGTGACACAAACCCGAACCCCAGCCTGGCTCTGGCAGCCCCCAGACCCAAGGGTATGACACAAACCCGAACCCCAGCCTGGCTCTGGCAGCCCCCAGACCCAAGGGTATGACACAAACCCGAACCCCAGCCTGGCTCTGGCAGCCCCCAGACCCAAGGGTATGACACAAACCCGAACCCCAGCCTGGCTTTGGCAGCCCCCAGCCGTGTTCAGCAGAAACCTGGGGGCCATGAGGGACTAACCTGGGCTCAGTTTTGAGTGAAGTTGGCTGTTCCTCGGGCAAACGTTTTGATTTTCAGTTGGAGGGAGCACAGAGGTTTTTCAGTGGGACTGAGCTTTGCTCTACAGCCATCACACCCAGGGCCTCACAGTGCAGGCAGGCTCTGTCCTTTTGGCCACCTGTAATCCACATCCAGAGCTCCCTCTGGAGCTGCCAGGGCTGGGGAAGCTGGGCTGCTTGTGGCAGGGCCAGCAGCTCCACACCCTCACAGGATGCTGCTTTTCCCCAGAATCACATCACTGTGTGGATGCACAACAGAAATCCGGGCTCAATGTCAGCTTTTCCCACCCTTTGCCCTAATTCCCTAGGCAATTTATTTACCACTTCAAAAATCCTAAATGAGACTCTGACGGCAGAAATCCCCACGGAGTGCTGAGAGAGCAGCCCAACCCAGGGTGGGCTGTCCTGCACCCAGGCTCACTGCAGGTCCCTTTTCTCCCACCCACGTGAGAAATCCGGTGACTGTGGAGCCGTGGGTGTGAGACACAGCCAGCCCTGCTCTCCAAACCCTGCCGAGGATGCTCTTGGTTCTCCGAGCCCCTTCCCGGGCCTGCACAGGTCCTGGGGAGCAGGAGAGGCTGCAGAGCCCGGAGCGTTTCCTGCTGAGGCAGCACATTCCCGGCGGGAGGAAAGGTCGGACGCGGGTTCCGCTCCGCTCCAGCGGCTGCAGCTTCCTCTGGCTGCTGCCCAGCCTGTGCAAGGTGCACCCCAAACCCGGCACCCCAAACCCGGCCCCCAAACCCGGCCCCCCAAACCCGGCCCCCAAACCCGGCCCCCAAACCCGGCACCACAACCCCGGCACTCCAAACCCGGCCCCCAAACCCGGCCCCCCAAACCCGGCACTACAACCCCGGCACTCCAAACCCGGCACTCCAAACCCGGCCCCCCAAACCCGGCACCCCAAACGCGGCACTACAAACCCGGCCCCCAAACCCGGCCCCCCAAACCCGGCCCCCCAAACCCGGCACTCCAAACCCGGCACCCCAAACCCGGCACTACAACCCCAGCACTCCAAACCCGGCCCCCCAAACCCGGCCCCCCAAACCCGGCCCCCAAACCCGGCCCCCCAAACCCGGCCCCCCAAACCCGGCCCCCAAACCCGGCACCCCAAACCCGCCCCAGAGCACCCCAGTGCCGCCCAGAGAGCCCCCGCAGCCCGCCCGGCTGTTTCTCCGTGGGGACCGGGTGGGCAGGCACAGCCGGGCAGGGCAGGACGCGGGTGGCCCCGGTGACACAGCCCGGCGGTGACACAGCCCGGCGGTGACACAGACGAGTCACTTCCCGTCGCTTCCCCCCTCTGGAGCTCCCCAAGCTCCGCTTCCATTCACCCTCAGCTCCCACGGTGGGGGGAGCAGGGCCGGGCTGGCAGATGTGGGAATGATGAGGGGATGAGGGCTCCGTGTGGCACCGCAGGGATGCTCCCTTCTTCCCGTTCCTGGGCTGCCGTTTGCGACAAATTGAATTTTGTACCGTCCAAACGACCATGTCCATGTGATATACGGCATTCACAACGTATTTAGCGCATCATTTAAAGGAAAATGTGAAGCAGAAGTATAAAAATTGAAGCAAAATTTACCAAAACAGTCATGTGGAAATGAAACTTTGGAGCTTATTAAAAATCAGTCACAGAGCTCATAGTGCCAAAACCCCCATTAGTGTGAGTCATTTCAGCTCTTCCCCCAGGAAAAAAGCACCAAAATACTCCTGTCCTGGGGAAGCGTTTCACTTCTGACTGCCCAGGCAGGTGGGTGCCAGCCCCCAGAATTTCTCCTCAAAGCCCAGGTGATGCTCCTTTAGTACCAAGGGAGGAGAAACCCCGGTCAGACCCATTCATCATCCCGGGCCAGTGATTGAATCAGCCGCAGGTTTTTTTCTTGTGTCTCCAAGTATTGAACTTCCCTGGAGGGCAATTTACTCACAAAATCCATTATTGTCCTGTGTTTTAATAGTAATTCTGTGACAGATTGCAGTAAAGTGGGGGCTGATGGTCCCCGTGGTCCCGCAGGTGGGTGTGTGCCGGGGCTGGCGGCAGCGCTTATCACCTGCTGTTATCACCCTCCTTTCTCCTCCTTTCCCAGCCGGGGGATTTAACGATCTCTGCAAGCAGAGGGGCTGAGGAGGGAGGGCTGTGGGTGCCCAGCGCTGGTTCCCTGGGGCAGGTGAGCAGTGGCACCGGAGGGCTCTGGGGAGGAGGGTGAGCCCACTGCGCAGGCAGGGAAACTGAGGCACACAGAGCTCCGCGTCTGTGCCAGGGGCTGCGCTGGGATCTCACGGCTGCTCCCAGCCAGAGCTTCGGCTCCATCTTCCTGTGGGGAGAAAAGAACCTACCCGAGCTTCTTCAGCACTCTGAGCGTGTTTGCTTTGCTCTGGGTTAATATATACGGGTTTACTGCTCTGACAGGGAGATCAGTGGGCAGAGCTGGCCCTGGACGAAGATGTGGTAGGTCTATATTTCTATTTTCTGCCTGTTTCAAAGCCTTCGTCCTGGCAGCAGCATGAGGCTGCCCCTTGTCACCAGCAGCCAATTAAAACATCTGCAATTCAGGCTGAACATTCTTGCACATTTTTCCCTGGAACCCCTGCCTGCTTGGGAGGAGGTGCTGAGGCTGTGCCTGTCCCAGGGTCCCTGCCTGAGCACAGGATGAGCTCCATGGGCAGGTTGGAGAGGAGGGAAGGAGCTGCTGCCCTCACAGCCAGGTCAGGGCTGCACCTGGAGGGAAGGACAAACTGCCAGACATCCTGCCCAGCTGTGCCTGGCAGTGGCTGTGCCAAGTTCAAGCTCCTCCTGTCCCAGCCACACTCTGCAGCCTGGGCAGCCCCTCCTGCTCCTGCTCCTGTCCCTGTCCCCATCATCCTCCCCTGATAACGGGGAACAATAGCAGGCAGCAATCAGGGCCAGGGCTTAGGGGATGAGCAGGTAAATCAGGGGGACAAACACAGCCAAAAGGGGCCACAGGCCCAAGGCCAGGGCCCTTGCAGGGCTTAGATCCCCTTGTGCTGGGGTGGCACAGAGCTGTCACCATCAGCCCTGTCAGCAGGAAGGAGCTGTGTCCCCCCACGTGTGGATGGGGCCCCTCCCTGCCCTTGCTGCCTGTCTGTCCCCCACCCCAGCAGGACCTGGCTTTGCTGCTGTGCCAGGACAGGGCTTCACACTCTGCTGGGAGCAGGAGGGGGCCCAGGGTGGCTCCATGAAGGAGCACTGGCACTTGTCCTCCCCTCCAGCTGCACTCCCCAGTGCCCACCCAGCCCCTTCCTGCTGGTGGGCAGTGGGGTGGGAGTGGGGAGTGCACACAGCCCTGTGGGCTGAGCACCCCTTTCTGCACAGCCCAGCACCTCCACCCACCCCTGATCCCCAGCAGAGACAGCCTGGCTCCTGCTCTCCCCCTGCTCTCTCCTGGCAGATAGTTTGCTGACGTCTTGTAACCGCAAAGCAGGTTGATTTGAATTTTCCATGGATGGCTCAGAGTCACGGATAATTCATTATTCACACCTCTCTAATTAAGCTGCTGCCCAGCAGGCGAGTCAGGGCTGAGAGCAGCCACATGTCCCCAGGCCAGGGCAGGTCAGCAAGGTCCAATGTGGCTTCAATTTGGGCAGAGTGTCGCTCACCCTTCGCTCTCAGGGGACACAGAGCTGCTTTGATAAGCGGGACCCCAGAGCTGGGAGGTCTGGGAGCAGCGCAGAGGGAAGGGCAGAGCTTTGGGGAGTGTTCCTGCAGACCTGGAGCCCAGCTCCAAGTTCTGCCAGAACCTTTCTGCTCCTGAGGAGGGGCTGGACGTGCCCCAGCCCTGCAGCGTGACATGGAGCCGTGCAGAGCTCCCTGCCCGCAGAAGGGGCTGGTGCAGCTCCCTGGGGCTCACAGTGGCTGCATTTGGCACCCGGGCTGGTCCTGCTGAAATCACGGGAGCACTGCCCGTGGTCACTGCAGCCAGCTGTGAGGGCAGAGCAGCACTGCAAGGGAGGGACTGCTGTGAGCACAGGGCAGCTCTGGCTGCAGGGGATGAGCTGCACAGCTCTGAGTGGGGAGGGTGCAGGGGATGAGCTGCACTGGCACTGCCCCAGGGCTCCCCCAGCCCGGGGGGGGGTGCAGGTAATGCCCCAGGGCTCCCCAGCCCGGGCAGGGGGTGCAGTTACTGCCCCCAGGTATCCCCCAGCCCGGTGGGGTGCAGGTAATGCCCCAGGGCTCCCCCAGGCCGGGCAGGGGGTGCAGTTACTGCCCCCAGGTATCCCCCAGCCCGGGCAGGGGGTGCAGTTACTGCCCCCAGGGCTCCCCCAGCCCGGGTGGGGTGCAGGTAATGCCCCCAGGACTCTCCCAGCCCTGGCAGGGTGCACTTACTGCCCCCAGGGCTCCCCAGCCCGGGCAGGGGGTGCAGTTACTGCCCCCAGGGCTCTCCCAGCCCGGGTAGGGGGTGCAGGTAATGCCCCCAGGGCTCCCCCAGCCCGGGCAGGGGGTGCAGTTACTGCCCCCAGGGCTCTCCCAGCCCGGGCAGGGGGTGCAGTTACTGCCCCCAGAGCTCCCCAGCCCGGGTGGGGTGCAGGTAATGCCCCCAGGGCTCCCCAGCCCGGGCAGGGGGTGCAGTTACTGCCCCCAGGGCTCCCCCAGCCCGGGCAGGGGATGCAGTTACTGCCCCCAGAGCTCCCCAGCCCGGGCAGGGGGTGCAGTTACTGCCCCCAGGGCTCCCCCAGCCCGGGCAGGGGGTGCAGTTACTGCCCCCAGAGCTCCCCAGCCCGGGCAGGGGGTGCAGTTACTGCCCCCAGGGCTCCCCAGCCCGGGCAGGGGGTGCAGTTACTGCCCCCAGGGCTCCCCAGCCCGGGCAGGGGGTGCAGTTACTGCCCCCAGGGCTCCCCAGCCCGGGCAGGGGGTGCAGTTACTGCCCCCAGGGCTCCCCCAGCCCGCTGGGGTGCAGTTACTGCCCCCAGAGCTCCCCAGCCCGGGCAGGGGGTGCAGTTACTGCCCCCAGGGCTCCCCCAGCCCGGGCAGGGGGTGCAGTTATTGCCCCCAGGGCTCCCCAGCCCGGGCGGTGCCGGGGCGTTCCCAGCCCCGCTGATGAGAACTCCAAACGCGGTCGGGGGGCTGCTCCGCAGGCAGCTCTGCTCTGAGAAGGCAGCCAGGGCCATTTTAATCATTTCCAGATTTGTGTGGGAGGTCAGGGCCCTGGGGTGCTGCTCCATGTCAGTTTTATAAACACGGCAGTTTTTCCAGATGGTCTCTGGCTCCAGCCTGGCTAGCAGGTTGATTGGGCCAGACCAAAATAACAACAGGTGGAGAACAGGCCATGGCTGCCTGACGCTATCTCCTTTTTCCATCTATTCCCCAAATGATTTTTTCTTTGCAGAAAACAATTAAGTTGTGCAGGGGCAGGGGCAGGAGTGGTGCTGGGCTGTGGCTGAGGCCCCACACCTTCAGTGCAGGGTGGGATGGGAGCAGCATCTCCTGGGCACGGGGTCCCTGCAGCAGCCCAGGGCTTTCCTCCATCCTGCCAGGGCTGCCCGAGGCAGCACAGCACTTGCACACCAGCAGGCTCTTTCATTCCCCCCACACCCTGGTTTTTATTCTGTTTTACCACAAAATGATTTTTTTTTTTTTTCTCATTAACTCCCAAGGAAATTGAGTGCCAAATGGGCATTGTTGGCTGCATGTTGCTGCACCCTCATTTCCAGGGCCGTTTTCCTGCATCCCAGGAGCTCCTTGGGTGGCCAGGGTCCATTTGAGGCTGCAGGTCCTGGTGCTCTCCCAACACTGCAAACCCAGCAGGAGCTCTCAGACCAGGGCCAGCTCTGTTCCCTCCAGTGGCAGCTCTTCCAAAGGTGTGCTCAGAGACCCGGGGCTGGAAAGCCAAACAGCTTTGGCTGTGCACAGGTCCCAGCTTTGATTTGTGCACAGGTCCCATCTTTGGCTGTGCACAGGTCCCATCTTTGGCTGTTCTCAGAACCACAGCTGAGGCAGCTCCAGACCCCATCCCTCCCTCCCTCCCTCCCTCCCTCCCTCCCCACCCCTGCAGCCATGGGAGCAGCCCTGGCTCACTGGGCACAGCTGCCCAGCCCCAGGCAGCGCTCAGAGCAGAGCACAGGGAGCTCTCCAAGCCCAAAGGATGGAAAAAGCAGGGCTGTGCACTGGCAGTGAGCAGAGCTGCTCTCACATAGAGAGCTCTTTGACATTCCCCACTCGCCCCCGTGCTCATGTCTCTGCACAGGCCAAACCCTCCCATGCAGGGGATGAAGCTTTGGCCAGAGGTTGTAAACTGATTGTGGGTGTAAATAAAAGAGTTGCATGTGCAGCCTGTGAGCCAAGGACCCTCCCTGCCCTGCACCTTCCCCCACGCACAGCACAGCCCTGCACTGAGCTGAGCCCAGCCAGACCAGGGGAGGAGGAGGAGGAGGGACATTGCCAGGGGCTCTGCTCAGAGGAAGGCTTCACACAGCCAAGGGGACACAGCCCCCTTTCCCCTCTGTGCCTGTGGTGCCTCTGTCTCCACCTCCAGCATCCAAAAACCTCAGCAGCATCCCTTCCTCACTCCATAGCACCAATCTGGCATCACACATCTTTATTTCCTAAACTCAGGCCAAACCCTAACTGGCCCATCCCTGTCACTGTGTGACAGCTGGCTCTGACACTTTTCCTCCAGGCCTGCCCTGATTCCTTCCATAGGAAGGAATTTGTTCCTGCACACCAGCTCCAAGGATTGCATGTCTCCCTCTGCTAATTGCACAGTCCCAAAGAAAATCTGCATCAAAGACCTGCCGTGCTGCAGTTTAGCATTTCATTTATTCCATGGCTATTAATGGAGAAGAGGCTCCATCCCATGACCAACACAAAGCACTGGCAGGTGAAGGACTGGCTGAAATGCAGCCAGGCACAGGAGGCAGCTGGGGCACGTGCTGGAGGTTTGGCCAGGGTGCTGTGCTCAGGGGAGAGTCCTGGATCAGGGCTGGGATCTCTGCTGTGGCACTGGGTGTGTGCCCAGGGCATTTGGGCAGTCCTGCCCACAGCAGGCAGCAGCCTGTTCCCAGCCTCCCTGCTCTGGTAAGAAAGCAGGGGATTAGGAAGGCTTCACCCTGTTTCCACCAGCTCCTAAAATGGAAGTTTGGAGCTCTGGGCAGTGGGTCTGGACAGTTTTACTCCTGCAGGCAGGTAGGCAGTGAATCTGGAAACCCTCTGTGGTGGGAGCAGTGGCAGAAGAGCAGGGACTCACCTCCCCCAGCCCTTTGTTTAGGAATCCCATTTCTGCCATGTCTAAATATGCCCCAATCCTACAAACAGTTTCCCTCCAGGAGAAGGAACAGGCCTTTGGCTGATTTTTCTCTGCAGCCATTTGTGCACACCTGAAACCTTGGGATAATAATGGATGAAGTGGCTCTTGCACGGCACCTTCTCCCTTTGGACCTCAGCCTCCTCTCCACAGCCTGGAGGTGTTACCAGCCCTGCTTGCAGGTGGAAAACTGGAGCAGTTTCAGTGCTGGAGGAATTCTGGTCTGAGCACTGTCACTGCACCATGTCAGGGACAGTCCCAGTGCCAGGGCACCATCCTGTGCACTCAGAATGTTTTCACAGGTTAATTTTGTCCAGATGTTTGTGCCAGTGGATTCCTCACCCACTGGTGCCAGCCTCCTCTGCCTGCAGATGGTGGCAAAGCCCCCCAGAACCCCTCAGCCCAGAGTCCTGGAGCCCAGGGAAGTGTGGCTCCAGCTCACCTTGGGCTGCACCTCTGCAGGGCACAGTGCTTGCCCCAACAGTTCCTCCTCCTGCTGGCACTGACATCCCCACATGCTGACACTCAGAAAGAGCTCTGGCGAGTCCTGTATTTTCAGGCACAAGGAAATTGTTGGTGTAAGACCACTGGGTTTTTTTGGAGGATGTAAAAGTTCAGTAACCAGGCTACAGCAAGCACTACAGGAGTTCCAGCTGGGAGAGACCTGCTGCAGATCTCTCTGGGACAGTGCTGGGAATTGCAACACTTGGGAAAAAGAAATGGGGGCATAGGAAAGGAAACAATACTGTACTGGCAATAGGGACAGTGGGTAGAGAAGCACTTCAGGGACACATGAAGCCAGGAGCAGCTCAGGCACCTCGAGCTGCCTGGCAGTGCTGCCCCAGCCTGGCTCGGGCACAGGGACCCAGGGCCAGCGAGCACTGCTGTGCCCTGGCCAGAGCTGCTCACTTCAAATCCAGGAGCACCCTGGCCTGGCCCTGTGCTCCCAGGGACATGTCACTCCAGAAGAGCAATGTCTTTAACTTGGCAGTTTCTGGACAGTCTCTCTCCCTGGCATCCACTTTTTATTATCGTCTACGCAGGCAGTTTGTTTCTAAAATTAATGCACTAGAACTGCTCACACACGTACTGGGGGATGGGGCTCAGACACCAGCAGACGTGTTTGGAAGTGCCAGGATGGAAAAATGTCTGAGATGCCACGTGAAGGAGCAATGGGAGCAGGAAGGGCTGTGCTGGGATGGCACAGAGGGGTCAGGTCACACAGAAGGTGGGCACACACAGAGCATGGGCACACACAGAGCATGGGCACACACAGAGCATGGACACACACAGCCTGACAGAACATGGGCACACACAAAACTTAGCCACACCCAGCCTGACACAGAACGTGGGCACACACAGAACATGGGCACACACAGCCTGCACAGTCCTGTCCATCACACCCTGTCACACAGTGTGTCCATCACACCCTGCACACTCAGTGTGTCCATCACACACTGTGTCCATCACACCCTGCACACTCAGTGTGTCCATCACACCCTGTCACACAGTGTGTCCATCACACCCTGTCACACAGTGTGTCCATCACACCCTGCACACACACTGTGTCCATCACACACTGTGTCCATCACACCCTGTCACACACTGTGTCCATCACACCCTGCACACTCGTGTGCTGTGCACAGGGAACCTGCCCAGCCCATGCCCAGCTGTGCCTGTGTCCATAGCTGTGTCCATGCCAGTGTCCATGCCCATATCTGTGCCCATGTCTGTGCCTGTGTTTGTGCCCACATTCCTGCACACCTGACAGCCAGAGCTCTGTTTATGCACACACAGACACAGACAGACACACAGAGACACACTGACACACTGACACTCACACAGATAAATACACACAACACACAGACACAGATACACACAAATAAACACACAGACACACAGATAAACACACTCACACAGACACACACAGACACACAGGGATGCACACACACACACGCTCACAATCACTCACATGCAGACAGACACACACACACACACAGAGATTCACACACACACACACACACACACACACACTCACAATCCCACTCACACACACCCCCCCAGCCCCAGTCTCCCGCTCGCGGTGCCCCCGGGCGGGCTCAGCGCCCAGGGCTGTGCCCGGGGGATGCTCGGCTGGCAGGAGGCAGCGCAGGGCAGCGAGCCCACACACCGAGCCGAGCGCCCGCGGGCTGCCGGCGGCACCGCCCGCACCTGGCTGCTATTAGCCTTCAATCAAAAAGGGATCACCGGCCACATAGAACTCATTCGGAGGAATCTTTTTACACAACAAGCCCCTTTCAGTTTGCTTGTTTGGTTTTATATCTGAGGCTGACTCCGGCAGCATTGAGAATGAGCAGAGCTCTTGGCTGCGGGGGACACGCCACGTTTCCAGCAGACAGAGGTGGGAGTTCTCCTTTGGTGGTTTAAAAATAGCACTACAAAGAGAGGCTGGGATCCTGGCGCTGTGTCCCAGGCCAGCCCTGGGGGGGACGGGGGGCTCCGTGCCCCAGAGCTGCTCCTGCACTTGTGGGAGGCTCTGGGGCTGCCCAGGATGCTGAAGGGGAGACAGGCTGGTGCACAAGGCAGTGCCCTCAGCAGGGCTCCCTGTGACCTGCTCTCGGACCCTTCCCAAAATCACATCCCTCTAGGGGATTGCAGCCCATGAACTGGGGCTGAGCACTCAGCAGGGATGCAGTCCTGGAGCCCACAGTGGCTAGAGCTGCACAGACACCACTGGAACCTGCCAAACTCCCCGTGCTGGGCTCATGGGAGCAGGAGAAGTCTTGGAGGACACCTGGAGATGAGGCTGTGACCCCCAGCCCCCAGCAAGCACTGGACAGGTGGCAGAAATGGCCCCAAATGTCTGGTACACAATGGCTTTGACCCTACTTCAACAGGGAGCTCACAGTGCCATTAATCACTAGTGACACTTCCTTCTGTCATGGCAAAAGAGACCCCTCTTCTTATTTTTTTATCTTCTTATATTTTTATTTTTATTTTTTAGAGTGGATGAAAATCCACTCTAAAACGTTCCTTTTCTTCCACCTTCACAGAGCCCAGCAGCAAACACTGCCAGCTCCTCCACAGCCACCTCTAGATCCCCATCCTAAGGGCAGCTACTTTTCTGAAACACAAAAAATGAAAGTAATGACAATATCAATCCCACATGTCCTGTAGCTGTGTGCTGCAAAGCCTCTGGAGCTGCAAGTGCCTTAACCCTCACACAGGGAGCCCCCACAGCAGCTCCTTGCTCGGTGTCACTCTTGGTGTGTCCTGGTCACCCACCCTGAGGGCAGAGCCGTTCCCTCAGTCCCCTCCATCCCCGGTGTTTTGGGATTTACAGCAGCCAAAGGCTCCCTGCAGTTTGGAGGCTCCAGCCCCAGGAATTGTGCCCAGCAGGAGCTCAGGGCACCGTTCCCCAGGCATTCCCAGGGAGCCCCTCTGCACTCAGATGGTGCCTGGGACACGCTGCCTTTCAGGGGAGGGCTCCAAGGAGGTTTTAATTTAATGCTGGCGCTTACCCTGGGAAGAATTTCCCCAGTAGGTGGAAATTCATGATCTCCATCAGGGAGGAAGGAGGAGCAGGGAAGGCATCGCCCTCTAACATTCCTCCTTTTGGGGACAGTTCTGGGTGTCTATTCCCAGACGCTGATATCCCTCCTTCCCAGGAATCCTGGTTTAAAGCCTCAGCCGGTGTTTGCACGTTATTTAGAGCAGCCTTTGGCTCCCGGTGCCGAGGGGACCCGAAGGACCGCAGGGGCTTTTCGGGCTGGGCTCAGCTCGGGTGGGAGGGAGGGAGGGGGGAGCCCCGGCCAGATGGTTCGTGCTCACTCGGGGGGAGCTGCTGCTGCTCTCGGGGCTCCCGACCGCTCACCCCCCTCCCTGCTGGGGGCACAGGAGCGACCCCGGCCCGCACAGCCCGCGGCGGAACGGGGCTCCCCGCTGCTCGGGATGCCGCAGGACCCCTCTCGCTGGCCCCAGCCCTGATGGAGGGAATTAAGGAGCGGATTTGGCTGGGAACAGCCCCCAGGTTCTCTCCCAGGGGAAGGGGAAGGCAGATGCGCGGCTCGGTCCTAGTGAGGACATTAAAGACCAGTGTTGGGTTATGGCCAACGTGACTAAGCCTCCTCTTCCTCTCTGCTCACCCTTCCCTCTGCCGTGCCAGACTGCAAAATGCACCTTCGGTTTTGTAATGCTCTTGCTCAGAGCCTCATTACTCAGGCTGAGCTGGTTCTGTTTCCTGGGGAGCGAGGCATCCCTGCCTGATAAGATAAGCTCCCCAAAGAAAGGTTTTGGGACCCTGACTCACTGGAGAAACTTTCTGCAGTGCATTCATACAGCCTCTAACACACTCAACTGTTTGATGGGTTTATCAGTGAAATTCAGACGTTCATCTGTGGTCACTGGAGGACAGCCCTGATCCAGCACCAAGGCCATCCCAATCAGGTGCTAAGCCTGGAGAGTCATCCTACCTTTACTCCCTACCTATTCACAGCCCTTCCCCTGTCCTGTCCAAAACCTGGCCCTGTGCTCCCCCAGGGCCTCCGAGAGCCTCTGGTGCTGCAGCCCTGTTCAGCTGGGGCTCTGGGCAGAGGGTGGCAGGGTTCCTGTGCCTGCTGATGGGACAGTGCTCAGTGCCCACAAGCTGCAGCTGGGGCAGCTCCAGACCCCCATTACCAGGGTCTGGCTCCAGCTTATCACTCCTGCTGCTTCTGGCAGCCCATGTCTGGATTTACAGACAGGCAATAAATCCCTAAGATCTCCATCCCTGGATCCTCCAAGAAAAAACACGCTCAGACCCCAATGTTTGCTGGTCAGTCCTCTCCTGAGGGCACCTGTGGTTTTCTTTTCTAAGGACAGTGAACTCTCAGACCAAAGGATGCCACTTCTGATTGCATCAGCAGGGCTGCAGTTGCAGCTGGTACTGGGAAGGGAGAAATCCTCTCGTGGGGCAGTGAACCCAGCCCAGCTTTGAGAGCAGTGCTTGGCTCTGAGTCCACTCCCTGCACACTGCTAATGGACAAGGGGCTGCATGATGCTTTCCAAATCCAAATCCAGCACCCTGGGTTCCCCTGGGCTGGCCCCCAAACAGCCCATCCCTGGGGTGGGCTGCCCTGGCACAGCCCCACCGGGGTGATGAGTGTGTCAGGGCTCTGTGTGCCCAGCTGTGCCCAGCTGTGCCTCTGGCAGCAGAACCCAGCAGGTTATCAGGCAGCTCTGGAAGCCTCCAGCAACTGCAAATGATCAACCCCGGGGGGATTTCGTTCCTCCCCTCGGCTCTGGAGTCAATTGTCAGTCCTGCTTTTAAAGGCACCCTTGTCGGCAGCCCGGCTATGCTTTTCTGCTCGGGAGGAATTCCTCTAAAACAATAATAGTGACATTGTTCCTGGCTTTGCTGGCGGTTTTATAGGGCTCACGTTGGAGAAAGGTGACCACGGCTGCCTTTTGGCCACATGTGTTTACACAAGGAAATGCATGTGGGTTTTGGGGTGGCGCCTGGAGTCAGCAGCCGCTCTCTGTACTCCTGACCCTCACAGAGCTGCTTTCTTGCTCCTGGGTACGTTTACTGCGCTCCAGATGTGAGCTGGCTCCAGCCAGGCTGCGCAGCGCCAGGGATCTGGCATCCCCAGACTCATCAGTCCGTGGGGTAGAATGCCATGGTGGTTGTTTTAAAAGCTGTAATGCGTCTTGGTAACACATCATGATTTATTCAGCCCTTGTTTGACAGGGAGCCTTTATCAAAAGCCGATGGGAAGCCCGGGCTCGGCGGCGCTGCCGAGGGTGGCTGGAGCTGCTCCCTCCCCGGGGGTGGGATTTTGCTGGGATCCCAAAGAGCTGTGTCCCCAGAGTGCCACCCACCCTGAGGGGCTGCGTTTGGGGACCCCTGCTGCGGGTGCACCTCCTCCCTGGGGTTCATGGAGCCCCAAATTGGAGCAGTGCAGTGTCCCTGCAGCAGCACCGGGAGCCTGCAGGACCACGGGGTGGCCTGGGGGTGACAGTGCCACCGTCCCTCCTGGCAGAGCCCAGGCTCACTTTGGCCTCACTCTCAGGCAAAGCAGAGCTGATGGAAGGAGAGAAAAGAAGTGAAAATGAAGCTTGGGGAAAACCAGGCAAAAGCAGAGCAGAGTGTGGGCAGTGAGGGAGCCCTGGGGAAGCAGAGCAGTGGCAGAGTGGGGAGTCCCTGAACCCCACCAAGGCCCTTCTGCTGAGACCCCTGCTCTGTTCCACTTTGCTGCCCTGGCAGCAGACAAACCACCAAGCACAGCTACAGGGAAAAGGGGAGGCTCAGAGGGTTCCCAGCCTGCTGGCCCAGGCTGGAGGCACAGGAGCCCCAGGAGAGCAAGCCCTGCCCTGGGCTGCGCTGGGGCTGGGGCAAGTTTTGGGGGGCTGGCCCAGCCCTGCACCCCTGCCCCAGCCTCCTCCTCCTCGGTGCCATTCCCATGGGCACAGATGGACAGGACACCAGAGCCCTGGATTAGCAGTGAGCCTCTGCTTTAGAGATATTTATTTGCTTTTTATCATAATGGGAAAAAAATGCAACAGCAGATAGAAGAGGAAGGAAAAAACCCCAATCTGGGTCAGGATCTCACACTGGCTAGTTCACTTCACAGTTTAAGTAAATAGTTCTCATCCCAAAACCCTTCAGGGTCATATAAATGTGCCTCTTCACATGGAAGAGACTATTTTGATAGTAGCTGGGTGCCTGATGAATTTGCAACTTTCCCAAACTGTCGGTGTCTAGAATGTGACTCAGTTTTTCACAGTGAGATATAAAATCCTATCAATTAATCTAACTTTTATTGCACCTCTGGGGCATGAACGTGATGTTATTTAAACAAATGGTTCCCATTACCTTCAATTATTTTATAAATGTTTTTCGGTGATTTATAGGCTTCTATTAAATGGACAATATACTTCTGTGCTCCTCGAGGGGGTAAACAGTAATCTAAGGGCTTGGGTTTGCTGATCCTTTTTTCTTTCTCTCCTTCCTTTTACACATGCATCAGAGGCTGCTGTTTAATGACGGGGGAGGTGGGGAAGAACCCGGCCAGATGGGGCTGTGCCGGCGGCCCCCGCCCCAACACCGCACCCGCAGAGGGGCTGCACCGCACCCGCGGGGCATCGCCTGCATCCCGCCCCAACCCCCGGGGCATCTCCTGCATCCCATCCCGATACCGCACCCGCAGAGGGGCTGCACCGCATCCCCGGGGCATCTCCTGCATCCCGCCCCAACACCGCACCCGCAGAGGGGCTGCACCGCACCCGCGGGGCATCGCCTGCATCCCGCCCCAACCCCCGGGGCATCTCCTGCATCCCGCCCCTCACCCCCGGGGCATCGCCTGCATCCCGCCCCAACCCCCGGGGCATCTCCTGCATCCCGCCCAGCTCCTGCATCCCGAGATGAGCTGCACCACACCCCCGGGGCATCGCCTGCATCCCATCCCGATACCGCACCCGCAGAGGGGCTGCACCACATCCCCGGGGCATTGCCTGCATCCTCCACCCTGGGGAAGGCCAGGGAAGGGTCAGAGCAGCAGGATGCAGCCATGGGGACAGGGCAGAGCTGCTCATCTGTGGGGTCACACTAGGACGTGGTTCCTGGAGCAGTGACCCCGACTGCCACCCCTGCAGGACCCCATCCATCCATCATCCATCCATCCCTCCATCCATCCATCCATCCATCCATCCATCCATCCATCCATCCATCCATCCCTCCATCCATCATCCATCCATCCATCCATCCATCCATCCATCCATCCATCCATCCATCCATCCCTCCATCCCTCCATCCATCCCTCCCTCCATCCCTCCATCCCTCTGTCCATCCGTCCATCCATCCATCCATCCATCCATCCATCCATCCATCCATCCATCCATCCATCCATCATCCATCCATCCATCATCCATCCATCCATCCATCCATCCATCCATCCATCCATCCATCCCTCCATCCATCCATCCCCCCCTCTCCCTGCCAGGCCTCCCAGCTGCCCCCAGCACTGCTGACAGACAGGACAGCAATTAAGTCCTCGCTGAACTCATTCACTTGAGGCTGTCTACATTTCAAGCAGCTCTGCAGATAGGCTCTGTTTACAGAGCTGCTGCTGTTTATTATTTTTTGGGGGGTGTTGCACGGGGTGGGGAGGGGAGATGACATTTGGGGAAGATAAATAGGGCAGAAGACACTGTAAAGACAAAGGGCTGAGCAGGGCTGGCTGCAGAGGGGCAGGGAGAGCAGTCCCAGCTCCCAGCCCTGAGGATGGCACAGCTCAGAGACACTGCTGGGCCAGGCTGGGGCTGCAGGGCCTGCACAGGTTCTTGGATGTCCTCTGCTAACGAGCACTGGGATCATTAATGGACAATCCCCAGCACAGCAGGACCCCTGTCCCGTGGGCACCCCTGTGCTTCCCACCCGTGGCACACACGGAGGAGCTGCAGTGCCCACACCTCCCTCCTGCTGGCACCTGGCACCTCTTGGGCAGGGAGATGGGCAGAGAGCCCTGGTGTGCCCTGGCCAGGCAGGGAAGCACAGCATGTCCCTGGGGGACAGAGGGACAGGGGACGAGCTGCTGGGGCACCTGGGGGTCTCAAGGACCCCCAGAGCCCTGTGGGGGTGCCCAGGGGCAGTGTTACCATCCTGTGCTCTCCAGAATCAAACTCTTGTTTTCCCAAACGCTGATCCCCAGCTCCCAGCCCGGGCAGGATTTTCCAGCAGCCATCCCTGACTTCTGTCAGGCACTGGGGGCACAGGGACCCCCACAGCCCCACCCGGGTGCTTTTCTTGGCAAACAATTCCCTCAAAGCCCTTACATCACTGAAAACAGCTAATGAGGTTTTTTAATTAAGCAGCACGAGGCCTCACAGTGCTGATCATCACTTTTCCCTTTGCCTCGTGCTGCTGCCACATCCCAGATGGGATCACTGGCTCAGGAGGGCTGCAGAGCACTGATACATGATAATAATAAAAAATATCTATACCTACCCCCTTGTCTTTGCTTTGCTTAAATCAGGTCATGTCTGGAAGACAAAAGCACTGCCTGGGAGTCAGGGTTTGGAGTGCCACAAAGGCAGGGCTGGCTGGAGGGGCTGGCTGGAGGCAGAGTGCTGCTGCCTGTGCTGTTTGCACAGCAGCCACCCCCAAATCAGGTTTCACTGCAGCAGCACAGAGTCTTCATCAGGTTTCTCCAGATCTGGGCTCGGGTCTATTTCTCACTGCAAGGTTATTAAAAACACTTGAACCTGAAACAGACTCATTGTGTCCACACGTTTGCTGTTTATTATTATAAACAAGGGTGTCAGGGCCATTAAAAATAAATCAAAATGGGTAAAAAAATGAGCAAGAAACACAAGGAAATGGAATGATTGAAAACACCCATCCCATCATCCAGAGCTGAGAATTCTTGCTCACAGGAATGCTTCTGTGCTAGAGAGAGGGGAAAATAACTTCTCGTTTTTCTTTTCCAAAAACTGCATCCCTTTCTCAGCCGGGGATGCCAAGCTGTGGGGAGTGGGGAGGAGCAGATCCAACACTCAGGTTTGGTGGCTCCTGGACCCTGGCTGGGATCCTGCTGGCACCAAGGGATCAGCTCTGACTGAGCTGTGGCAGCTGCAAACACGGGCAGAGCCCAGCCAGGGGCTGGGAAAGCCACTTCACACCCTCCCTTCAGAGCATCTCAGCTGCCTGACACCCAAAAATCATTGAAGGGCTGCATCCTGCTCTGGGTCACAGCAGCACACAGCAGGAACTGCAGGGTTAAGTGCTCCTTGTGGAATCACAGCTGTGCCCGAAGCTCCTGGGGCTGTGCCAGGGCAGCAGAGCAGGCAGGGCCACCCTGAGCCCTGGCTGGGCTGGGACAGCTGAGGCTCAGGCAGGGAATGGCACCAGCCAAGGCACAGGTCAGCTGGCCCAGCTGATCCCATCATCTCATTACAAACATCACTGCAGCTTTCCAGCCAGCTCTGGCACTAACATGTGATGAGAATGATGGAAAGTGTTAGCAGGGTCTTGTTTCAGTGGGAGATCACAGGGGTCATTTCTTGTCACTCTTGTTTGAACACCAAAGCTCATGGGTGGCATTAGGAATATTTTAGAAGAACCACACATCAAAAACCAACTCTTTTTTTTAAGGCATGTAATAATTTAAAACATGGCTCTGCATGGTGGAGTTAATGAAATCCTCTCCTTCTGCAGGCCTGCACAGACCAAAGCCAAGCTTGAAACAAGTGACTGTGCACAAGAAGAGACACTGAAAGGGTTTTTGTTGTACTTTTGGGGCAAGGGGTGGGGAAGGGACCCAGGGCCCTGGACTGAGCTTTGCTGGGAAGCATGACGACATCCAGGGAAGGAAGGGAACACTCTCAGCCTTCTGGCCTAAATTATCTGCTAACACAAATAATCAAATTCCAGAGACCACACTGCTCTGGCGCCACTAAAACAAGGGGGAGGCCTGGCCCCAGCTCTGAGCAGGTGGAGCCCAGCCTGACCTGCTCGGGACACTCAAGTGCAAAATACAAAATCCTGATGCTCTCTGAGGAAGCAGCAGCACTCACAGGATCGTGGGAAGTTTTTAATGGCTCACTCAAGGCAAGGCCTCTGAAATGTTTATATTAATATGTGCATGCTGGACAGCCACTCACTTGGTCTCAGCTGGAAACCAGTCCAAGCAGCTGAGAAACATCTGGCTGCTAACCTTGGACAGCATCTAATCTGGTAGCCCGGGGATTTAAGAGGTCTCCTCAGAGGGACAGAAGTTTGGCAGATCCTTGCTGAGATCTCTGTGCTGCTGTGGCTGTTCCTGCCCCTTGCTCGGGCAGACCCCCCTGCAGCCTCCAGGATGAGCATGGGGCTGCACTGGGGCACTGCCACCGGTGCACAGCGATTCTGGGGGGCTGTGTGCTCCCCCTCTTCAAGGGGACACACAGCAGCTGCCTGCAGCTCACCAAACCAGCCTCTTCTCCACCCCTCTGTCCCATGTGCACAGGGCTGGGGGGCCCTCCAGCCTCCCCTCAGCTTCTCTTCCCTCTGCCCTACTCACAGCAAGTCAGTCCCAGAAAGCCTCCAGCAGCAGGCAAACAAAAATCCTCTTCTCTTCAGACCATGACCAAGGCAAGGAGGGACACGTTGTTTTAGAGCAGAGCAAGCAGGAGGTGAAATGCCCCCATCGTTTCTGGTGAAGAAGGCTCAAAAGTTTGCATCACCTTTCTTTCCAAAACTTCTGCTTGGTTGGTTTTTCCCCCCAAATAATCTTCAGCTTTGTCTGTCTTGAAACATCCTTTAGCAAGTGGAAAGGTAAAAAGTAAGACAACATAGAAGAACAGATGCTGAGCAATAGAGAGGGGGAAGAGACCATTTGGTATTTACTCTCCCTCTGATCACCCATCAGGGCTTTTGAAACATGTCAGGGCAAAGCCACCAACAACCTGGCTGAAGAGGCACAAAAACAGGACAGGACCCACATTTCTGAAAACCCTTTGTAGGCTTTATTTAGGAGATAAGGATGAAAGAAGGTGATGATGCTTGACAGATATCAAATGATGAACATCCAGCTTATCTCCCTATTCTCAACATCATCTTCTGCTCTTTATTTCCTTGTGACAACAAATGTGGAGACATCAGGGAAAATGTAAAGGCACAAGCACCAGGGATGTAGCACCAAGAAGGGAGGGCAAGGAAGAAGATGCTCAGTAAGGGCTAAAAAAGCCTCTTTCCTAGCAGAGGCTGAGCACGCTGGCTCTGGTCCAACAAAGCACTTAAGCATGTGCTTAAATTAAATTTGCCTTTACTGGGGCTCTTCACAGGCCTCAGCATTCTCCAGCAATCTGCTACAGCATGACCAGGGAAAACGAGGAGCTATTCAGGGACCTGAATCTCAGGCAGCAGCCAGGTTAGTGAGCACATTAGCCAAGATCAATGCAACACGGCAATTCCACTGACAGGAAAACCCCCAGCCACCAGAAAAACCTCCTCTGACATAAAATAATAAGTCAAAAAAAATAGATATTCAGATTATCAGTACCAATTTCTTTTCAGCTTCTTTCAGCTCAGGGTAGGTAGAGCCTGATACAGACACGGCGAGGGGCACGGCCACTCCTCCTGCTCCGTGTCCTTGTCCCTCCTGCCCTGTGTCCTGGGATGAGCCACAGGCAGCACTGGTGTCCCATAGAGTGGCTGATGACACGTCCTGGCTTCAAAATTATTATAATGATAGTGGGAGCAACTTAAATTGTAAGCACAAAGCATTGCGTGGGGGTGTAAGAGAGCAGACAGGGCACATTTAAGCACATTCTCCCTATGCACACACACACAGCTCAATTCCAACACGCCAAGAAACAAACAACCATTAGTCTTTATTAACAACCAAGGTCTCACTGTGGGGCTGCTGCTCCCCCAGCAAGTTAATTAATGCCTGTGCAGTGGGACAGTCACTTCTCAAACTGAAACCGAGTCCGGATAAACACGAGAAGTGGTTCCCGCACGGGGAGAACCATTGAAGCCCAGCAGCTGGGGAAGGTTTCTGGCTCCCTCTGCTGTCCCTGCGCTCAGGAGAGGCTGATCCTGCTCCCGGGCACAGGGGGCTCGGGGGGCACAGGGACCCCCGGCTGCACTGTGGGCACAGAGCAGGGTGGGTCAGCTCAGAGCTGCCTCCTCCGAGCCCTGTTCACTCCAGCAGCTGCTCCAAGAACAACTTTAATTTCTTTTATTGCATTTTCATCTATTTCGTGGCCAATTCCCTTGTTTCATTTATTATCCCTTCACAGCTCGCTCTGGTGACAGCGGCTGGGACACAGACTGAAGCTGGTGGGGATCACCCGAGCACTTTGCTGGGCACTCCAGGGTTGGGATAAGCACAGGGGTGCCACGGCTTTGCTCCCACACCTCATTTTGCAGCAGCAGCCTGGGGTGCACGGTCCCTTCCTGCACAGTGACACAGTGACACAGTGACACAGTGACACAGCCACCCTACAGCTGACTCCCAAGGAGTTATTTTTCCACACAGCTCGTACTTGGTTGTGGGAACAGCAGAGGGGCTCTGAGGTGTCCAGAGTGCAACTCCTGGGGGAGAACAGGCACAGAGAAGCCTTTTTGTAAAGCAGCATCCAATTCTGGCAGCTGCCAGCCAGGCTGGGACACTCTCACCCGCACAACCCGCACAGCAAAGCCAAGCAAAGCCAAGCAAAGCCAAGCAGCCGCTCTCATGGCTTCAGCATCATTACTGGAGGAGGAAGGTTCAGGGAGTCCCAAACATTCACCCACCACAACCTCCCAAAGAGGGCAAGGGCACGCTGAAAAACAATCAAGGAGCCCACGGTAATTATCGCGTTGTTCCAAGCACCTTTAGCACCTTTGAGGCTAAGCCATTTTAATAATCACTCAGTCCCACGGTGTTCACAGCCAGCCTCGGGGCTGCCCCAGCACGAGCAGCCCAGAAACCAGCAGCCAATTTCACAAAATTACCAAGGTCACTCCCGAGGCAGAACCACCTCGTTCCAGCCCATCTCAGCGGATGCATCGAAGGTTCCAGCAAAGCTCCGAACCCGGACCCTCCACAGGGGCAAAGAAAACCCAAATTGCACAGCCCTGTTGGCACCCAGCGCGGGGCAGAGCTCGGCTCCTGCTGGAAAACGCTGAATTTGGGGTTGTGGAGCTCTCCTGACCTTGACAGACCGGGAACAATCCCATTGCCTGGAGCACAGCGATCAGGAGCCAGCTCCGGCTCTCACCTGAGCCTACAAAGGCCAAGTCTGGGGCTTAAACCAAAACTAGAGATGCTCCTTGGCACAGCAGCAGCAGCTGGATAGAGACAATTGCCTTAACACCAGTTTGCATTCTGTCAGCTAAACGTGATCTGTAGGAAGATACTTCCAACAAATCAAGAACTCCGTAAGGGATCAAAATTCTAAACATAAATACAATTAAAGCCTTCTAATATTAATGCACACTTTTTATTATATTAAAATCAGGCAATGGTCTGATACAATAAAAAGGCTGCTTATGGAATACTGTTATGTTAAACTTTCAGTACAGAGGATGTTAAATCCTTACAACTAATATTTTCCTCAGAAGTTAATGGAAACATCAATTGTTCATTGACTTGACAGCTGCTGCTTTAAAATGTGTTTATTTTCACTCTTTTCTTTTTTTCCTTTTTTTTCCTTTTTTTTTTTTACACAAACACTGAATTTTTCATAAAACTTAGGACACACTAGGTTGGTTTCCTGTAAGCTTGCATCCACATTGCAGCAGTTAGTGGTCCAGAACAGTAAACCAGAAAAGGCAGTGATTTGCCAGGATGCAAAGCCAATCGAGGTCCTTAATCTGCTGTGCCACCGCTTCCCCAAAATCTTCACTGAAGAGATTTCTCAATCTTACAGAACCCCAAGAAAATCTACCACCAGGATTTGATTTGTCTGTGGCCGTCACGTCTTCACAAGGGGCAAACACCAGAGCAAGGTTTTGCTCATGAACATTCTGGGGTCGATGCCAAGCACCAGAAGCAGCCACTGGAGGGACCTGGGGCGTGCTGCCCACCTCCAGGGGCAGAGTGTCCCCCCTGAGGCTTGGCAGCAGCAGCTTTGGGCAATCCTGGTAAATGACTGCTCTTTCCCCGTGTCAAAGCCTGTCCAGGAGCAAGTGGCCAGCTTGGGGGGTGGCAGCAGAGCTGCAGGGAAGGGAAAAACCCACGTTTGCCAGCAGAACGGATACTCTTGTTTCCCAGGCTGGTGAAGACTAAATTTGTTGCAAAACCAAAATGAAAAGCGGGGAGGGAACAGGTCAAGTTATTGCCCCGAGGCTCACCCCTAGGCCGGGGGTGAGAAGAGTCACCAAGAGGGGCAAAAAGAAAGCAGCACCCCCACTAAAAAGAGGGGAAGAGGGAAGAGATTAAAAGAACCCTGAACCCCTCACCCAAAGCTCATGTCACTGGTGAGGGGGACCAGGAAGAGAAATACAATCTATGCCTTGGCCAAAGGAAAGAAGGAAAGCTTGCCCCAGATTATCAGGGCATTTAAAAAAAAATAATAAAAACCCAAAAACGACCACAGTCACATTCAGCCTTTACTAGAGCGAGCACAAAGGGAGGGATGACTGAGGTTAGCACACATCCCCTGTAGTAGTCCATACAGCCCAGTGCAGTACTGGAAGCAAAAACCTTTGTGTCTACTCTAATAAATAGCCCTGAGCTTCGACTCTATTGCAAAAGACAGAGAAAGAAAAAAATAACCCAGGCCAGACACACAGCAAGGTGATTGTGGGATGGATCCTTTCACAGTTAAGTTGGATGTGCCACACTGGTCTTGACAGTAATAAATTTAAATAGACTTTTCCTGATACCAGAAGTTCAGCTATGTGGACAGTGGTTACACGACAGGATTATTTGTTATAGCACAACTTATATTTCAAATGAAAAAAAAAAAAAAAATTAGTATCATTTACAGTATCAAGAAAAACTTCCTTTGAATGGGAACTTCCTTTCCAGTATTTTGAGGTCTACAAGATGCATCTAGAAAATTTACTACTGTGGAAAATGAAGACAGCTTAAATTGAATAAGGGGGGCATGTTGGTTTTTGTTTTGTTTTGTTTTGTTTTTAATTAATTGCTGTAACATTGTCCTTCAGGTGGCTGAGGAAGTTTCATATTTTCTTTAGACATCATTAGACGCCGAAGCTCTTGCAGAACAACTTTGATACTATAAGAATTCTGC
Source organism: Erithacus rubecula (assembly GCF_903797595.1). Classification (NCBI taxonomy): domain Eukaryota; kingdom Metazoa; phylum Chordata; class Aves; order Passeriformes; family Muscicapidae; genus Erithacus; species Erithacus rubecula. The sequence continues at coordinate 14,078,309 of NC_136670.1, read as the reverse complement.
CATTTTGCTAGGACTGATATGGCTCTGGGGTCCACCTAAAACAGACAAAAAGACCATTCCTGTCAGAATTGGTGCACTGGTTACACTTAACTCCCCCCCACCCCCAACTAAAGATCTCACATGAAATCTGAGTGGGAGAAATCAAAAGCAAGTGTTGATTAAAACCATATTAAATCTCCACTTGTCCACTTCCCTTCGATCCCCTCTCCCTCTCCAACAAACAGCACCACAAGCAATGAGTAGCTAAGCAAGCTGCAAGTACAAACAAAGCATTGAAGCTGCACCAAAAAACAACATTAAAATGAATAAAATAAAAAAAACTTACCACTCCATTAGAACTATTTACTCCATTCATATTAATTTTTGTTACAAATCTTACAAATGGAGGTGCTTCTGGATACTTAGGCCCACATTCTATTTTAAGGCTGTATATTCTGTTTTCATAAATTGTCTGAGGGGAAAAGAAAGGGGGAAACAATTAGATCAGGCAAGAACTGCAAACTTTCATCACTGCTAAATGCTCCTGTTTGCACATTTCAATTCCTATTTAATTTCAGAAATCAGATTTCAAGGTTGTTTAAATTTTCCATAAAGCCTCTGCACACAGTGAGCTTTCTTCACAGCCTTAATGCAGGCTCATTAGCACTCCCCTAATGTTCTAAAATCAAATGCTACTTTAGAAAACAATTTGGGAACACCATAAACAAATGAAATGCTGGTGACTGGGGAGAGATTAGCAAAGGCAGACAACAAGTAAACAACACCTCTGGGTGAGACAGAAAACACTGCATGTATAATGCCTTCATAAGAGACATTCTTGTACAGCCCCACTGCATGTCAAAAAAAGCAACTGGCAGAATGGGAACAGAGCAGCAAGATGATTAAAGGCCTGTAAAGATTTTCATATAATGACCCCTGGAATTACTGACAAATCATACTGAGGCCAGATGTAGAAGACATCTGCTACTGCAGGAAGGAGAACTGGCTGCTTGCACTCCATCAAAGGATACCAAGGAAACAGAACAGTGAGACTGGAGACAGCAGACAGGTTCTGGGTTTGGAACACATGCACACATTCAACACACAATTAACTCCCCAACCTCACCAGCAGAGTGCAAACCCACAGTTTAGTAGGGCTGGGGGCAAAGAGAACACAACACTACTCCCACAAAGATCAGCTGCATTGGAAGATGCTGCTCTGGGAGAGGACATTCAGAGAAGAGACTGAAATCACTGAATTTGAGTTTCCTCAGTCAGCTGAAATTCTACATGAGCTGGTCAGTAGTGCTGCAATAGCAGCACCCCATAAACTGAGCAGGACTCAGGAAAACCAGCACAGAGCATCCCCTGGCACCTGCAGCAGCTCCATTTGTAACCCACAGCTGAGGGGTTTCACAGGATGTTACAATTCTGGGGTCTCCACAGTCATGTCTTACTGAATCTGCAAATATAAAGCAGACAAGTAACAGAACTAACCAGAGAAAGGCACCAAAATGTTTCCAATTATAAGTAAAAAGCCATATAGGTACATGAAACCCATTATTAGAAAGAACTTCAACACAAATCACTTCCTGAAGTGTTTTTTCAGTCATTTGTGTTTTGCTTATTTTCTACTTCAGTGATTAGGTTAGGAGAAGGGGGGAAAAAAATAGTAACAACTATTTTAGTATTTTAGAGGATACTTACTCTTGGAGGCCCAATAATCATTCCTGTCCATCTTGTGAGTGTCATATCTTCATCATCTTCAAGGCCCCAGCTAACTGTTCCATCCCCTACTCCCTTCTGACCTTCTTCAAGTTCTTCCAAAAGACGAAAATTACGAGGAACTTTTACTCCTGAAACAATAAAAAAAAAATCATTTGAGAAATCTAGTAAAGAAGAAAAGCTAGAGTAATTTATCTGATACTTTTGGTTGTTCTAACAGACCATGTTTTGGGCAAAACCATGAAAGTACTATTTTTTGAATGACAACATTTCAACACTACAAAAAGCTATTCCTATATTTAGCTTGGATTTTAAGCAAAATCAAGATATCCCCAAAAACTATTCTAGAAGGCTGTCAGGCCACCTGTTATGGCAAGCAATAAAATAAAAGGAAATCTCTGTTCCCTCAAAGGTACACCCAGTATTATGGGGCTCTAATTAGCACATGTCTATATGATTTATAGTATAAAAATGTAGAAGTGTGTACAAAATGACACCATGAGAGGCTTGACAGCAGTTGACTCAGAGCTTTAAAAATACCTTTCAAAGCAAATAAAACTCTTTCATAACATTAGTAGGTTAATCTGAAGTTAATTGAAGTGGGCTTTGTGAGCAGCAATAGCATCCTCTGTACTTGTGACCTCCACCACCAAGGAATTCCAGCACTCTGTAACTGTGGCACAAAGCAGGGAGATTTCCTTCTCCCCACTACATCAATGGAGAACAAAGGCACAAAGAGCTTAGATGGCACAGCCAAGGTGCCACAGGCAGCCCCTGCTGAAGGAGGCTCCTGAACTCAGGGGGTTGCACTGCCCTGCAGGGGATCTGCACCACAACTGCTCTGAGCCCACTGCTGGCATCAAGGGGTGGGCAGGGACACAGCACTGCACAGCAGCAGCTGCACAGAGGGCAGAGCACACGCCAGAGGAACAGCAGTGCCAACACCAAGGCCAGGGAAGGGTGGGCAGAGATGTCCCTGCAGCCCACGGAGCACTCCTTGGCCATGGGCAAAATACAGAGCATCTGGCAGTTTTAATCTCTCCTTTAATTTATTCATCACCCAAGGAAAGTAAATGGCAGAGATGATTTTGCTGCACAGAGGTGTCCAAATTTCATTCACTACAAAGGAGTCATCAAAGAAACCAAGCCTGCAAATGACTAAAGAAATGTTTTGTTGGATACACATCTAACAGGATCATAGCCAAGAACCTCCTGGGCAGCAGGACCCAGCCCAGCAGAGGGGTGCCAGCAGAACCAAACCCCCATCTGGGGGTGTGAGCACAGCTCCCTGCCAAACCCCCTCCCAGCCACACCAAACATGCCTGAAAGGAAATGAGTTCAGCTGGGGCTGGTAAAGCCATGGCCAGAGACTGCACAGCCCCAGACCTGTGGCAACAGGAGCTCCTGGGCACCACTGTCACCTCCCCTGCACAACAAACCCCTTTTGCATTTACTGACCACAGAATCTTTCAATTATGCAGTGTGAATCCATGGGATGGAGCCCAGGATGAAGGACAAGGTGCAAACCTTTGCTTGCACACCCCCCATCCCCCTGGCTTTGCTGCAGTGGATGCACAGTTCAGCTGCTGCTGGGGAATGACACAGCCCAAGTGCTGCCTGGGCTCCAGCCCTGCCCTGCCAAAAAGGGCCAGGGTGGAAGGGCAGACAGAAGCTCCTTCTGGAGGGGCCCAGGGGATGCCACAGAGGAAACCCTGTGGCTGTTATCAGAACATCAGCTGCTGGAATGAATCACATGAATGCCAAAAAATGCTCTCACTTCCACACCACCACATCACAGTGCATCATCTCTGTGCCTGTGCCTTGTTCCTTAATAATATCACTTTATAGTTATCAGTGTGCAAAGACAGTTTACTGGTATTAGACCAAACTAAATAGCCCAGGAGGAATGAACTTTATGGCAGACAAAAATACTGCCCATCCAGCCTTCCTCTGAGCACCAACTCTGAGTGACCCCTCTGAGCATCACACCCTGTGCACTGAGCCAAGCAGCAATCTTTAAGTCAGCATGTAATTAGAAATGACATCACCGTGCACATATTCCTACAAGCAAGAGTGAAAGCAGCTTTAGCTCGAACATTGTTACCCAGAGCTGGGCTTGGTTTTACAACCTCATGGGAAGAGAAGGCAACTTAATTGCTGAGCTCTCCCTAGATACAGCTGCTCTGATTCAGCATGAATCCAGCATGAATCAGAGCCATGAAAGAGTCACACAGGATTCCTGAGCCCTTTGCAAGTGTGAGGTCTGCAGAGAGCTGGCGACTCATGTAGGGCACTGACTCTGTTACATGAAATCCTTACAGGAGTGAGAGTTCATTCACAGAACTGCTCCTTGTGAGCACTGCAGGCATCATGGCAAGGGCACAGAGCTGTGCTTTATGCACTTCACTGAAAATAAAATGGTCATGGGAGATAACTTCTAATTTTACAAGGGGTGATCCTGTCAAATAGCACTGCTGCTGCCTGAACACGTTTGACCCCTATTCTAAGCTCAGGGTGTAATGAAAGATCATCACCTGCCACAGAAGGTGGAATTCAGCTCCCTCCCTGACACATTCTCAGGAAATTCATTCAACAGAAAGAGAATCACACATATTAATATAAAAGAATATGCCCATATGCCCATAAGTGCTTTATATAAACAAAATCCCCTTAAGCAAGGCAGAATAGAGTGCAGGCTCATCCTTCAGGTCAGTCTGGAAAGATGCACAAGGCCATTAAGCCAAGGCCATCTCCTCCTCATTTGCAAGGGCTGCAGCACTCCTGGGCTGCTACCACATGCTGCTGGGACCCGAGCCTCAGACCTTTATCACTTGTGATCACACAGCTCATCTCCACCCTGTTTGCTGTCCAAGATTCCTAGAAAGCAGCCAGAGCTGTCCCAGGCACACACAGTGCTTGCCAGCAATGGCACTCAGAGGCAGGAGATGCCCTGTGCCCCCTGACAGCACCAGGAGTTTCCTCCTCCCACCCCCCAGTAAATACCTTGCATAACCCAGTGCAGCAATGGAGACTCCCATGGCAGTAACCAAACCAACCTGTTTTTCTGAGAGCCCTTCATTTAGCACAAGAAAGCCTAAATAAAGTGAGAGGCAATTAAAAAGTAATCAGCTTGTCTAAAGTACCTTCAGTTAGGCATTTTAATTTAGCCCTCACTATGGTTCAAGATGACTCTCAAACAGCAGCTTCATTTGAAACATAAATACAGTAATATCTCAGTGACTGCTTCACTGCAGCTTGCCTAACCTCACAGAAATACTGCCAGAAATGGAACAGAGTTCAGAGCAAAAGGAGATATCCACTATTAATCACAGAGCAAACCAGGGAAAGCTCAATCCTGACTGTGCTGACTAGGCAAGCTCTCCAGTGGCACATTTGAAGAACCCTTCTCAAAGCACACCTTTCAGCAATGTGCATTTGCAAAGCCTCAACCCCACACACGAGGTCACAAGCTACAAAACCTTAAGGAAATTGTTTTATGGCAACCAGAGAGGAGAACTGAAGCACAGGCTGCAGGTAAGAAGCTGGGTGACCTCGTGACATCCTCTTCAGCCTTCAACCAAAGCAGGAGCTTCTGTTTTCCTTGTCAGAAATGTCCCTGGCACCTCACTGCCCAGTGGCTGTAAAGCAGTGAGGTGCAGGCTGAGCCAGCACACTGAAATGGGACAAAGGAGCCTGACCTGGTCACAATCTCACTAAGGGAAGAAAAGAGTTATCCTGAAAGAACTTAAATGCCAGCTTGGACTTTTAAAGATCTTAGCACTCTCAAGTTCACCTTAATGCAGCACCTAAAGATACAGATACACAACTGAATGTGTCTTGCAACAACTTTAGGAGAGATCTTATCAGGCTGAGATTTTTCTTATCTTACTCACAGACTACACTTTTCCATCTCCATCTTCCTCAGTTATGTTTCCAAAGCAATTTCACATCCAGACACCCTGTGAGGCTGAGAACAGCACTGTGAAACCAGGCAGGCCCTGTGCCTTTAGGGACACTCCAATCCTTCTGAGCAGCACAACAAAAAACACACCTCAAAAACTTCACCATCAGCTTCTCTCTCCTTTCTGCAGTGAGATGGAGTTACCAGCATTTCTCTCCAGGGCTGGAGCACAGGCACAGCACACCTCAGCAATGCCCCACAAAATGGGGCTCTGAGGACAGGAACTGGTTTTCCACATCTTCACTGGTAACAATAATTTATCAAACTACACAATTAAAACTGCCTACTATATTAGCTCCTGATTTATAGGAACTCAAATGAGCTGAAATCCAACAGCTTGAAACATCTCTGTTGCTCAGTACATTAAAGTGCTTTCTGTTGCTTGTTTCTGTGTATTTGATACTCAGCCTTAATTACATCCTTTCCAGTCTGTGTTTCATCTCTTTGCACTGACTGCAGATAATGAATTGGACAGCTTATCCTTGCAGCACTGGGACTGTAAAAAATACACATGCCAGTCCTTGTCACAATGGGATATAAAGTTTCTGAAGTGATGGAATGCTTAAAATCAAATAAAAGGCTTTTAGTAATTGTCACAAAAGCTTTCAGGAGACAGGAACTTTAGATTTCTTGCACTGTCTTTGCATTCACAATTTCTTATGATGCAGACAGTAGTGAGTAGGGGTACTCAGATATTTTGCAGACACAAAAATAACTTCCTGTGCACTTCAACAATCTGAAGGGTTTTCTGTTCTGTGCAAGCTTCAGCACTGGTTCTACCTTTCAATGCTTTAGGCAGGTTCCTTGGAAAGAGGTCACTAAAACATGAGTGTGATGCCCCCAGGTGAAGGCACAGCCCCAGAACTGCATCAAGAACTGCAGCTCCACTTGCAGGAGTTGTACAGCACCCTCACAACCTGAAAATCCCAACTTTCACACCCTCACCAAATGTGCCAGTGTTACACCTGCCAGGATCCTTACCTGTCTACATATTCAATACACTAATTAGTATGTTCTCAGCCAGAATGCTGCCTTTCAAATATACTATGTAATTTATATCACTGAAGATGAAAATATCCAATACAGTATCATCTTGTAGGAGTGTTGAACTATTTCCCTTTCTATTCAACCTACTGCATCCTTCTATTACAGCACACAAAGCTCTGCAATCAGCTCCTCTGGCACTATTTCATGTGCTCTTACAGAGCAGAATTTATCTTGTATTTTCTCTTCAATTACTTTTCCCTACCCCTGAGTGTGACAGCCCCGAGAGCCCCTGGTGCTGGCATTTCCTTTGAGGGAAGGATGATGCTGTGCCTCCAGGTGGGGCAGGTGCAGCTGAACTGTACAACACACACTGCAGCTCTCCTGTGCCTTCCACAAGCATTTCCTAGAGTTTGCAGGGATGCCCAGCAGTTAGAAACAGGCACTTTTAATACACTGCACTAACCCCAATGTGTGAGCACTGAGCCACATGTCCCTGCACTGTCACAGCCACACACCCAATGACTGCTTCTTCTGCAGTTCCTCCCCTTCCTAAGATTGGGAAAACTTAAATCTGGGCAAACCATTTTATCACTCAGCACTTCCAGGCTGCTGGCAAACACAGTGCCTCACAGCCCAACAGATCCACAAAACTGAACTGAAAGAGAAAAGTGCGTGGTGAGGTCAGGAAACCTTTCCAAAGTGAAGGTTAGAGAAACACAATCCCCCAGCCAGCACAGCTGGGTTTTGATTCATTATTAAACCTGGATCTGCAGGACAGCACGTGGTGCAAGGTCTGAAGTGTAACTGCAGCCCAGCAAGTGCAGGAGCCTCTGAGGAACCCCTGGACTCCTGCTACATCATCTCTGGGAGCTGAGCATTCCTGCAGGATGGACACACACAGTGGAGTCCCCTAGGAACAGCCTCATTAAAATCATTAAAGTCAACCTTTTCTTTATTCATATAGTAATGGGGTGTGTGGGAAACTCACACCATCAGCAACACAGGATTCCCCTCTCAGTGGTACAGATGGAACTGCATCATAACATTAAATGTAACTCATAACATTCCTTTCAGGAATAATTTATACCAAATTAATAGATAGAAATATCTAATTTATTGACCTGTCTGATTGCCAGGACCAACTCTATGACTTTTCTAGGTCACAGGGACATTTGTTACCACTTCTTCCTCTGGGCCAGTAGCTGCTGACAGATGAGCATTTTTCATCTTCAGTATGTGTTTATGCTCCATTGCTAAACCACCACAAACTCCAGACATCACACACATCCCAGTGTTTGACAGACAAATGTGAGCACATCAGGATCCCACAAAACAAGTTTTAGCACACTGTGCTTTGAGTTGAGTGCAGGCAGTCCTGAGGCACTTTCCCCAGCACTGGAGAGTGAGGAGGTGGCACCTGCAGGCAGCAGGGACAGCAGAGCCACTGCCAGCACCTGGGCACAGCAAAACCTGTCCCTTCCCAAACTGCAGGGCGGCCAAGAGGTCCAGCTGCCAGCCCAGGCTGAATTCTGGGCTCAGTGCAGCCATGCAGTGCTCCTGCAGCACAGCTGGAGTGTCCCAGGACACCGAGGCACACCCAGAGCTGGGACACCGGCCAGCTGTCACAAACCAGGGGACAGGGACAGCACGGCCAGCAGCTGTGGGATCACAGCCTGTCCCAAGGGCTGAGCTGGGGCTGCCACTGCAGCCCGGCCCCTTCCCACACTAACAGCTCACTCACAGCTGCACCGGCTTGCAAAGGAAAGTGTTTGAATCGTTCCTGCTGCCAAACACAAGGTGCAGAGTCAGCAGCTGGAGGGGATCGCTGAGAACCAGAGCAGGCAGGGGAGAAGGGTCCCTTGTGCCAAACTACAGCTCTGTGCCTTCAGTTCAAACACACACTGCAACACAATTCCCGGGACAGCAACCACTGCACCTTTAAAGTGCTTGTATTAACTGGATTAATAGGAATTATGTGCGTTGGGATGGTTATCCTTAAAATCTGAGTGACCACTGACAGAGAACTATATGTGACAAAAGAACTCTAAAATACTTCTATGATCACATTTCGGGGAGCACACAGTCAAACTCCAGAGAGTGTAATTTGAAAAGAAGCACTACCGGGGCACATGTGAAACCTTCCATGGGCTGGGAAACGGGAAAAGGAAACTGCCTCAACAGAAGTGACTCTGATTTACTCGATCTGCTGAGGAATAGGATGTGAGCATCACAGGATGTAAACAGAAAAAAACCCTCACTCCAAATCTAGTTGCAGTATTTCTGTTTAATATGTAATGATAAATGCAAAGGGAGAGTGTGTGAAACGACTTAAAGCTGGTGTGGAGCAGGTTAGAAGGGAACAAAAAATGGAGCGTTTCGCCGGAGCACAGGCGTGTGGCACGGGAGTTACCGAGAGTCACGGAACGGAGAGAGGGAATGGAGAGAAAGGCCGGTCTGGCAGCGGCCGGTTCCGGTGCGGCAGCGCAGCGGGCGCGGAGCTCCGGCACCGACCGGACCGGGCCGGGCCGGGCCGCAAGGGCTGCGCTCCGCCCGGCCGCTGCCGCTGCCGCTGCCGGCCCCGCGGGCCCCGCGCCGCTCGCAGCCCCGGGAGCGCGGCCGGCAGCGGGCACGGCTCCGGCTCCACCCCCGCCCCGCCGGGCCCCGCTCGGGCCGCGCCGCCGCCCCGTCCCCCCGGCCGCGGCCGCCCCTCCGCCGGGCGCCTCCCGCCCCGCCGTGCCCGGGCGCGGCCCCGCGGCTGTCCCGGGGCTCGGCGGCCCCGGCGCGGCCCCGCCGCCCGGCCCGGCCCGGCCCGGCCCCGCTCACCCGCGCCCGTGGTCGCCGCCATCTTGCGCCGCCGCCGCCGGCCCCGCCCCCGCCTGACGTCACGGCAACGCGGGAACTGCGGGCGCGGCGCGGGCGGGCGCGCTAAGGGAGCGGCGGCGGCGGCGCGGGGAAGCTCTGTGGTGCACGCGCGGCGCTCCCGCGGCTCCGCGGCGCGGGCGGGCGCTGTCGCGGTTCGGGACACCGGGACACCGGCGCCGTGTCGGGCCGGTAACACCCCTGCCACTCCGGCACTGCCTCCCCCAGCCCGCTCCGCCGCTGCTTCATTCGCAACTTGTGCTCCAAAAACTGAGCCCCAAAACATGGTATGAAAATATCAGAAAAAATTACGAAGCAAAACATCTTGGAGACCCAGGGCAGCTTAAGCCCCGTTCTACCCTCCCAGCCTGAGCTTTGAGCAGGGACCGGAGCCATCAATGGTTCTGGGAAGCTGCTTTGGAACAGCAGCAATGGTGCTGCTGGGCTTTTATTGCAGCCAGAGCATTGCAGCTGAGCACGGCTGGGACGGGCTGGCTGCAGGCAGCGGGGAAAGACAGCAGAACAGGCAGGAACAGGCAGGGAAAGGCAGCAGGGACAGGCAGGGAAAGGCAACAGGGAAAGGCAGCAGAACAGGCTGGGAAAGGCAGCAGGGAAAGGCAGGGAAAGGCAGCAGAACAGGCTGGGAAAGGCAGCAGGGACAGGCAGGGAAAGGCAGCAGAACAGGCAGGGAAAGGCAGCAGGGAAAGGCAGCAGGGACAGGCAGGGAAAGGCAGAGAAAGGCAGAGAAAGGCAGCAGGAACAAGCAGGGAAAGGCAGCAGAACAGGCAGGGAAAGGCAGCAGGGACAGGCAGGGAAAGGCGGCAGGGAAAGGCAGGGAAAGGCAGCAGAACAGGCAGGGAAAGGCAGCAGGGACAGGCAGGGAAAGGCAGCAGGAACAAGCAGGGAAAGGCAGCAGGGACAGGCAGGGAAAGGCAGCAGAACAGGCAGGGAAAGGCAGCAGGGAAAGGCAGAGAAAGGCAGCAGGGAAAGGCAGCAGGGACAGGCAGGGAAAGGCAGCAGGGACAGGCAGGGAAAGGCAGCAGAACAGGCAGGGAAAGGCAGCAGGGAAAGGCAGAGAAAGGCAGCAGGGAAAGGCAGCAGGGACAGGCAGGGAAAGGCAGCAGGGACAGGCAGGGAAAGGCAGCAGAAGCATCAGAAGCAGCTAGGTGGCACGAGAGCCCAGCTGTGCAGCAGCAGCCGAGCCGGGGCTGGTGCCGGCGGGATGGGGCTCTGCATGGGGGGCTCACTAAACCCTTCCACCCAGCACTGCCCTCCACCGTTTGTGCTGCAGAGCCAATCCCGGCAGGATCACAGAGACAGGCACCGCCCTGAGCCAACACCTCCACGTGGGATTTTGAAGCACTTTGCAGTAATTTCCCTCAGTTTAATACAGTGCAACACTTCCCTGTGCAGCTCTGTCTGGGGGGTTCTGCAGTGCCACAGCTGCATGTAAGGGATCATCCTGCTCCTGGGATGCTCATAAGGGATCATCCTGCTCCTGGGATGATGTAGGGAATCACTCCTGCTCCTGGGATCTCCTAAGGGATCATCCTGCTCCTGGGATGCTCATAAGGGCTCACTGTTGCTCCTGGGATGTGTGTAGGGATCACTCCTGCTCCTGGGATGTGTGTAGGGAATCACTCCTGCTCCTGGGATGATTTAGGGAATCACTCCTGCTCCTGGGATGATTTAGGGATCACTCCAGCTCCTGGGATGCTCATAAGGGATCACTCCTGCTCCTGGGATGCTCATAAGGGATCACTCCTGCTCCTGGGATCTCATAAGGGATCACTCCTGCTCCTGGGATGATGTAGGGAATCACTCCTGCTCCTGGGATGGATGTAGGGAATCACTCCTGCTCCTGGGATGATGTAGGGAATCACTCCTGCTCCTGGGATGGATGTAGGGAATCACTCCTGCTCCTGGGATGTGTGTAGGGAATCACTCCTGCTCCTGGGATGTGTGTAGGGAATCACTCCTGCTCCTGGGATGGATGTAGGGAATCACTCCTGCTCCTGGGATGGATGTAGGGAATCACTCCTGCTCCTGGGATGTGTGTAGGGAATCACTCCTGCTCCTGGGATGGATGTAGGGAATCACTCCTGCTCCTGGGATGTGTGTAGGGATCACTCCTGCTCCTGGGATGTGTGTAGGGAATCACTCCTGCTCCTGGGATGTGTGTAGGGAATCACTCCAGCTCCTGGGATGATGTAGGGAATCACTCCAGCTCCTGGGATGGATGTAGGGATCACTCCTGCTCCTGGGATGTGTGTAGGGAATCACTCCTGCTCCTAGGATGCACATAAGGAACCACAGCTGCTCCTCCAAGGCCCTCCTGAACACAAGATCCACTGACAGAAGGCAACTGCAGCCCTGGCAAAAGTTGGAGGCCTGAGAGTCCTGAGGGTCCAGAGTTCCAGATCTGTGGGGGTGATACTGAGATCAGAGAGCTTTTAAAAACATTTAAAAGCATTGAACTGAAATGCAGGCCATCCATCCCTGAGCAGTTTAACAGGAGTGCCTTATTCTGCTTCAGCTCTAATCTGTTCCTAATCAACTTAAGATAAATTTTCTTAAGCCAGATTTACAGCTGCTAAGAAGGATCCAGGCAGCCTTTTGCTCCAGAATTGCCCTATTGATTCTGTGGAGCATCCTCATCTTTGGGGGTGGTGCAGGGACCCCGGGAGCCACGGCCACGTCGGGTGGGGGTCACAGAGCCAGGGCTGCCCTGCAGCCCAGCCCAGCAGCCACGTGGAAAGTGCATCTGGAGATTAACTCTGGCCCAGTTTCTCATAATTAAGTGAGATTAACAAACAGTCCCAGCAGCCACCAGTGTGTGCAGCTCAGATTTGTTCCTGTAAGGCTCCAGCAGCAGGAGAGGTTTGGGCAGCAGCAGTGCCTCAAGCAGCACGTTGGAAGTACAAAATCCTGTGATTTCTGTCCCAGATCCATTTGTTCCATCCACTGCACCACTGCTGCTCAGCTGGCATTTAAACCTGCACTGAAAAGAGCTCTCAGAGGATCCAGTACACAGGAGCCCTGGGCATGCACCAGCTCTGTGCAGAGCTCTCCACAATCAACTGCAAGTGTTTTGGACTCTACTGAAGAGGAGCAATTCTTTAATGCCAAAGCTGCTCAGGCCTGCTATTGACTGGCACTGGGAACAGAAAGCAGTTCCATCTAATGGCATAAAGCTCTCCAAGGGTCTGAGCACTTGAAATATTTTGTGACCAAGGTACCAACAGTGATTTTATTCTGCAGAACCCAGCTCAGCATTCAGCACTTCCCACTGAAGGAGAGTTGCCAGGTCCCAACTCATTCAGAATCCACCCACCATATCTGAAGAAGTGGAGATCAAGGTCAGTCTAAACCCACGACTCAAAACCATCTTACCCTGCTCTTCAGGAAGAGGCAGTTGGAATTTAACACAATTTACAACCAGAGCAGGGAACATACTTACATCTGACCATCAGCAAGCTTTCAGTCAGGCAAGAATTAAACAGGCTCCAAATCACATTAACTTGATAAAATGCCTGCTGGATGTTTTTAGAGAAACTTCTTCACCCCAATTCAGCTTAGGGAGTTACCCCTTTGCATCCAGGGCAGAATGAATTACTTGCACTTCTGGAAAGGTGTGAAGTCTGTATAACAGTGGCAGGCTCCTGGAACAGCAGATGATGACTGCAACCCAAACAAGCTGTGACAGGCTGCCAGGTGTCTGTGGTGTGGGACTGCTGGAGGTGTTGTGCAAGCACTGATCCTGCACCAAGTGCTGCCAGTGCAGCAATGAAAAACAGCAACAAGACTTGAAGGTGATTAGTATTATCCAACTGCTTTGTTATAAATATATTATATACATTCAAACATCACATTAAAATATTATTCCATTACACCAGAAGAGATTAAGGCTTTATATTATTTACAGAAACAAGCAAGCACCTTAAAAAAAAAAAAAAAAAAAAAAGAACAAAACACCAGTCATTGACATTTCCCTTCTAACATTACGAGTTTGATACCTTGAGCTCTTGAATACAGCTATTTGCAGTGTGCCCAATGCTAGAACTATTTCAAACATTTATTGTCAGGGTAGGAAACACTTAATAGAAGACTCAGCAGTGAGCACTCCACACGAACAGACATGTGTTGTAGGGTGCCCTCCCCCTCCTCACAGGCTCCTGAAGTTGAAGGCTTATGCAGAGACTGCTCAATTCCACGTGGAGTGTAGAACAATTTTAAGGGAAACTGAAGACACTTGAGGATTGGTGGCCCCTGGAGGAGCAGGGTTCTCCAAGTCAGTTCCACATGACATGATCAGGTTGAACATGATAGTGAAGACAGAGCTGAACAATCAATCCATCAATCACCCACTGAGAGCATTGAACAGTCATGATTCCACAGCTTCCACTGCTCCCCCACAGTGCCCTGCACTCCAACACCAAGTGACAAACTTGCCACCCTTCTCCCTGCAGGTTCTTGGGCAGCAAGCAGTTTAGGAAGTGTTCATAATGTTGATACAACACACGTTTGCTGGCCCACGTGGCCCTGGCTGCCTGTGCTGCTCTGGCACCTCACACAGCAAGGGAGAGAGCTGCAGGCTGCAAGCAGACATGGCTACACACAAAGGTGCTCAGTGACAGGAATCATCTTCATTTCAAGTATTGTTTTAAGAATTAGTTCTTTTCATTGCAGTCTGTGTTAGCACTTTTTAGTTTGTGCTTTAGAGTCTGTTATTTCTTTGCAGGTCTTGAATTTGGCTGATGGCTTTATTTTTTTTTTTTTGTTTTTTTTTTCTTTTAAAAACGACATTGGCAACAAGTTAAGGATTGCAGAAGGCTGGCAAAAGTTACTTGATTTTCTGAGCCCATTTCATGTCATCTGCTCTCGGCTTCTCCCCAGTAAGTCCTTGGATGATGTTCTCCAAACATCTCCAAAATCTTATCTTCTCTAATGGATAATTCAGCCAACCTAAGGGATTGCAGAGGAAAAAGAGGATTAGTTTGTCATGGCATCCAAAGTTCAACGTTTTTTTAACGAGAAAAAAAAAAGCAAGCAGCCCAATACTGCTAATAATGGTGAGGCTTAAACTCTCAGGACATAGTAGGACTTAAAAATAGCTCTTTGGGTGGCAAGATTTTTGCCACCATCTGTCAAGTCAGGCTTCTTAATTGTACCGTGTTTCTACATGACATTCTGCTAATGAGAATTAGATTTTTTTCTTGGCAGAGGTTTCAAAACCCACATGAACCATTTGTTGAAGCCAGTGACAGAATAAAGAACCAGAGTGGTTTATTTCTGTCTAATTAACTTGATAACTTATTTAGGATCGTGCAACACTGGTGACTGAGCATTCCCACCCATACAGGTACTAAAGAAAGCTAAAGCTTCCTGCAAACCTGTCCAATCCTCTGAGTCAGAATGAGTGGATGCTGACAACCCAGAAGCCTGGCTTTAGAATTGAGCATACCACACCTGCTGCAGCCATTCTGCTCTTCTGAAGGAGCAGCAGCTTCATGAACAAACCCCAATAGTGGCTGAGCTCACCAAGACCCCAGGCAATGACTGCTCCCTCAGGCTCTGAGCTGCCTGCAGCTGAGCACAAACCTTCCACACTCCATGTGCACAATGGCAGCTGCAGCTCTGCCAGGGGCTCAGGCAGGGCTCTGCAGCTCTCAGCTGGCTGCAGGGGGGCAGTACCTGTGGTGATGCAGAAGTAGGTCTCGTGGGGGGACACGTGGTGGATCCTGTGGTGCTTCCTGGGCAGGATGATGTGCCAGTCCTGGAGGAACACCACCCAGCCAGGGAGGCCAAAGTAGGTGTGGGACCACTTGTGGATCTGGTTGGTCATGGTGATGAAGATGATGAGGGCGAAGACGTAACACTCCCAGGGACAGGTCTCACACAGAGCCTCTGCAAAGCACCAGGGCCAGCTGTGAGCCAGCTGTGGACAGGCACATTTCCACCAGGACAGTGTCCTGCCCAGCCCCAGCTGCCTGCCTGACAAAGGCCCCACCAAAACTGCTCTGCCACAAGCAATTCCCACACGTCACAAGACAGGCTGGAAGTGCCAGAGCTTGTCAAAACACCATAATCAGGAAGTCAAACTGAGTTTACCATAAAAAAAGTAATTTGATCCTTTAGTTTTTCACTTCTGGTTTGCACATGAAGTACCTGTGCACACAGATGAAGCATTGTTTTGTGCCACTTTGGAACAATGAGTTTCCCCAGATGTTCACAGCTTGCTCCCTCTTATAAAAAGAGTATTTAGCATAACTTCTAATCTTCCTTGCACAACTCTCCAGCCCCAGAACCTCTGCTGAGCTACAGAACCTCACTGTGCCACCTTCTGCCACCACACATCAAATGAAATAAAGTTTCCCTCCCTCCTGCCAGGAGCACCAAGCTTCCAACAGCTACTTCTTGTCATATCACATCCATGGATTTCTCCAAACTTCACACAGACAAATGTTCACTCAGTAGCAACAAGAACACTAAATCCACAGCAGCCAGAAGTAACAGCTTACCTGGAGAAAAAGAAACAAATTTGTAAGCCATGTTTGCCAAGGGGACCAGTGTCATGAAGCAGTTGTCTCCATTGGTCTCTATGAAATCGTGTCTGGTGATTGCTGTGGGGTCAATATGGTGCTCCCTAAAGGGTCTGATGAAGGCCTGGGAAAATAATTGGATAAACACAATGCCACACTCCATAATGGTCTTGGAAAAGAAAAATATTATAAAAACATAACTCAACCACAAAAAACTCTCTTACACACTCAAATCTGATGATTGTTGAAGAGAATTCCACAGTACTAAGCAGGATTCAAACTTTTGTCACAATGACACTTTGGACCATTTGATTTACATCTGCAAAGCAATTCAGTTCCCACACCCAAACCCAGATTTCCTTTGCTTTTCAGTTTGCTTCTAGATTTTCACTTAGGACCTTCAGTATGCAACCTTAAAACCAGGGCACCAGCACCCTAATTTCACAGGCAACATAAACCTGTGAAATTCACTTGCTAAGCAGAATCAACCAAGGGAAAAAAAAAAAATACTAAAAAAGTTAGGAGTCAGCCTACTGTATTTATGGGCTACATATGCCAGCACTAACAGACCAGTGCAAATGAAGTGACTGGACAAAGCAGTGGAAGACAAACAGACTGTACAGAAGTCACCTCTGGGAGCAGAAATGACATCTGAACACACAGAGCCATTGTTTTACTGTGTGGGACAGTCCAACCAGTTACTGGTTTTCCTTTAACACCTCCAGCATGTCCAGCCTGTGAAAGGTGCCCTGAGCAGCCTCAGCTCATGGTTATTTAGTGAAGAGTCTCTATCAGTGGGGTTTTAAAAAATTGTTTAAACTGTGATAGAGATACAGGGGTTCAAGACTACCAAGTCTATTGAAGGTGAACAAAAACAAACTCAGCAGTTTTAATTCTGCTGTTGTAGTTCATGTAACTCTGGATAATAACAAGGAATAGCTCACATTTTTTTAAAAATAATGATTCTTCTAATATTGCACTGTGAGCAGTAATTAATGGTAGCTATTAAGAAATTTAATTAGGAAAACAGATTGTTGCTTACTACAGGAGTCAGTGCACCTTCCATTATGCAACTGGCATTTGTAGCTGCAGGTGTGCAATACATCTCAAATCTCCAGTCACCACCATTCTAATATTACTGTGTTACAACAGGGGCCCATGGAAGAGGGAACTGGGAAGATTCTTCCAGGAGCAGCCTCATGTTCAACTCATTTTTAGGAGTTCAGCTGCAGGGACAACTCTCCAAATCTCTGCTCTGACCTGAGCATCCACAGTGCCCAGCACTTGTGGTGTCACAGGCTGTTTCCACAGAGCCTGAAAGGTCTGCAAGCACTGGGAGGGCACACTGCCCAGCCCAGGCAGTGACAAAGGGAGCAGTGCCACCCTGCAGGTGCCCCAGGCTGGCACAAACACAGCAGTGCCTGGGGACAGAGCCCAGCTCAGCTGGAGCCCTGCTGCAGGAAGGGACCCCAGCACTTGCCCAAGCTTAGCAATAAGTGTCAAACCTTTCCAACGATGGGCAGCTCCACAGACCCCCAGGTATCTGCTCCCCAGTGGAACAATCCTGAGAGGAAGTCGGCTGTAATAACTCCTGCAACTTGAATGAGAAACAGAGAGTCAGGCAAACACAGCATTGTTACTGACTCTGTCACATCTTGGCCTTGTTTTAGAAGTTTACTTGTTTATCTGCCTCTAACTTAGATATTTACAACCACATAAGATCTACCCAGCCTGAATATTCACATGGGCAGGCAACGAGGGAAAAGAGATTAGCAAGACACCGTTTGGCAGTAACAATCTTCATTAAATCTGTATTTGTGTTTAGCCCATCTCCTACAGAACAGAAATACCTCCCCTAGTGAGTGTCTCTTGCTTGGCTGACCCCTCACTTCTGCATTCCCTTCACCTTTCATTTTCAAAAAGGGAGAAGAAATATAAAAGCTCTTTTCATATTATAAATCAGCTTCCACTGCTGAATCCATTATCCAGTTGACCCAAACTCTTAAATGCAGCAGGAGACACTTCATTCTTTATCTACCCCCTCATGACAGCTTATTTTATAAGCAGTAAATTCTGTACCTTGGTTGTTTCAGACCACACATGCAGCCTAGAGCAAGGGTGGGACACAACAGTGTTTAGATGTGCTCCTAGCAGCTGAAAGGGCAAGCTGCATTCAGGGGAAGATATCCAGACAACACTCCTCTTTGCAGCTACTCAAATGCCACTGTCGCTGAGGTAATGCCCCATTAGCCTGCCTGCCTCCAGCTGCTGCATCACCCCAGTGAAATAACTGCAGGAGCAGCAACACAAGCTGAGGCACAGTACTGACAGCTCAAAGGATGCTCCTCGTGTTGCTTTGATGTCAGCTGGGAAAGGGAAGAATGGAGGGTGCCTGCAGCAGTGCATTATACTGAAGCAACTGGGGAAAAACCTAAGTGCCAGCAATCTTGTTCCAGCTGTCTGCAGCAGGATGAGCTGCAATAAAAGAGCAGAGCTGGGTTTCCCAAAAGCAGCACGGTGACACTTTGGGGTGTGTGTGTGTCCTGTGGCAGCACCCCCACACCCAGCACTGCTTCACCCAGCACGGCAAGAAGCAGGCACAGCAGTGCAGCTGCTGCACAAAGGTGGTAAAAGATGCTGATGCTGTCATGGGGCTGGGAGGGGGAGAGATGTACAGCCCTGAGCACGGCTGAGCTGTCAGGCACAGCCAGAAAATAACAGATAACCCAGCTGAGGCACAGAACTGCCAGAGGTGGATCCAGCACTCACCAGGAGCTCAGTGCAGCTCAGTGAGAGGGCCAGGACCAGCCCAGCCCGGGTTATCCCCAGGAGGAGGTGATGCTCAGAGCACGGGGGAGGGAGGAAGGACACGAGCAGCAGGACTGCTCAGAACACTGGAGGTTTCAGTTTGCACATGGAACTGCAGAGTGAGGAAGGAAGGAAGGGACACAGGGAGCCCAAAGGTGCACAAATGGACTCCAAACACTATCCAAACACACACATCTTCTGGAAGTGCTGCCTGCCCCATTTCCCCACACTCTGATCCTCTGGGTGGGCACCTCCCAGGCACAGCAGAGCCCTGGACACCAGGACCCCTCCCCAGAGCAGGACATGGGCTGGACAAACAACTGCCCCAAACCCACCACGGACACAGGACAGCTCTGTGCCACTGGTGTCCTGCCCAGCAGGGAATGGGGAGGGTTTGTGACCCAGGAAAGGCTCCTCTCCCCCTCTCCACCCAAACTGAGACAGCCTGGATGCTCTGCTCTTGTGGGTGACTCTTGAGCCAGTGGCCAGGAGACAAACCTGCTGTGCATATTTGTCATTAAAAGCTGGACCCCACCAAAATGCTATGAGCCGAGTGTAAGCTCAGCGTTGCATAGATTGAATGATTAAATTGTAACCTGGAAGTCTCACATTGAAGTATACAAAGTTTCATATTTACTGTCAAAATTCAGGTAGAGTCTCTGGAGAGGAAGAAACCAGGATAAGATGTTATTAAACAACTTGATGCTATTGTGTAACATCATTGAGAAGTACAATCATGTTTAATCAGTGACTGTATGTACTGGTGGAACTAAAAGGTTGGTGTGGCCAGTTCCACACAGAAAAAAAATCTTGTTGTCTAAATATCATTATGCCAAAGTACCAGTTGTTTATCACTTACATGCTTATGAAAATAAGATGCCTTAGTCTTAGTGACTTTCAGTATAGAGAAGGCAGGAGTTTGATATTATGGCAAATTACGAAGCTAAAATAATAATCCCTGGACATTTCAATAAGAATAAACTGTAGCAACTTGAAAGCAAAGAAAGAAGAGTTCATCATTTTGGCTAATAAAGCTGTGAAACTTTCAGCCAAAATTGGACCTGTGAGCGCACAGGCAGGGCTGGAACAGTAAATGATCACTAAGCAGTTCCATCACACTGTGGGCAGGGTGTGCAGCAAGTGCTGTCTGCAGAGCCCACAGTGCAGGCACAGAGCAGCCCCTGGCACATCACTGACACAGCAGCCAGCTCTCCCTGGGGCCACTCCTGCCCCAGGAACACCTTGGGGTGCAGGGGTGCACGTCCTGCCTCCAGCCACAGCAGTGACAGGGACTGGGCTCCTGCCTCCTCCTGGCTGAGCAGCAGCAAATACTCCCCCACAAAATCACCACCTGATCCACTTCACCCTCCAACAAACTCTGCTGCAACTTTAAGAGCCCCTGACAAGAGGGCAGGCAGACAGAGCTGCCTTTGTCCCTGTGCCCGCCCGTGGGGACACAGATGGGGACAGACAGGGCTGTGCCACCCTCCCTGCAGAGCCAGGGCAGGCCCTGCCCCACAGGAGCTGCCAGCACGAGGAGTCCATCCCAAATCCCCAGAGAACAGATGATGGTGCCAGCACCACCTGCTGAGTGCAAACCAGCAATTACTGTCCCGGGTCACTTTGCTCCCAAGAGTGACACCCTCCTCCTCCTCCCCCTCCTCCTGGTGCCCCAAGGCTGGGCTCCACAGAACCCACCCAGAGAGGGCTCTGCCCAGGGGATCCACACAGACCCCACACAGAGGGATCTCTGCAAAGGGGAAACAATCACTTTGTCTCTTTAATCACAACCTGCCCAGCCTCCCTCTGTAAGAGGTGATGCAGCTGAGAATGGAAACACAGAGTTCTCACAGCTACAAAGTCACCCACAGTAACTGATGGCTGCTTCAGGGGTGACACAGCAGGTGACAAAGAAGCCACTGACTTGCACCAGCACCGCAGCAAAGGATCATTTCCCTTTGCTAGCTGAGGTTTCTGGTGTAATTGCAAGGACCTTCTAAACAGAATTTCAAGTAGAAACTCACTGCAATGCACACAATAAGTCTGAGATGAAGTGCCATCCTTGGGGCTGTGAGCAGCAGGACTGGACACCTGAGCCACGTGCCCAGCACTCTCTCCAGCCAGCACTGAGTCTCTGGAGTGGTTTTTCTCCACTGTGTGCCACAGCTTCTGTGAGTTACACACTCAGTGTCTGGCTCTGCAATGCAGCTCAGCAAGGGCAGAGCTGCTGGAGCTTGAAACAAAGAGGTTCTGGGCCTTGGTGAGATCCAGTTTCTATTTTGAAACTGCACTAAGTGATTTCCTCCTGTGTGCTCTCTTTGGCTAACCCACAACCTCTGCAATAATGGAACATGTACCTCAAATGGGTTAAAAAAATCAGCTGCCCATCTTTCAGGAGAGCAGTAATTACTTGTAATTTGTATCATGTCACAAGATGTTCCTAAAGATATCTGCCATATGTGGGACAGTTCTTAGGAATATAAACAGGTTACAACACAAAGTTAACTCTCCTCTTTTTCTAAGACTGCAATGAATGGTCTCTGCCATGAGCAAACACGGCTGCAGATAACAGTCAAATGTCTGAAACAAGTCAGCCAGCTTGGAAAGAAGGGGTTTAAAATCCCATACAAAAAATAGGAGGAAGGAGAGGAAAACAAAAACCAAGATTCAGGTGTAACTTGCCAAACTTTTTATCTAGATGTTATTAATATATGAACCATATACTCAGCTCAGGTATATTGAATATGCTGGGCACCACAAGCTCACCTGAAGGTATCAGGGCTTTCAAGCCTGGTATTACACATCTTGGTGAGGCTTTTCTGCTTATCACACAATAAATAATCCCTCTGCCAGCCTTGTCCCTGGCACTGCCAACCTTCAGTTACAGCAGCAGAGGCTGCTCTGGCTCTGTGGCACTGCTGGGATGTTGTCCTGCTGCAGTGGGAAAAAGGGGGGTGTTCAAGCTCCCTCAGAGCCCCATCCCAGCCAGGGCTGCCTGAGTGAGCTGGGTGCTTGTGTGCATGCAAATAAAACAAAACTCAGATCTGCACAGCTCTCAGCATGCTGAAAGAGGAACAGTCCCATGGCTGCCCAGCAGCTGAGGGTATACAGAACAGGGCATGACTGGAGTTAGCACAAACCACAGCAGAAATCCAGAAATCCTCTGCCCACTCTTTTCCTTTTTTAGAGTGAGGAGGGGAAGGAAATTGTCTCATCTCTGCTGAGCCATCCTGGAAGACATGAGTCCCATGGCTCTTCCTGAGCAGCAAGCTCATCTTTAGTCAGCAGGACAGGACCCAGCCCAGGAGCTGCTGTGAACAAGGAGCTGTGCCCTCAGTGCTGCTCTCCCTGCAGACACTGAGTGAGTCAGCACAGCCACAGACACAGGCAGGAGCACATCTCTCCTGTCCCAAGAATCTGCAGGTTAAGGTTTTTACAGTGCCACTCCTGTTACAATTCCCTGTGCCTTTAAAGGCACAAAGAAAGAAGCTATGACACAGCCTTTAATTACAGACACAGGGTTTGGGCTCAGTGAAATGATGCAGAATGCTCAAACTGCTTCATTTCCTAAAAGAAAATATGTCTTTAACTAAGAGCACACAGAGAGTGCCCATGCAGTGAACAGGTCCAGCCCACTGGAACAATGATTCCTTTCAGATTCCCCAAGATCTGGCAGGAACTTGATCTAGAGCTCCATCTTTATTAGCAGAATGTTTGTTTTTGTGACTTCAGCTGAAAGGTCAATATTCCAAACCAAGCTTGATTGAGGCAGCCAGTGGAACACACCTCACCCTGTGGGTGACTCAGGATTCCCAACAGTAACTCCTGAGCCATGGAGCTGCTCACGTATCAGGAATCAGGACTCCTATGGACAGGGCTTTCACAATGTGCAATAAAACCTAGTAATTACTGTGAATTACAGACATCATTCACCTTCAGCTGGAGAAATAATGTATTGAAGACAACAAAACAAGATAGCCTGAAGCACTTACTCTTTTATGGCACTCATTTTTGTACACACTATCAGTTATTTCCACACCATTTTATTTACACAGAATCCAGATTCTGCTGCTTTAATCATTCACTACTACTTAAATAATACTATCAGTCAATTGGCTGCTTTATCAGCTAAACTGGTAACCAGGATATCAGAGAACTCCAGCTTTTATCAATATTAACTTTGAGATGAAAGCCAGCTGCAAACAGATTGCACCACAGGTTAACCATCCCTCTTGTCTGGATCTGCCCTCATCCCTAAGGAGCAGTTCCCATGCCACGTTCTCTCCATTCCTCCCAACACCTCCACCTCATCAGCTGGGAGCAGGCAAGACTGAATTAGGCCAAGAGAGCTGGTGTGACTCCCAGTGGAGGACTCTGCTCCCCCCAGCCCCAAAAATCCAATAACCCCTACACAGAGATCAGAATCACCACGTCCCAGCTTGGGCAGAAATGCAGAGTTTCTGTTGGGTTCCACTGCTTGAACCTGATGGAACCCAACAGAAACTCTTGTTTGGGGTGGGTTTTGTTTGAACTCATTAGCAGTGCACAGCACTGATTATGAACAAGTACCATTCTCTTCTGAAACACACACTTCACACCGTTTATGGGAAATCTGTTTTTTTCCTAAAGATCTGGAGCTGAACATTCTATCAGAATCCTTCACTGGTTCTTACTCTCCTCACAGAAGAGGTGGAATCAACTATTCTTACATTCCTGGAAAAAGTCATGCAGGAAAAAGGTCAAACATCACATCTTAACAACAGCACAATTCTCTAGAATTCCTGTGCTCAACCTGCAGTCCCCAGAAATGAAGCCAGTTTCAAGCCTGAAGCACCTTTTATAACATTTCCCTTGAGCTTCTGCTTTCTGAAAAGTTCTGGTGAATATTTTTGCCAATCAGTGTATTTTGTTTCCAACTCTGACCATTTTGACAGCTCTTTTCCTTCCCAACAGTCCTCACACTTGCAGTGACTACCCAAGAACACCAAACTCACAAAACTACATCAGAGCTCTGAGATCCTGAGGAGCCACTGAGATGTAAAGACAAAGCAGTAACACGTTTAGCAGAAGATCTCAGAGGCTCACACACAAATGTCCCTCTCCCTTCCCAATAAATCCAGCCTAAAGGATCCTAAAGGATGGCAGCTTTGCTCCCCCCTCTCAAGAGCCTTGCCCTGAGCAGGGCAGCAGAGCTCCCACTCACCAATCCCCACGAGGACCGAGGGCGCGTGCTCCAGCCGCAAGTAGGAGAGGAGATTGCAAAAATTGAAGCAGATCAGAGAGAAGCACAAGATGACAGAGATCCATTCTTGTAGTCTCTTTCCTGTTGAAAGAAAAAGGGGAAAAGCATGTTTTACTTTTATCTGAGAGGACAGTTTGAAGCCTGAAATAACAGAGACAGACCATGCCAGTGCCTGGAGGACTCGCCCCATTTGTCTGACAGGGAACTGAAACAGAAACTTATTTATCCATGGCAGGTGCACACATTTTGTTAAATGACATTCCTCTTCCCCAAGCCACTACTAACCTCTTCCCTCTGCCCTTGTCCAATTAACAGGGCCAATCAGACACCCTCTCACACTGTCCTATTTTCCCTCTCCCTGAGATTGCTGGCATAAAGTTCCTCCACGTCACATCTTTTCTCAATTTGCATTTCATCCAATATTCAGTGTTGCTGGAAGGGTTGAATCTGGGAACAAATTTCTGGCCTCAAACACATTTAAATCACCTTGTGATCTGTAATATTTACAAGCTCTGGGATTTTAAATAAAGCTGTTGTACTAACAGTAAAAAGCATCATTCTGTATTTTGGTGGCCCTGGAATGGCTTGTCTAAGATCACAAGCATTCCCCTGAAGCTTCTCCCTGAACTGTTGTCTTGTCTGTGCCTTCCTGCTCCCAGGCAAAGGCTGGGAACTCTCAGCCACTCTGAGATGACAAGGGACAGAACAAGTAGAAAGAACTGGCACAAATTCTCTCCTGCACCTTGCTGTACCACTTTGTACCTCTATAAAAAAAAATCATTTGCTGCCTATAAAAAGGAAACAGGCACATCAGAGTACAGCAGCACTTGCAGTATCAGATTAGCTCAGAAAGCTGCTCCCTGTTCTCCACTGCTGGATCCCCACGAGGCAGAGCACAGGGAACACTCAGGGTGAGACCTGCAGGATTAGGGCACAGAAACAGACCTTTAATAGCCAGGGCCAAGGAGATCTGAGCTGTCACCAGAAGGGGCAGGCTGCAGACAGCTCTGAATGCCCTCAGCAGCTGCCAGGCCAGCCCCTGCCTGTTCCAGGGGTCAGCCAGCACAGCCTCCTCTAGCCCAGGGCTCCCCAGAGCAGGCACCCCCAGCCCCCTCCCCACTCCCTCTGGCAAAGCAGAGCTCAGGGAGGGCTCCACAGGCACACTCAGGCCTGGCATGGGCTCAGTTTCTGTCCTACTCCTCCTCCCTGCTGACCTAATGCCTGATCAGATTTCTCCTCAATGCTAAATCAAGTCCTCCTTCTCGACTGCACCATGCAATGGGCAGGCAAAGGAGGAACAAAAACGGAGCATCAGTCATCTCCAAAGTGCCTGCAAGGCAGTATTGGAGGGAAAGTGTGAACAAAGACTTGGACAGGTGATTTCAGAAGTTCTAGAAGGGTCATGGGTATATAAATTAACACCCTCTGTAGTAGCAGAGCAGAGAACAGTAAAATTAAATTAAGACACAAGAACAGCCACATTTGATAGCTGCATCAAGTCACAACGTAGGTGATTCTATAAAGAGATCCCTGGAGTAATGAAAGTAAGAGTTAATTAATACTCACTTCCTGCACAAGAAAACCACACCCTGATTAGAGGAGTTAAGTGGGGAGATCCTCACGGAACAATTAGCAGAATGCTGGAAAGGAGGCCAGCAAGTCCCCCGAGTGCAGTGAGTGCAAACACCCCTGTACTCTGAACACAGGGATCCAGGATGGCTGGCCACATATGCAGCTTCAAAAACGCAGCCTCAGCCCTGCTCTGGGAAGGCAAATCAGTCAAGGAACTGAGTCAGCGCTGATAACTTGTGTTTAAAGGGCACTCAAACCCCAGAGTGTGTCCTTTGTGAGGGAATGGAGTGCCAAGCCACAAGGTAGGTGCTTACAGAAATCAGGGAAACATTCCAGCCACGTCCACTCTGCACAATCCCCGTTCTTATGAATTCAGAGCTTGAACACGATACGGTTCCACCATAATACATATTCTGGCATTGCTTATGTAAATTATTTATGTAATGCCAGAAGAAACCTGCATATCTAATAGACCCTCAGCTCCCTGACATATCACTGTACATGTGCCACAGCCAGCCAGAAGGGCAGCAAGCTCTCCGGGGAGGAAAACCTGCTCCTTATGAGCCAGAGCAGGGGCAAAGTCAGGGACTGCTTTTGTCCAGGAATCGGTCCTGGATGCACCAGAGCTGCTGAAAGGTGTCACAAAGGACCTCAAGGTGAACAAAATAAACTGAAATAGGCAGATTTGTCCCAGCCACACAAACCAACAAAGGCCTTGGATTTCTTATCATCACATGGCTCTGTGTGAGTAACACCAAGGAATTGCCTTGGATGTGCAAGCCGGGCTCAGCTGATCTGCAGGAAACCACAAGACACTGAAAACACATCTTCCCAAATTCCTCACCAGAGAATGGCAGGAATCCCCAGCACTGCTCACACTGTGAGCTAAAAACAAATTCTTTTACATGGAGTTTGCAATTATTCCCGCAGCATAACCAAACAGGCATTTACTGAGCACTGAAATGACAAAGTGAAGCTGGTTTGACGAGTCCCAAGCTGCAGGAATCGGGAATTCCCGCACGGCTTGCCCCTTTCCGAGGCGCCAGGCCTGGCGATCCCGGGGCGGTGGCGCGGGGGCGAAGCCGCCGCCGCCCCTCGTGCCCGCCGGGCGGGTTGGGCTCGGTTCGCTCCGTGCCGCCGCCCTGGGGGCGCACAAGGCCTGAGGGGCTCCGTGTGCCCGGCCAGGCTCTGCCCGCAGCCCGGCCCGTGCCGCAGCCCCGCCGCCCTTCCGGGGACTGCCGGGGGAGCCGCGGCGGCGGAACCGGGCCCGGGGCGAACCGGGCTGCAGGGGAACGGCTCCTGTCGGACCCGCCGCGAGCGCCCGGCCCGAGGGCCCCGCCCGCCCGCGCCGCCTCACCTGGCGAGTAGAGCTCGGCCAGCTCGCGGGCCCCGGCGTGCTGAGCGCCCCAGCGCCGCCCGCCGCCCTCGGGCTCCTCCGCGGCCCCGTCCCGCGGCGCGGCCGCCCCCGGGCCGCTCTCGGCCATGTCCGGCCGGGATGGGCGCGCAGGGCCCGCGGACCCGCCCGGCAGCGACGGGAACGGGCCGCGCTGCGCCGGGGGCGGGCGCGCCGGGCCCCGCCCACGGCGCCTCCCGCCAATGGGCAGCGCCGCCGCGCGCCCGCCGGGCCAATGGGCAGCGCCGCCCTGCGAGCGGCAGCCAATGGCGAGGCGGCACGGCCGGCGGCGCAGCGCGGGGCGGGGGCGGGCGGGGCTGGGCGGGGCGCGGCGGCACCGGGCGGTACCGGGCGGCACCGGGCGGTACCGGGCGGTCCCGGGCGGGGCAGGGCGGCACCGGGCGGTACCGGGCGGGGCAGGGCGGTGGCCGCGATCCGGTCCGCTCCGGGGTGGGGGCGGAAGCGGGGCCGGGGCGGGGCCGGGTGTTCCCGTCCGCACCTCCTCCTCCGCCCGGTGCCTCGCGCGCCCTCTGCCGGCGCATGCCCGGGACCCGCCACAACGGCGACAATGGAGCCACTTTGGCCACCGGGCCCGCACCCCTCCCTGCTCGGTCTGGACGGTATGAACGATGGCAGTTCGAATGCACGAATGGTGTAGTTCGAATGTATGAATGATGGCAGTTCGCTGCTCGCACCGCCGTTATTAACCGCGGGGACCGGGACACTGCCGGGTCTGCGGCCGCACGAGCCCGGTACCGCTGTGTCAGTTAGGGAAAGATGTAGCACGGCACGGCACGGCACGGCACGGCTCTGCCCTCTAGGTGGCGCTCCAAGCCTGCTGCCGGACGTGACCGGGATCGGGGTCGGGGTCGGGATCGGGGTCGGGATCGGGATCGGGGTCGGGATCGGGGTCGGGATCGGGGTCGGGATCGGGATCGGGATCGGGATCTGGCCCGGAACGGAGCTCAGGGGTCTCTTTGCCGGGGCAGCCTGGCGCGGTCCCCGCGCCCTCGACACGGCCCTGCTGCGCCTCAGCCCCGCCGGACCGGACGGGGGGAACCGGGGCCATCCTCGAACGGCGCGTTCCACACCGAGCTCTGCCCTGACCCCTCGCCGGGCGGGGCTGGCTCCTGTCGCATCCCCCCGGGTGGGCTCGGTCCCGCACCTGCCCGCTCCACCCGAGCCCCAAAATCTGGGAATTCCGGCCCCAAAACTCTGGGATTCCCAAGCTTTGAAGTCTTAGGATTCCAACTCAAAAATTCTGGGAATTTCAGCCCCAAAATCCTGGGAATTTTATGGCCCGAATCCTTGAAATGCTTGCCCCAAAAACCTGAGAATTCCAAGCTTAGAACTCTCAGAATTTCAGCCTGATAACTCCAGGATTCCCGCCCCAAGATCAAGGGACTCTCAGTCCCAAAACCCTGGGAATTTCAGCCCCAAAACTCTGGGAATTCTGGCCCCAAAAACCTGGAAATTTTGGCCTCAAAATCCTGGAAAACCCAGCCCTAAACCCCGGAGGAGACCACGCCCCCGGTGACGCCCCGCCTATCCGGGAAAGAGACCACGCCCCCGCGGATGAGGCAGCCTCAAAATCTTGGGAATTTCAGCCCCAAAATCCTGGGAATTTCAGGCCCAAAATCCTGGGAATTTTATGACCCAACCCCCAGGAATTCTGTCCCCCAAAACCTGGGGATTCCAAGCTTAAAACTCTCAGAATCTCAGCCGGAAAACCTTGGAAATTTTAGCTCCAAAATCCTGAGAATTTCAGCCACAAAAGGATTTTGGGGCCGAAATTCCTGAAGTTTTGAGGCTGAAATTCCCAGGTTTATGGGGCAGGTTCCAGCCTAAAATCCTGGGAATTTTATGACCCGAACCCCAGGAATTCTGGCTCCAAACCCTTCTGTTCCTATACACTATATCAGCAGCCCGTCCCGCGGGTGAGCTCGGCCCCGCTGCGCTCCCGGTGCGCTCGGTCCGCCCGAGCCCCGGCGGGGGCAGCAGGAACCGGCTGCGGCTCCGGGCCGGCTCTCTCGGCATGGGAAAGTGTCAGTGGGTGGCGGGGCTGGAGCTGCCACTCCCTCGCTCCCGTCCCGAGCCGTAACGCCAGGTGGGGACTGAGAGGCACCGAGGAGCGCGGCATGTGCGGCGCAGAACGCCGCGGTCACCCGCGGCTGCCGGCGCCAGGGACACGGACAGCGAGCCCGAACCCATTCCCTGGCAGCCCCACTTTGCCCCGGGTGAAAGCAGATGGAAAAGAAGTATTTGTACAGTCTAGAGCACAGACTTTTAATGCCTTTAATAAAGAAAAAAATATTTTATTTCTTTGCTAAGCCCTTTCTCCTGTCACCCCCCCTCAGACTCCCTTGTTTTATGTTGCTCCGGGCCATACACCCCATGGAGTTCAGACTGTCTGTCCCACAGCCTCAGGACCTTGGAAGAGTTCTCCTCTTTTAGAAATTTCCTAAATGAATTACCAAGTTCTGTTACCAGGAACCTCTGATACTTCGCAGGGTGCCCTGGAAGCATAGAATTCATCTTCCCTTGATAGATCTTTTGAAAGCTTGGATACACTAGAGGTCATAAATACATGACCTATAACAAATTCATCAAAGCAGGAGGCTGCAATTACCCAGGAAATGTCAGGCAACTACAGAGAACTTTTGGAAAGCTGGTGGACAGCAGCTTCTCTGCCATTTTTATTGGAGCACAAGGAAATGAGCTACTCGTAAAATAAGAAACGTCTCAGACTGACAGCCCACATCCCTCCAGCCGGGCAGCTCCAGCAGGGACATCTCTGCCGTGCAGGATGGAGATTGTGTCTTACTCTTTGTCACTGTTCCCTTCCACGGGCCTTTGCGTGCTTGGGCTCCTTTTGTTGTATTTTCAGAGCCACAGTGTGGGTGCCCTGACCTCAAATTTGCTCTGGAAAATTTTCCGTCTGGCCAGGGAGGGTATTTGGCCGATGTTGTCCCACCGGTGTCAGTCTCCAGGTGTCGTCTCCGCTCGCCCGGTAGGGCAAAGAGCAGCGTGCAGATAAAGGGGGATTGAGCAACGCAGCGCTGCAAAGGCCGAGCCTGCTGGGTCAGGGGTGAGCTGAACATCAGCACCAGAGCAACACAAAGCATGTCACAGCCCATCACCGTGTCCCGCGGGAGCAGGGCGAGGAGCGCTCGGGGCAGGGCTCTGCTCGGTGACAAAAGAGGGGCAGGGGGCCAGCAGACACAGCCCGGAGCTCCTCCCTGGGACCGCAGCCAGCTGCGGGGGCAGCGCGGGGCCATCGCTTCTTGTGCTGAAACGAGGCAGAGTCTCGAGCTGGTCTGGGAGTCGGGGCAGGCAGAAGGAGAGCCGAGCACTCCCCGAGTTGAGACATTGTCCCTGTCTGACATTTAGTAAGTGCTGCTGTTTCACAGCAGAGAACAGCACGTGGAGAGCAGTGGTGTCAAACCTGTGCTCTGCCAGGTGCAGCTGGGGAGCTGCTGCTGGCCTCTGGTGTGTGGCTGAATAGAGAGAGACCTGGGGCTGGGGAGAAGGGAAAGAAAGCACTCAACATACTCAGAAATAAATTTCAATGTTACTTCTCTATTTTACAGCCTTCATTGCAACATTGCTCTACTTAAGTCGCACTTTTAGGCAAGGTCCCCTCCTGCCCCCCAGAGACCTCCTGTGTTGTTTGCAGGACACTGCTCTGGGATCCCTCATGTTCTCCTCCTGCTCACCCCCAGCACACTGATCACAGCATCTCAGCTGTCAGCTGCTGGCATCACCTCCTTCCCCCTCTGTCCTGCCCTGTCCCTGCTCTATCCCTGCCCTGTCCCTGCTCTATCCCTGCTCTGCCCCTGCTCTATCCCTGCTCTGTCCCTGCTCTGCCCCTGCTCTATCCCTGCCCTGTCCCTGCTCTATCCCTGCTCTGCCCCTGCTCTATCCCTGCCCTGTCCCTTCTCTGCCCCTGCTCTATCCCTGCTCTATCCCTGCTCTGCTGTATCCCTGCTCTATCCCTGCTCTGTCCCTGCTCTATCCCTGCTCTATCCCTGCTCTGCCCCTGCTCTATCCCTGCTCTGCCCCTGCTCTATCCCTGCTCTATCCCTGCTCTGCCCCTGCTCTGTCCCTGCTCTGTCCCTGCTCTATCCCTGCTCTATCCCTGCCCTGCCCCTGCTCTGCTCTGTCCCTGCTCTGCCCCTCTGCTTCCCCAGGCTGCAGCTCTGGAGGGTGGGTGAGCAGCCCTGGCCTGATGCAGCTCTGATCTCACTGTCCTGCTAAGAGCTACTGCCAGGGAAATAACAGATGGGACACAAGTGCATCAAGAAACATCAGAAATGTCAGCCAGGCTCTTTCTAGGGTATGACCCTTGGTCCAGAGACCTTCTGATAAACACTACAGTGTTTGAGCCATCACCACTAAACTAACAGCATCTCCCCAAAGCCAGTATCATTCCAGAGACAGCTGCTCCAGACCTGGAGTGCGTGGACTGGACAGCTTGCAAGAAATCCTGGAAAAGAAGACAATTTCCAGGAAGAAAATTCCTCTGTAATGCTTTACCGTGGGTCTGAGGCCAGAGCTGCAAAGTTGAGGTTTCTACAGTACAAAGAAAGAGCAGAGTGTAATTCATGACAGGGATGAGAAGTGAGGATGAGATTCTTCCCTCTACCTTTTCACCACACTGGTCTCCTCCTGCTCCCCTCCCTGTGTCTGGATTGTTTCACACATGAATGTAGAGGAACATGAATGCTATTGCACCAGAATTTTTTTCTCAAAAATGTTATGCTCTCACAAAGTAAATTGGGACTTTTGCTGCCTCCTCCCTTAGCTGAATAGTTCTGAAAAAAATAAATAAATTATGAAATCACTAGGAGGAAGGTGCTTTTCACAGAAGTGCTGCTTTTCTGATGAAAGTTGGTCTGTTGGGAGACAAGCTGAGGAAGGGCTGCTGCCAGTGCCTGGGTCCCTTTACCAGGAATGTCTGCACATCCCTGCTAAAACACCTCTGAGGAGCTTTTCCAGGACAATTATCAGCAGCCTCTGCACATCTGGCAAGGCCAAGCCAGGCACTCGCAGGGACAGAGCTCTGTGTGCCCAGACCTCTCTCAATCCTGTGGTGTGAGCCTCCTTCTGCACCTGTTCCCATTTCAAAACCCCCACTTCTGGCCACGCATTTGTTGTGACAAGTGCAGAAATAATTGAAAAGAGAGCAGAGTTAGCTCCAAACCTGCTCGCCGAACGCTGGGGTTTTGGGTGAGTGGTTAGTCCCGCCAACAAGGTTCCCATGAGAAGCTGAGAACGGACCTTGGCTCCATGAGAGTGGATGCTGGGATTTGAGGTGAGCTGGAGGAAGTTGAAAGAGATCCAGGTAGAGCAGGGAGGTGAGGGGGAGAAGGGAAGGAGGGGACAAGCTGGGCATCCAACCTGAATTACCACCCCAGTGACGTGGCCGGGGTGACTGCGGGATTACTCAGCGCTGGCCGGCAGAGCAGGTGTGGGCCACGCCAGCCTGATAGAATCTGCTTCACATGACACTTGCAGACACTTTATTTTGTTAGGGAAGATTAACCGCAGGCAGGAATACAGCTTTCTGCTGCAGAGATTTGAAGAGGGCGAGCTTGGATCTCCAAAAACACCTCGAAAATCTCTTCAGGAGTTTTACTGAGCAGCCTGAACAG
Source organism: Erithacus rubecula (assembly GCF_903797595.1). Taxonomy (NCBI): domain Eukaryota; kingdom Metazoa; phylum Chordata; class Aves; order Passeriformes; family Muscicapidae; genus Erithacus; species Erithacus rubecula. The sequence continues at coordinate 14,045,587 of NC_136670.1, read as the reverse complement.
TTGACCTGAGCCGAGGAGCAGAGAGCTGCAGCCCTGCTGGGCAGTGGCAGGGCAGAGCAGCTGTGCCTGCAGCAGGTCAGCAGCCAGGAGAGCTCCTGCCCTGGGGCCCGGGGACGGTTCAGGGTAGGAAACACGAGGCTGATTTTGAAGAGTTCGGTTGGAAGGGCCAGTTAGGGCAGCCACTGGATGTAACTGCCAGATCAGAATGCAGGATAAAGGCACAGGATGAGGGAGTAAACAGCCAGAAGAACAAGCCCTGGCTCACTGTAACTTGCCAGTATTTGCACCCAATACAGATGTTTGTATTTATGAAGGTATGGGCTCCGACTACAATCTCCAGACCCAGCTCTCTGGCCAGGCCCAGCTCCAATTTAATCTTTAGTGCGTTCACCAAAGATTAACTTGGTAGATAAAGATGGAACTAGAAATATTTGAAGCCTGAAAACCTGTTAGGGAGCTTTTGTTATGGAAACAAACAAAAAAATCCTATTAAAATGTGAAAAGAAAAATAAAAATTTAAAAAAAGAAAGAAAACGTCCAATGATCCACTGACTGATTCTTGAATTCTTCCTCTTTTCAGTGTTCTGAGGTTTGAACATTAAGAACAGTTGACTGTTTGAATCATATAATGCAATACCTGTTCCTCTGGCTTAACGTTACAATATTTCCCACACCGCAGGATTGCTTCACATTATTCTAAGAGGCAGTGTCATTTTCCCTGCAGTGCTAGGTCTTCTTTACTGAGGGAGGACACTCCTACTTCCTTTAATTATATGTTTTGTTTTAAATTAATGTCCTTTATTCTGGGCATGAATCATCAGCTTGTAGACAGGTAAATGTGGGAGTAAGAGAGTGAAAATATAAGTTTGATTCCCAAGGTGGGTGTCTTTAATTAAAACGGACATCAGGATCCAGTCTTCCTTCCCAAACTTATCCCACAAACCTAAAAACTTTTGGATTCCACGTTCTGATGCACGAATCTCCGTCTCCTCTGACCCCATTCTGTCTCCTTTGGCTCCAGCGCTGATTCCCTATCCCGTGTGTGCCCTGACAGTTGCACCATATCACGCTAAGCAAATAAGCCAGGACAAACTTTAGGGCCCCCACGGGTGCTGGAAGCGCTGGGGAGGCGGCGTGGCTTGGCTGGACTCTGGTGCAGGAGGGAGCTGGGGCAGTGCCCTGCTCCAAGCCCGCATGGCCCGGCCCGGACTGGCCACGGGAAAGTGGCTCCAGGCACGTCCCTGGGACACTGCTGCTGCCAGTGGGATTCACCAAGGCAAGCCGGGCACGGAGAGTAACGGGATCCGCCTTTGGTTCGCCAAAAGAACTTGGAAAAAATCTCTCCTGCCTCGATTTCCCTTGGGGGGAAACGGGACCCGGGGCGCTGTGCCCGGCCGCGGGCACTGACCCGCTGTCCGCTGCCCAAGCAGAGCCCGGGCGGGCACGGGGCAGCGGCAGCAGCAGCAACAGCGGCAGAACAGCGGCTCCGGGCACACGAGGGTCCTGGCACTGATCGATCCCCGCTGCCAGCCCTGGCACTGATCGATCCCCGCTGCCAGCCCTGGCACTGATCGATCCCCTCTGCCATCCCTGGCACTGATCGATCCCCGCTGCCAGCCCTGGTACTGATCGATCCCCTTTGCCAGCCCTGGCACTAATCGATCCCCTCTGCCAGCCCTGGCACTGATCGATCCCCTTTGCCAGCCCCGGCACTGATCGATCCCCTCTGCAAGCCCCGGCACTGATCGATCCCCTTTGCCAGCCCCGGCACTGATCGATCCCCGCTGCCAGCCCCGGCACTAATCGATCCCCGCTGCCAGCCCTGGCGCTGATCGATCCCCTTTGCCAGCCCTGGCACTGATCGATCCCCTTTGCCAGCCCTGGCACTGATCGATCCCCGCTGCCAGCCCCGGCCCCCCGCACCTGCGGGCCCGCAGCCGGCCCCTCCCTCGGCCCTGCCCGGTTTGTTGTGGGCGGCCCGGCGGGCACAGAGCGCACCCGCCCCGGGAGCCTCCTCCGGGGCCGGGACCGGCACCGCCGAGCGTGCGGAGTGGCAGGCGGCCAGGCGGTGACGCGCCTGTTGCTATGGGATCCACCGCCCCTATAAATAACTGAGGAAAGGAACTTTCCTAAGTCAGAGACTTTAGGACACGGGACGCAGAACCAGATGGTCCGGAGGAGACGCGCCAGCCCCCGCCGCAGCTGCCGGAGCGGTGAAGCCCCGGCGCGCCGCAGGGACTGAGCCAGCCCGGCTGGGCAGCGCCGCGGGGCCGCGCCCGGGCCAGAGGCTGCGGCAGGGTCCGGAGCCCCCCACCCCGACGGCGGCAGCTTGACCCTGTGCCGGGGGGGGCCCCCTGCGCCGTTTCCTCCTCCCCGCATCCCCCTTTGCTTTCATGCAACGCCTGGTGGCCTGGGACGCAGCATGCCTCCCCATCCAGCCGCCCGCCTTTAAATCCATGGAAGTGGCTAATTTCTATTACGAGGCGGACTGTCTGGCTGCTCTCAACAAGCTGCACCCGCGGGCGGCCGGGGGCCGCTCCATGACCGAGCTCACCGTCGGGGACCACGAGCGAGCCATCGACTTCAGCCCGTACCTGGAGCCTTTGGCGTCGCAGCCGCCGCCTCCCGCGGCAGCAGCAGGGGGCAACTTTGAGCCTCCGTGCAGCAGCGGCGCCGGCCAAGATTTCCTTTCCGATCTCTTCGCCGAGGACTATAAAGGCAGCGGCGGCAGCAAGAAGCCCGACTACACCTACATCAGCCTCGCCCGGCACAGCCACCCGTGCGCCAGCCAGAGCCACAAGCCGGGGGGGCTGCCGGGCTGCTTCCCGCCGCAGATCGTGGAAACCAAAGTGGAGCCGGTCTTCGAGACCCTGGACTCTTGCAAAGGGCCCCGTAAGGAAGAAGGGGGCGCGGGGCCGGGACCGGGGGGCATGTCCTCGCCCTACGGCAGCACCGTGCGCTCCTACCTGGGTTACCAGTCGGTGCCGAGCGGCAGCAGCGGGAACCTGTCCACCTCGTCCTCCTCCAGCCCCCCCGGCACCCCCAACCCCTCCGAGTCCTCCAAGTCCGCCGCCGCCGGCGGGGGCTACTCCGCCGCCCCGGCGGGCAAGAACAAGCCCAAGAAGTGCGTGGACAAGCACAGCGACGAGTACAAGCTCCGCCGGGAGAGGAACAACATCGCGGTGCGCAAGAGCCGCGACAAAGCCAAAATGCGCAACCTGGAGACGCAGCACAAAGTCTTGGAACTGACGGCCGAGAACGAGCGGCTGCAGAAGAAGGTGGAGCAGCTCTCCCGGGAGCTGAGCACCCTCAGGAACTTGTTCAAACAGCTGCCCGAGCCGCTGCTCGCCTCCTCGCCGCGCTGCTGACCCCCGGCCGGGCGAGCGGAGCCGCCGGCTGCGGGCCCCGCTCCGCTCCTGGGGCCGGGGCGAGGGGGCGAGAGCCCGCGGCGGGCGGGCGGGTTTGGTTTGAATTTGTCTTGTCGTTGTTGTTGTTGGATTTTTTTTTTTTAATTTTTTTTTTTTTTTTTTTTTTTTTGTCTTTACCGACATGTTGGCGGATTCTCCGCCGCCGCGAGGGGTCGGAGCGGGGCCGGGGCTGAGCGGAGGGGGCACGGAGGGACCCCGGCCCCGGCCCGGGCGGGCTCTGCTGGGCGCTGGGTTATTTAAAAGAGCGAGAGGAGAGCAAGGGCAAAGTGATGCAATCCTTTAAGCATGGCTGGGAATGCTGTGTACATGATGCAATCTCGTGTAACTGTCAGTCATGGATTGAGTAATCTGTTAAAGATGTTCCTACAGTTTTTTTATTATAAAGAATAATCTATTTCTATAAGAAAATACATATGTATATTTTGGGATCTATGCATTCTTGCTACATTTGAAGCATTAATGAACAATTTTAATAAACTTTATGACTAGGTTAAAAAAAAAGTAGCTTGTTTTATTTTGAAGGCATGTTTGAAGTTAGATTAAACACAGGGTTGAAATTCCAGCTGACTCTGGTTCAATGCTGTGATCAGGGATAGGGATTTTTGTCGGTCTTTTAGCTTTCTCTGAGAGAAAAGGAAAAAAAAAAACCCAATCCAATAACCAAAACCAAACCCCAAACCCTTAAGAGCAACTCAGCAAAGAGCAGAGCTGGAAACTTTAGCCAGTTTTTGTTGCCTCCTTTTATTTCCTCTAATCACCTGCTTTAGCTGCTGCTTGGGTGTTGTTTGGGGAGGAGGTGTTTGTGTTGGGTTTTTTTCTGCACTTCATGCTGTTTTGAACGTGTAGAGCAAGATGTGCTATCCAAACCATGACCAATCCTTGGCAAATAGCGCCGAGTCTGAAGTGGGAGGGAAGAAGAAAAAGCAAGGGAGGAAGCCTGAAATGAGGTTTTGTTTGTGTTTGGGTTTTTTTTGGTTTTTTTTTCTTTTTTCTTTTTTTTTCTTTACAGAGTTTCTATTCTCTATGATTCAGCATTTCTTATGTTTGTAGTTTACAGGAATAAACATGAGAAAGTAGCATTTCTGTTGGATTTCGGTCATTTCGGGCATTGCTCAGGAAGCTCCCATGAGACCCAAGCAGGTGAGAGGCTCATGAACCACCCCCTTCCCTTTGCTCCTGAGACATTTGCCTGAAAACCGCAGGCAGATTCTCTGGTGAGAGGGTTTGCTGGGGGTGTCAGACAAGGGGGGTGGCAGAGGAGGAGGAGGTTTGTAACCAGCCAGGGCTTTGTTTTGGGGAGATCCAAGCTCTGCTCCTGGCTGTGCTGTTCCTGCTGTGAGGTCTGTGAGGAGTGAACAGTCCCAGGCTGGTTACGTGGAGAGAGCTGGGCAAAAGATCAGCTCTTAGTCAGCATTTTCCACTTTCCTGCTAGGCCAAATTCAAGCATGAAGTTTTTAGATTCAGATTCCCAGTGCCTGGGGAGAGAAACTCCTCTACTGCCCGTGCTCTGACAGCTGAGCACAAAAGGGGGTTTCAGTGCAAAGGCTTTGAGTTTGTTCCTATAGGTTCCACACAAACAGCTGTGGGCTGCAGGACGAATCTCAAATGTGTTGCTTCTTTCTAGTGTCCCTTTAATTAAGCAAAACATGTTTTCCACTGAAGGAACTGCTTTGCTTTTTTTGACTCTGGAGATCAGAGCCTCCTGCAGGTCCATCAGCTGGAGCCCTCCCTGACATTCCCCGACTCCCCCTGCCCACCCCAGAGCTGTGCAGCAGTGAGCAGGGCAGCCTTAGCCCTGCACAGATCCCCCCAGCTGCTCTTCCATTTGCACCGTGCAGTTGGGTTGTTTTTACTGCCCCTAAAATAGATTTCTTGGGTGAGCTGGCTCCTGCAGCAGCGTGACTCAAGTTCTTGCAGGCAGGAGAGACGTTAGATCTTGTCTTGGCTGTCCCTCGTGACCATGATTGCTCCAGCCTCCCCTGCCTGTTTCTTCTACTATTTGTGTCATTACGAAACTTATCCACATCCTTAGATCCTATTTTCTTCTGCTGGAGGCCACACAGTGTCACCCCAGCGTCCCAGGCACAGCCCAGCGCTGCCCAAGCTGGGATTGCTGGAGATGTCCTCAGACACGGCTCCTTCTTTCCAAATAACAAAGTTTCCAACGAGAGTTGGGTTTGTGGGGGCTGGAAGGCAGGGTAGATTAAAAGATAAGATGTACTGAAGGTATTTATATCTGTTTAAATAATAGTCCAGTTTTGGAGATTGAGCCCTACCAGGCATGAAGGAGCTAATCCCCATCCTTAAACCCTGCCTGCCCCAGCCAGGGCAGCCTTGCTGCAATTTAAAGAACGATGTTTAAATTGCTGCTGTGCTCCAAGGTATCTCCTAATTAGGATGACAGATTTCTACTTCAGGAGGAACCTTGTCCAGCAATGATTTTTTTTTGTGCAGACAGGAAAATCAAGCCATAAATGCACCAATTTTAAGGTAGTCTCAGAAGGAGTCAGTGAAAGACTTGGAAAGAGAATCCCCCAATCCTTCATTATTAATCTTGTATTGCCCTCATAACTAACATTTAGGAGCTTTGTAGTGCCATTAAATGCATGGAGGCAATGAAATACTCTACCCTCTAAAACAGCCTATGAAAAAGCCTGGGTAATTAAAACATTTCCTAGAAAATAATAGTCTGGAAAAAACAGCTTGTAAATGAATCTGAGAAAATTCCGAGCACTAAAGCAGACAAAAGATTCCAAATACCTTTTCTAATTGCAGTGGGGGGGAACTGGAAAATCCCTGCCCAAACAGTGTCTCAGCTCCAAATATTGATTTAGTTTCCCATGACAAATAAGATTCTGCTGGCTGAGGGCAGGACTTGGAATGTCTCAGCTGGCCTGGGACAAGCTGCTCCTCCTGAAGCCACCCAGGAAAGCTCAGGGTGGGCAAACCATGCACAGAGCTCCAGAGCTGTGCTCACCCACAGAAATTCTGCAGCAGCATTGCATCTGGCCTTTTTATTTTTATCTTTCTTTGGAAATGATGTATTACGCTGGTTAATTTCTACAGGTTTTTCTTATTGTTGCTAAAATAACAGAGGTTTTTCCTCTGCAGAAGTCAGTCTGTAAATCCTTGGCACTGACATCCCCTTTCCAAAGCACAGGTTTATAAGGTGTTTGAATCCAGCAGTGCCTAGCTCTGCAAAATGAATCATGTGTAGCAGTTAAAAATACATTTAAAAATACAATTATAGTTTTGAAAGCAATTCTTCAGTTATCACTCTGTTACCTGTGTAACCCAGTGCAGCTCTGACACTGCAGTGTTGATTTTCCATTTTTCCCACTGCCTTCCACTGGTGACTCTTGGAAGATGCAGGAAAATTCATGCATCTTCCTGCACTAATTGTTGTTCCTCTGTCAAATAAAAATCACCCAGCTCGGGCACTGCAGCTCCCAGTGCTGGCAGGGCCCTCATCCCTAAATAATCTACATTTGATCTGCTGGAAATTGGAAACTCCACTGGAAACTAACTTGCCTTTTGTGTTCATTTCTCCACCTGCTCAATGGTTCAAACGTTTGGTTTTTAATAAAAGGCTTTTCTCCCCTCCTAAACGTGCTGGTGAATAGATGTGGGAAACTATAGGGCAGGAATTAAAAATGAGGATAAGTGTGTTAACACTTGCTTAAGATAATTGATTTGCATTTACAACAGGAACATCTTTAATTCCAAACTTTCCAACTCAAGATTTCACAAAGTAGTGCAAAATTTAGCCCTCATTTATTATAAATTCCACCACCCCCAAATATATTTACCATGGAAATGATTAATATAATAATAACAACAAATAATAAATTAAAAAAAAAATCTAGCTAATTAAAAATTAAGAAAGACTGTGACCTACATCTGGTTTTCATCTTGCCCTGTCCTGTGTGCCTTTGCCTTTGGGGGTCCTGTATCACACATCCCACAGTGATCAAAGCACCCTCCCAGAGTTCAGGGTATTCAATCAGAGGTTTAACTAGGTCTCCTAATTTTGTACAATTTGCAGAATAAATCCTCTCTGAACCGAGGCTAGAGAAGCACTGGCTCAGCTGGGCTCAGCTCAGACAGCTCTGGGAAGAGCAGAGCCTTGGCCAGGAGGCTGCAGGGCCCCAGCCTTGTTTGTTTGCTATAAATATAAATATAAATATAAATATAAATATAAATATAAATATAAATATAAATATAAATATAAATATAAATACCCTGCCTTTGCCAGTGTATTGCAACAGCAGATCATTGAGGCAGTGGGGAGCAGCTCACTGGTGGTGTCTGGAAATGGCAGAGGCAGGAATCACCACCTCAAACAGCCAAACAGCCAAACAACCAACAACCAAACAGCCAAACAGCCAATCAACCAAACAGCCAAACAGCAAAACAACCAAACAGCCAAACAGCCAAACAACCAAACAACCAAACTGCACAACTGCCAAACAGCCAAACAGCCAAACAGCCAATCAACCAAACAGCCAAACAACCAAACAGCCAAACAGCCAAATAACCAAACAGTCAAACAACCAACAACCAGACAACCAAACAGCCAAACAACCAAACAGCCAAACAGCCAAACAACTAAACAGCCAAACAACCAAACAAGCAAACAGCCAAACAGCCAAACAACCAACAACCAAACAGCCAAACAGACAAACAACCAAACAGCCAAACAGCCAAACAACCAACAACCAAACAACCAAACAACCAACAACCAAACAGCCAAACAGCCAAAACCCCCCGAGCTCACCCGCCCTGCTCCCGCCCCACAGGTGCTTTGGGGCAGATTTTCTGTAAGTGAACAGAGGAGCTTTGGTTTGAGAAATGGATGTGATGGTGACACGATGGGAAAATATTTCAGAGCAGCATGATGAAACAATTACTTGGCTGCAGCAATTCAGGAAGGGAAGCACAAGAACTGGAGAAAGTGCCTGGAGCTGCTGTGTGAGGCACACACAGAGTGCTGCTCCTCCCCCAGCCCCTGCCATCCCCACTCAGCTGGGGCTGGGGGTTTCTGAGCCATTCTGAGCCCAGGTGGCCTGGACAGTGACATCCAGCTCCTGCCTCTGCTGCTTTCTGCAGTGCAAAAGGCCAGAAACAAACTGAGAGTGTGACTTATGGAGGCACTTCAGCGTGTCTAACACTTCAATACGCAAGGAGCAGAATTTCTGGGGGATAACTTGGCACAGCGAGATGAGGAGAATTACAAAAAAAAAAAAAAAAAAAAAAAAAAAAGGAGTAATTATCAAGGAGTTTGGTTGCTGAGAGGAATGCAAGCTGAGCCCCAGCCAAGAACACTTCAGTTAAGCACACAAGCCAGCCTTGGTGCCAGCTCTGAAGAAACCCAACCTCTGCACAGGGCTGCTCTCCTGCTGCTGAGTTATTGATGACCACTCAGGGTGGCACAAAACATTGCTGGGCTTGAGGTTAAGAACAGTGCTGATTGCTGGGCTGAGCCCCCAGAGCTGAAGCAGTAGGAGGGATGGCAAAGTGTCTGAGTGCAGCTACAGTGCAGCTACAGTGTCCTCAACCCCTTTTAAAGCAATTTACAGAGCTGCAGAGTTAATGAGTGCTGAACACTGACAGAAATTAAGATGCAAGGGATAAATACAGAGCTTTGGAACAAAAGAGACAGTTTCTGGTCCTTCCTTCTGCCTTTCCCACCAGTTTTTAGTGTATCTTCATACTATCAGTTAGCCCCTAAACACAACCGAGGCTGGTGCAGGTATGTGGATCTGCAGCTCCAGGTGCAGTTGCCATAGCTGCAGGTGGATTTGCCTGTTCCATATTTAGATCCTGATCTTACACATGTGCTTCATTTTATACATGTAGCTGTAGTGATTTCAGTGGAACTATTATTACTGGCATGAGTAATGATAAATGCATAAATCTGTATTTACATGGGATGTATTTACATGGATCTGTATATACATGGATCTGAGATCACCTTGTCTCTGGGAAAATTTTTGTGCCTTGCTCAGTTTTGCAGCACATGCCCTGGCAAATTCTGAGCCCTTCATTTCATGTGCTTTTTGGTCTGAGGGAGCTGATTTCGCTGTGCAACAGGAGATGACAGTGGCTTCAGCATTTCTGCATTTCCCAGGGAAAAAAACCTCAACCACCAAAACATCTGACAAGGGGATAGATAGAGCCTTGCTGTAGCTGCTCCTGGGGCTGCACCCCACCCTCAGTGAGTGCTGAGCCCCAGCAGAGCTGCAGTGCCAGCCCTGGCAATCCTGGGTGCCCAGGGAGCTGGTGAGTGAGATGCTCTCCAGCAGAGGAATCCTGCTGCTCTTAGGGAGCCCATCCAGCTCTTGTGCTGGCCAGGCCTGGCAGCCAGGGCTGCAGAGCCCGTGTGATGGTGCCTGGCTGCTGATCAAAGGCTCTTGAGCAAGAACCCACTGCACATCAGCAGCAGCTGCTGCCAAGAGCCATGGACTTCTCTGGGCTGGAAGACAACTGATAAAGCAGATGCTGAGAAAAGCAGTGATGCCTGCATTGGGCAATCTCAGTGAGACTAATGGCTACTGGAAAATGGTATTTGGATTTTAGCTCTGCAGTTGCAGAAGCCTGATTTGCTAATGGCTCCCAGTTTGTGCCGTGCCTGGGATTGGTTTTTATTTTTGTGAAGCATTTTGTTTAGAGGAATAGATGGGAAATGTGATACCCCTTGTTAGCTTGGTAGCACAAACAGGGGCTGATTGTGCCTTCCCCAGAAGGAGGGGAGCTCTCCTGTGAGCTGGCTCGGGAGGGACAGGCACTCACAACAGGTGGGAATGAGGCACTCAGTCCTCTGGCCACCCAGAGCTGTCCTGGCTGTGGGGACAGAGCCCTGAGCAGGCAGGCACAGGGGAAAGGGGCTGGGAGGAGGCGACACCCACGAGCCAGGGTTCTGGGAAGGCTGTTGCAACCGTGGCACTGATGGGAACCGTTTCCAGCTGCCAGGATTTTCCCACTGACCCCAGGGAAGCGTGGAAGTTTCACTGTGGTGCTTCCTGCCAAGGCTCGCAGGCAGCGCTAGCAGAGGCTCAGGGCTGCAGCAGCAGGTGCTCCTCTGCAGGGGCTCCATCACCGGGGGACCCTGACTATTAATGAGCCCCAGCCCAGCTATTCACTGCAGGACGAGCCTTTTATTGCACAGGGCAGGGAACTCCCTGCTCAGCCCTCCAGGTGGTCCCTCCAGGGCAGGGTTGAGGCGCACTGGTGAGAAGGGGTGGGGTTGGGTGGGAGAGGCTTTCATTGCTGCCCTACCTGTTCTGGGCATAAATTGAAATGATCAGTCTCTAAATCCTGCCAATTAGGAATGCTTTACTGGCATGAGAGCCAGTTTACTATGACAGGTAAAACAAAAATGTTTTTCTCCCTCTCTCTTTTTTTTCCCTCTCCTTTTTTCTTTTAAGCCTTGCTTCAACACAGAGCAGGTGTGGGGAAAGAAACACATAAATCACATTTTCCTGGGCTCCAACAAAGTGCCACCTGCTTGGGAGAGCAAAGTGAGATGCTTTTAAAGGACTCTGAAACTGCTAATCAGGTAAAAGCTGTGCCTCAGCCAGCGCCTTGCTAGTCTCCTGATCCACAGATTCCTTTAATGAAGAGGCAAATGGACCTCTTGGGCTTGTGACTTGTTGGTTTCTGCAGACATTGCTCTGCTTTTCCACCCTGCTCTCTCTGACAGGGTAATCCTGGTTAGTGCAAGGCCAGAAGCACAGCTGTCCCTCACTCCAAACCCTTCCCAGACATAATTTGACCACACAGAGTCTGGCTCATTATATATGTAAAACAGGCAGATGCTATTAGAAAGTAATTTTTCCCCCACTGAGCAGCCTGTCCCTCATTAGGAAATCCTCTGCAGGGGCCATGTTTTTATCCTGCCCCACAATATCAAGGTTTATGAGATCACCCTCAGGACTGGAGAGCATCTTCCCTTTTCTGCCTTGGAACCCAGCCCTGAGCCCTCAGCCCCGTCCTGCCAGGACCTTTCCTGAGCCATTTGTGCTTCTGGTGCTGTGGGCACTGTCCAGTGACAGGAGCAGGGACAATGACAATAATGACAATAATCACAATGACAATCACCCCTCCCAGGCACAGCCCTCAGGCAGGATGGGGGAGCACTGAAGGGGGCTCTAAAAGCACCTTGAAGATGGAAATGGTCAAGAAATGAGCAGCTTCTGTGGTGCTGAGGATCCTGCAGGGCAGAAAATGAAGCAGCAGTGGACAGGGCTCTGCTGGAGCCCCCAGTGTGGCCCAGCACATCCCCCTGGCCATGGGGCAGCCCTGGTGGGATGAGCTCAGTGCCTTCCCTGGCTGAGTGATGAGGGAGGGGAATTTCCCTTCAGCAATGCTCACGGGGACTGGTGGCAAAAACCAGGTAAATATCTGCTCAATGCTAAAGTTAAAATCAAATTTTTTGCATATTATTACTTTTACTTGTCTATTTCTCGCTGTAGGAGTTTTATTATTCTAGATGAAATCCTAAAAATGTCTCCAGCAGCTCCATCAGAGTGTGCTCCATCCTGTGTGTGCCCAGACTGAGGACCTGACACATCTGGCACCCACACCTGGGGCCTGCCTGCCTGGGAGAAGCTGCCCAGGGAGGAGAATGCACATTTCCACGTGAAACAGAAATGGCAAAACAGTTCCTGGTGCACGAGCCAATTTCCAAGGCCAAATCCAGCTCTCTGCAAGTCCAGGGGAAAGGTCACGAGGAATCAGGAAGCAAATGACTGAATTACCAGCACTGCAAGAGAATAAACTCTCAGAGGGACGGATGGGGCCAGCGGGGTGCCACCCCAGCCACTGGCAGGGTCCCCCCATTGGCGTGCTCACTCCAAACCAAACCAGGGACACAAAAAACATCAATGGAATTTATTGCAAACCATCGGATAATAAATGCTGCCTCCAAAGAGCAGCAGGAGATTCCCTGCCCTGGCAGCCCTTGCTGTGTGCAAGGTGGGGGACAGGGCCCGGCTGCAGGGCTGGGCTGGCGCTCACCCGTGAGTCGCCGGCGCTGGAACTGAGCAGCGTGCATATGCAAATGGCTCATTAGCGCCATTAGCACGGTCCGGGCCCCGAGCTGCCGGGGCTGCACCGCCCGGGCCCGGCACCGCGGCCACGAACCGCCCCCGAAACGAGTCCTGCTCCCGGAGCTCCAGGAAGGAAAAGAAAGAGTCAGAGTTTGCCAAGCAGCTTCCTGAAAAGTGCTGGGGAATGGGACAGAGCCAGAGATGGTGGGGACAGACCCCGGAGATGATGGGGACAGACCCAGAGATGGTGGGGACAGACCCGGAGATGATGGGGACAGACCCAGAGATGATGGGGACAGACCCAGAGATGATGGGGACAGACCCGGAGATGATGGGGACAGACCCGGAGATGATGGGGACAGACCCAGAGATGATGGGGACAGATCCAGAGATGATGGGGACAGACCCTGGAGATGATGGGGACAGACCCCGGAGATGATGGGGACAGACCCAGAAATGGTGGGGGCAGACCCTGGAGATGATGGGGACAGACCCCAGAGATGATGGGGACAGATCCAGAGATGATGAGGACAGACCCTGGAGATGATGGGGACAGACCCGGAGATGATGGGGACAGACCCCGGAGATGGTGGGGACAGACCCCGGAGATGATGGGGACAGACCCCGGAGATGATGGGGACAGACCCAGAGATGATGGGGACAGACCCCGGAGATGATGGGGACAGACCCAGAGATGATGGGGACAGACTCTGGAGATGATGGGGACAGACCCCGGAGATGATGGGGACAGACCCAGAGATGATGGGGACAGACTCTGGAGATGATGGGGACAGCTGAGGCACGGCCAGGAAGGATGGAGAGTCAGGCACCTTCCTCTTTAATCTGCCCATCTCTGGGATTCTGTCAACCCAAACATCGTGGATTTCCCTCTGCTAGCAAATATTCTGACACAGGAAAAGACTATGTGCCAGATTTTGACTTTATTTACATTGAATTACCCGAGATTAGAATCTGAAACTAGAAACTTTCTTTATACAGCTACAAATAGCTATATTATGCAGTTTTAAGGGGTTAAGAAAAGGAGGAAATCATAACCACAGAAGTCATAAAGGCAACTTATCCCAAGCCAAATAGTTTTGTTTCTAATGCAGGGCTTTAATTATAACATGTCATATAATGATGACATAGTGCTATAATAGGCAAATATAATGCATTAATCTGATATTATATTCTGGCTTTAACAATAGGTGCAGCGAACCAGCCTTAGTGGATAACTCATTCAGAACCTATCTGCACACTCCACCTAGATACTTATCTGCCTCTTTAATTAAGTGGAGGGAAACTTCTTGAGGCCATACCCATAAAGCCAGTCTCTGATGATAGCAGAGTTACTGGAAGCCTTTGGTAATCGTTTACACCCACGGTTGTGGTTGGCTTCCAGCTTTGGCTCTTTCCTGCTCCCTCTGGAAGCTCCTGCTCATCCCCAGCGTGAATCCCCGGCTGGTGCTGCCCCAGGGGGGCACTGGGGGCTGCAGGGCTTTGTGAGAACCAGGGCAGCACACGGCCATTGGCCCCTCAGACCCGGCTAAAACAGCTCTGGCACGTTTTCACCTGCCTGCAGGTGGGCAGAGCCCCGGGGATGGGCAGTGCCACCTCCCAGACACCAGCTGTCCCCAGGGACTGCAGCTGCAGTGGCAGCAGGACTGGCACAAAGTGCCCTCTCCTGATCCCATGGCTCCTGTGGAGCTTTGTGTGCACTGAAACCCAACTCTCCTGGCTTCTTCAAACACAGGGAGGAGGCTTTGCCCACTGGCAGGAAAATAAAATTTAATTCTCAAAATGTAGTCTCTCAGAGAAGTTGGCTCCTGAGTTGCAGTGCCCGCTCTCTGCTTGGCATCCTGAGAGAAATATCTGCTTGGCATCCTGAGAGAAATATCCTGCTCTGAGGCTGGAGCAGACAGAAATCACAAGGAGCCAGCATGGGAATGGCTTCTGAGGGGACACAGGGATGGCAGAGCCAAGGCCTGTGAGCCAAAATCCGAGGTGACAGCAGCACACACTGAGTGTGGCAGTCCCTGCACAGCACCAAAGGCACTGCCAGGAGTTCCCTGGGCTCCAGCAGCACCTGAGCACACCCAGATGTGAGCACAACCACAAAGGAGCTGCTGCCTCCTTTCCACCCTCCTGCTCCTCTCCTGTGGCTCAGTTCCCAGCTCTCCTCCAGGCTGTTCCAGTCTAAAGGCTCTGCTAATGACCCTTGGGCAGAGCATGCTGAGAATGTCACTGCAGAGCTTCTTCATCTTATGGTGGCGCCTGGATAATGTGGTGATGGGCACTGAAATGCTGAAAAACAGACAGGCAGATAGTGAGATAAGATTAGATACAGGAGTAATTTAGTCACTCATCACACAGAGCAGCTGACATAAGTTCATTTGTAAAGCCAACTGCTAAAATTGCTTTGGAAGTCCTTACATTTGGATTCTGTTGAAAGGCAGACCTTTGATCTGAATTGTTTTGGTGGCATGTGCATTATTTGAATGGAAGCTCACCTGGCCAGGTAGTACCAGACAGGTCACTCCTGGCATTCTCTTCCACAGGGGAGCAGTGTCCATGCAAATCCATCCCTTTGGGTGGCTCAGATAACTGAGCATCAAGGAGCACACACACGCTGGGCTGATATGCAGAATGAATCATGGCTAATAAATGGCTCAAACAACCACATATATGACTAAATGTAGCCCCAAAACACTTTTAAATTAGGCATGATCAGAAAATAAAAGCAGAAAAGTTATTAGATAAGTGCTATTCCTCCTCTTTTTCATTAATATTTATTAAATCACACTGTGAGGGAGATAGAGGAGGAAGGGAAATAAAACAGACCTGTCCAATTCCCTAATGTTTATACCACTTCTTTATTTCCTGCATTCATTGCAGGGGAAATTATTTACATTTGCATGTTATGTTTCTGTAATTTGGCATTAAAAATCTTCAAAGACACTTCCTAGGGCAGTTTATTTTTGAAGTGGGTTATTTGTTTTCACCCTGGATGTGAGGCCACACAGAAGCAGCCCCAGCTAAGGAAGGGGCAGGGCAGTGGGCACAGAGTGTGGGGCTGGCTGGTCCCTCTGAGGGGCACTCCCTGCACTGGCACTGCACTGCTCTGTC
The DNA here is from genome assembly GCF_903797595.1 of Erithacus rubecula. Taxonomy (NCBI): domain Eukaryota; kingdom Metazoa; phylum Chordata; class Aves; order Passeriformes; family Muscicapidae; genus Erithacus; species Erithacus rubecula. The sequence goes on along the minus strand of NC_136670.1, from coordinate 14,029,983 downwards.
CCTCTGGAGAAAAAGCTGCCAAGTGCACGGATGAACCACAGATAAATGGCTGCAGGTCTTAATTAGTGAGGGCAGAGCTCTCAGAAGATCCTGTGGTTGAATTAGAATAAGCACTCAGAAAGTTCAAATGTTAAATGGTTATAATGATGGCAGTCACTCTCTGGAGCTGGCTCACTCATCCCATTTTTAATATTTCCTGAGCAAAGCCCTGCACAAACAGCAGCTGGGAGAGCAGCTCCCACCCAGGCCAGGGGTGAGCAGCCCCACACTGCCCTTCCTGCTCCCTTGTACCTCCTGTGACACTTCACCCAGCTCAGGGCTGGAGGAATCCTGCTGGCAATCCTCATTTCCTCACCCTTTGGGAAGCTCAGCCCCTTTGAAGGCACTTTCCTCCTGCCAGTGGCAGGGTGAAGAAGCCAGACCCCACTCTGAGCATCCCATTCATGCTGGCAGGACCAGGAGGGTCCCACTGGCTCTGTCCCACAAAGAGACACCTGTGCCATGAGGGAGGAGCTGTGGGGACCAGTCCCCACCACAGCATCTCATTGGGATCACTGGGATGCACTTTGGGAGCTCCAAGGTGCTGCTGCCCTGTGAGATGCTGATGCTGTGCTGACCCCACAGCTCCTCCCTCATGGCACTTGTGCATTTCCCCTCTGCAAACAGGGGTCCAGATTGAGAATAACTGCAAGCAGTGTGTTTTTCCCTGTGTGCCAGACATGTGCTAATCAAGTGCTATTGGCTGAGGTAAGCATTTAAAAATAGGTGCTGAACAGTGTTACATAGTAAAGTAAAAGCACGTGGTTTTAATTTAATTTTCAAAATTGCCAAGCAGCAGGCAGCTCTTGTTTGTTTTGTTTTGGGTTTGGGGATTTTTTTTTTTTTTTTTTTTTTTTTTTTTTTTTGAGAATCAATCACTCACACATTTCTGCATGGCTTTTGGAACATGATTTTACATTCCAGTTTTTTTGAGGAACATTGGCTGAATTGCTGGCTGTCAGCTGGGATCTTTATCAGGAAATCTGTAACTGAACAGTCCAGGCCAAGATGCACAGAAACCAAAACTGGGCAGGAACTTGCAGGGTTTGGTGGCAGCTACACTGGAAGCAGTAACTGGGGTTAAAAATCCCAATTCCATTAAAAAGCCAAGCTGAGGAGAGGCAGCAGAAATATATTTTTATGAACCTGGAATGTTTTTGTGTCTGCTGGGATGAGAGTTCTCCTCTCACAGCACTGTGACTTCCAAAGCTTTGAATGAATAACTGCAGCTGATGAATAACAGTACCTACAAATACAATCTTAATTGCAAAACAAAGGAATAATAAAGAAAAGTTAATACTTTTTTTATTTTATTCAAAGCTTAGGAAAGTTCAGGTTGGAGTTTGGGTGCAGGTTTAGTTGCTGCTTTTCCCCCTTTTATCTGAACCAGCTCACTCAGACCTAATCTTCATCATCTAAACCACAGGATTAACACACAAAATAACTTTGGAGCAAGCCAGGTCCAAGCAGGAAGCTGCAAGTACCATCATGTCTTCGAGATATTACCCAGCAGAATAACTGTGGTTCTTCAGTTTTTTGGTGGTGTGTTTTTCTGCCTGGTTGTTTTTCTGGTTTTGTTTTGGTTTTGCTCTAATTCACTACATTCATGTTTTCCTTGAAAGGACCTGGAGTTTTTGTTTCTTCTTTGTGCTGGAAACGTTCAGAATCCTGGTCTCACTGCTGGAGGGAATTCTTGTACTCCTGGAGAATCCAGGTGACCCTCACAGCCAGGACTGTTCCTGTGCTGAGCCTCAGTGCAAAGCAAGCCCTGCAGCCCCACCAAGCCTCTCCTGCCCGTCCAGCTCCAGGGGAAGCAGCTGCCAGGTCAGGGGACTGCTCCTGCTGGTGAGCATCAGCTTTGGAATGCTCCTGGCCTGGCTCTCCTGGGGAAAGGCTCCTTCCCTCCTCCCAGGATCCCAGTGGGGTTCAGGTGGGAACTCTGCTCTAAGCTGCTCAGATCCCACAGCTCTGGGCATGTCCAGGCATAAAGCTGCTGGTGCTGGAAGAAATGTTATCCTGAGAGGGAGGAACCTATGGAATTGTAAGTGCTTAAGTCCTCTTTTGCATCTGGCCCAAACTTGCAGGGAAGGAAGAGCCAAATGCTCAGAGGCAGCTCCCATTTTATGGCTCTAAATTGTGCAAAAAAAAATTTCTGGACTGGGTAGCTTTGCACCTGCATCTGTGTTGGAGTGAGGGAGAGGCTGGGCTGGCAGGGAGAGGCTGTGCTGTGCCCGTGCTCTGTGGGCTCTGCCAGCAGTGGGTCCCCAATGTGTCCCCTGCCAGCCCCTGGCTGGGCTCTGGGTGCTGCTTGGGCAATGCCATGGAGCAGCCTGGCTCCCTTGGAACGTTTCCTCTGCATTGTGCTGCTCCTTCCCAGCGTTTCACAAAACACCACGAAGGAGACGACAGAAAGGAGGGGAAGAAACCTTCTCAAAATGAATTGTGTGTCCCTCCCCTCGCCATCCAGCAGCCTTGGCAGGCTCACAGCAGCCAGGCAGGGCTGGTCCCTGCTGGCTGCTGCTCTGCACAGTTTCATGGTCATTTGTGGGAGTTTGCAGGATGGAATGGTAAAAGCACAAGGAGGGAAGTCAGGACTTAGTCTTCATTCCTAGTTCTGCACCAAGACCTGTTTGTATTGGGATTATAAATTTTGGTTGTCCCATTAGCAGGAACCTGGTTTTATCTATTTGCTGCTTCTGTTATTTCCAGAGCTTTCTGAGGCTCAAATCAAAACAATAGCAAAATATCCTGATTTATCTGCAAAACAAATTATAAACCTAAGCATTGTGACCTCCCTGCTCTGATTCAAAGGCTGCTAAAGACAATGCAAAGACATCCTCTGGCTCCTGTGTGCTTTAGACTGCAGTGCAGTCCTTGATCAGGTGGAAAAGAGAAGGAAGGCCAGTGGAAATCAAGGGAGAGGTGGAAGGACTACAGGAGATACTAATGGGAATGAAAATCCACCCTCAGGGGCCGCTGGAAGCAAGGCTTGGCTTGAGCACACAAATTTAGGGACTCAGCTTTTGCAGCTTCTTGGCTCATCCCTGGAAGAAAGCAGCTTCCTGTCCTGACCTCTTAATGGGAGTTCTGTTTGTCACTCAGTGCTTCTCATACCTGAAAGAAGAGCTCAGTTCTGCTTTCATGGCAGAATTCCCAGTGATTTCACTGGGAGCACAGCTCACATCCTCTTTCTGCTCCCCAGCCCCTTTCCCATCTTTCCACGCTGTGAGGTCTGACTGGTCCCTCCCTCTCCTGCTCATTCTTGGTCTCTGTTTCTTTGCCACTGTGCTAACTCCATCTGAAGATCATATTTGTTTCTGTAGCAATCAAAACAGTAAAAAGGGAGAATTGATTCAAACAGTGTCTCCTGCACCCCCCAGGACATCTCCTGCTCACAGTGACTGTGTGTTTCCTCCTGGCTTTTCCCATCAGCTCCACAGCCAGGCTCAGCTGCTCCCAGGTGGGTTGTGGAGAAGGGCCCTGGACAGTCCTGCCTGCCACACAGCCAATCTGTGAGTGCAGCATGTGAACACCCCAGAGCACAAATGCACAGCTGAGGAGAAGAGTGAACCAAAGTCTTGGAAGCAAAGCCCAGGACTGCATTTCCCTGCTCTCTCTGCAGGGTGGGGTCCCAAGCAGCCCTGAGTGGGCTCTGGGCTGGGGCTGGTACCTGCAGCTGCCCCCTCTGCAGCCCCTTTAAACTGCTCCCAGACAAGGCCAGGCTGTGCATAAAACATGGAAGGTTTATCTAAAGCCAGATTTTTCTGAAGTTATTCCAAGGCTTTTATCAAAATAAACCCTGCAAAGGTCTCAAACCACAAGCCACTAATGACCATGCCATGTGTGACCCTCCTGCCACAGAGACCATCTGCTGTCATGGATGGTGGAAGGGAGGAACATGAACCCTGATTAGATCAGGGGATGCTCTGAGTTGTGATCAGAGATGGCTCCTTTCCTAGCAAGATACTAAACTGGGTTCACCAGTGACAAAAAGACATTTAACACTTTGATCCAAATATTTAATTTTGCTTTATTTTAAAAATATAATTAAGCACTAAACTAAAATTGCAACTCTAAATCCCAAAGCTTAAATGTTTCACTCACAAAATGTAAATTTGTTTGGAATTCAGGGTGATATAACCAAACCAGTCAGCTGAGCCTGGCTGTAGCTCCCAAGGCTTTTGAATATTCCTGGATTTGAGCATTCTGGTGAAGATCCTCTGGTGGAGGAGGTTGCTGTGGAGGAGCAGGGTGTGCCAGGGGCAGGGCTCCAGTCCCAGCACGTGCAGTGGTGGCACTGTCCCCTCCCTGCAGCTCAGGGTGGAGTGGCTGCACTCAGGGTAAGTCACTGGTGTGTCATGGGCATGGCAGAGTTCCATCCAACAATAATCCCCACTTGGCAGCAAAACCCAGGCACAGCCGTGATGCCACAGAAATAAATAAAGAAATGAAGGGCCATCATTAGAGCAGAGCTTCCTTTCCCTCAAGATTTTCTTTAGGCTTGTCCCCAAAACAAATCCCAGGCAGGTGATTTATTGTTTATCCACACGGCATTTCAGCAGCGTATTTAATACAGTTGCAGTTCATACTTTAAATTCAAACACAGCATCAATCCAGCAATTTTTGGCAATTAAAAGGCAGCAATGGAGTGTCAGGAATCCAAGGAGACTCCGACCTAATTTCCATGGTGCTGCTCTCAAAAGCTGGCAGCACGGAGTGCATCTTCTGAAAATGTTTCTGTTAGAAACTGATGTTTATGATCACTCTCAGCTTGGCACAAAAACATTCTTCTAAACATTTACATTTCACATTCTTTAGGACAGTTGAAAAATGTTGGCTCGCAGTTATCCCCAGCGCAGAGAGGCTGTGAGGAATGTTATAGTAAAGCATTAATAGCCCTGGACTTTTCTTGTTCTTTGATTTACTGTGTGGTAGTTTTTATCCTAGCTGTGTTCTTGATGTTGCCCCTGCTGAATTGAGTTTCACTCAAACAACATGAGCCTGGGTTTATTTTTCTAGCTAAAAAACCCCAAAGTCAATTAATTTATTAGCAATGCTTTATACTCATGTTATAGTCACCATTTGGACACGTTCCCATTGGAATATATTTCCTAGATGCTGTTGCAAAACTCCCCAGCAGAGTCAGAAAAAGAGCATTTTCCAGGAGACAAATCCACAAAGGAAGGACTGGTGCTGTTGTGCTTGTCCAAACAATGCTGCCATGTTCTGCCTCTGATCACAACGTGCAAAATCAGCAACAAAATTAATAATACAGCACAGAGCCTCTGGTCAGTGCTGTGGCTCCAGGGTGAGTAAGTGCCACGCTTGGGGAGGGCATTGGGCTGCTGTGCTGCCCCCTGAGCTCCCCAAACTGCCATTTACAGCTGGGCACTGCCCCTTCCTGCTGCTCCCTCCTGCCCAGCCCCACCCAAAACAATAGCACAGCAGAAAAGTTAAAAGAAAAACAGCATTGGTTTTATCCTTCCCTGGGAGAAGTGTTTCCAAAGGTAGGTATTTAAGGTACAGCTGAATTGCAGATTGGATGTGTACAAATGTGCTCAGAGTGTTCCCCATCCCACAAACCAGTTCAGGATATGCATGGACACATGGACACATGGACACATGGACATATGGACACATGGACACAATGGACACATGGACACATGGACACATGGACACATGTACACATGGACACATGGACACATGGACACATGTACACATGGACACATGGACACATGGACACATGGACACATGGACATATGGACACATGGACACATGGACACAAGGACACATGGACATATGGACACATGGACACATGGACATATGGACATATGGACACAAGGACACATGGACACATGGACACATGGACACATGGACACATGGACATATGGACACATGGACACAAGGACACATGGACACATGGACACAAGGACACATGGACACATGGACACATGGACACATGGACACATGGACATATGGACACATGGACACATGGACACATGGACACATGGACACATGTACACATGTACACATGGACACATGGACACATGGACACATGGACATATGGACACATGGACACATGGACACATGGACACAAGGACATATGGACACATGGACACAAGGACACATGGACATATGGACACATGGACATATGGACACATGGACACATGGACACAAGGACACATGGACACATGGACACATGGACATATGGACACATGGACACATGGACATATGGACACATGGACATATGGACACATAGACATATGGACACATGTACACATGGACACATGGACATATGGACACATGGACACATGGACACTTGCATATGCATGGACACATAAATGGATTAGGGCTGGTGCTTGGAGCACCATGGAGTCCTGAGCAGTGCCAGCCCCTGGGGAAGTCACTGACAGCTGCTGGTACCTGGGGAGTGCAGGATTCCATAATTACCAGAATGCTCCCAAAACCCATTCAGTGCAAATCCCTCCCTGCAGCAGCAGTGCCCAGGCAGGTCCATGCTGTGCAGAGCCCTCCTGGGCTGGTGAGCAGGGCCAGGCTGGGCACTGCCCCTGCCATGCTCCTGGTCCCTAAGGGACACCACAGTGCCTTCGAGTCAGCAGCTTGGCCTTTGTGCTGCCCGCTGGGGCTGTGAGGCTGCTGAAGAGCTTTGTTCCATGGCACTGGGGCAAAGAATAAAATCTGCTCTGTGCCTGGCTGGCAGCAGTGGTGGGGAACTCCGGGCGAGGGAATTTTACACATTGTGAATGCAAATTGTAGGTGTGAAGTCTTAATTGCTGTTCATAATTAGGCAACAATACAAACAAACTGTACACATATAATGCCCTTCATCAGAGGAATTCAGGCAGCTGAGAGAGTTCATTAAAGTCTCATCACGACATGGAGCACTGCAGGGAGAGCCCCCGGAGCAGCTGGGAGCACCTCTCAGGGCAGGAATGTGCCCCTGCCGAGCCAGCCCGGGGCTGCGGGTGCTCAGGGAGAACTCTCATTCGGCGAGATAAAAGCTGGGGCATTCTGGCTTACATCAAACTTGTTTGGGAATATTTGCAAACTCATGGAAACAAAAGACAATGTCTCTTGACAACACATTTTAGTGTAATTCTGTGCAAGAGCATTCTCATTCCAGAAGGAAAATGACCACACAAAGACTGACTCAAAACTAACTCCCTGCCAGCCTTTAGAAACTGAAAGTCTCATTTTAAAGTCGAAAGCATTTACAAAAAGCCCATGTTTTTATTTAGCTTGTTGTTTCCAGCGTGTCCATCCCCCAGAGCAAGGACCCCACATCCCAGCACTCAGGGGGATCTCGGGGTACCCAGAACAAAGCTCCCAAAACCAACCCCAGCAGAACCTCGAGGTGCTCAGGGGCTCCTTCCAGGACAGGCAGTAAAAGTGAAGATGCTTTGAGGGGTTTTGAGAATTTTAGCCTCAAACTGGGAGAGAGGATGGAGCTGAGGAATTACTGCAGTCATAGACAAATCCTGTCAGAACAACTGTTACCAATCAATAACCTATATTCATACAGAGCAGCATATGCAGGTCTCTACAGGAAACTGGTGACACCACCAGCCATAAGGTAATAGAATCTGTGCATAAGAGTAATAACTGCATAAAGAAACAAAGGGAGCAGCTCAGAGTGGGTGGGAGGCAGCAGCCAGCAGGCTGGCTGGGAGGGAGGCAGAAATAATAAAGCACCTGGTTCCCTGGAAGGGCCAGAGGTGTATTTATAGAGGGCACACACCTTCTGGTCAATTAGGTCTAAACCCAGAGGAACCACTGCTGAAATATCCATTGCTGCTGGCTTTGGTAAAAGCCAATTAGAGACCCATTTATATTATAAAGCCTAATTTTAGGAAATAAAAGAGTGGAGAACTTCAAAGGGTTGTCCAAAGAAGGTTGGAGCAGAGTGTGTGCTCAGCCTGGGACCAAAGGGTGCCAGTCCCTGAGCATGTGGGGCATTCTTGGAGATTCCAGGGCACAGCCTTTAAAGCACTGGCCTCTGGTTGTAAAACTGAAGCCAGAATTGAAACATGTTATATTTGTTTACTTTACATTTTGCTTGTTTACTTCCTCCCAGTCTAGTATCTAAATATTCAATTTTAATTGTTTCTAAATAAACACTTGCTTTGCTTGGCCTTGGGGGAGAGGTGAGGGAAGCCAAAGCTGTGGAACTACAGCCCCTTGGAGATGCCAGGCTGGGGAAAGGACAAACCTGAGCTCTGCAGTGGGAGTGGGCTCAGCCAGGCTGGGGAAAGGATAAACCTGAGCTCTGCAGTGGGAGTGGGTTTAGTCAGGATGGGGAAAGGACAAACCTGAGCCCCTGCAGTGGGCTCAGCCAGGCTGCAGAGCCAGGCCAGCAGCTGGCAGTGCCAGCTCTGCACAGGGCTGCCTTTGGTGGCACCCACAGGAGCCTTCCTGAGGCACAGGAGACTCCCCAGAGCTGCTGCACAATGAGGAGATCAAAGCTGTACCACGGGTTGGTGACAAAGCTGAAAAGAATCCAGATTGCCAGCTCCCTGTCCTAAATACCAAATGTGGTCCTGCCTTCCCTGGGATAAAAGCACAAGGAAAAATATTCTGAAAGCTTTCAAGAAGCAGCGTGGATTTTGCTGTGAAAAGGAGGAAACATTATCAAAGGATCAGAAAATTCCACAAAGTAACACAACAGTTACTATTGCAAAACTCTGGGGGATCTCTCCTGTGGTATGGAGTTATTCAGTGGCTCCGACTCACAGCAGTGCTTCTTCATCCTCCACAGTCATAAATTCTTTTTCCTGTTTTGGATGAGTTCAATGAATTCAACCCTTTTGGCTCCAATGAGAGCCAGACCTTGCCTAAAATGTGATATTTTTATTGTCCTTTCCATAAAACATCTATGCTGTGTTTATCAGGTTCATGTCTCCCTTCATTAGAAGTTCAGCATTAGCACAGCTTTAATGTCATGAGAATCACACTCTGTAGGGTGCATCCTATGACTGCCTCAAAAATCTCCCCCTGTGGATATTTTGTCTCTCTGAAATAGTCTGGTTCCAACTATTCATCTTTGCCAAGAAGAACAATGTTACCAATTATTCCTACAGTGAAAAATAATCAGAACAATCACTTGTTTTCTTGCAGTTGGTTGTGCATGTCCTTCATCAGAAGAAATTCAGCTATGAATTAGAAAAATTTCCTTCCACCTTCCCAGGCTCTTCAGTCTGTGCAGGATTAATGTATGTCTATGCATCAGATGAGTTATTTTACCTGGGAGGTAGGAATTGTTCCAAGTTCATACCTGCTCCAGATGTAATTCATTTTTATGAAGGAGACTGGCAGAGAGCCTATCTACAAAACATCTCCACTGTTATTGTGCAGAGTGTAGAAGAGTTAACAGTGACCCAGTAAAGGAATAGAAAGGTGGTTTTGCTGAGAGAAAAGATCTGTCATTACTGAAGAGAAATGAGATGAAATTACTGAAAGAGCATTTCTGATCATGCAGCCAAGGAAATGCAGGAGAGTGCAGAGGGGTCTGTGAGCCCCAGCCTGGGAAGAAGGTCCTGCAGATTCTTCTTCAGAAAAGGCATCTCAGAATGCAGGGCCTGAGCTCAGAAACCCAAACATTCTTACTAAAAATACAATGAGATCGTGGGACAAGAGCAGCTTTAGGAACTTGGCTCTGGGGTTGTGTTGAACATGCAATTCATACAAACTGTTGCAAGGTGCCATTCCCTCAGCTGCCAGGGGTCAGAGCACACCCAGGCCACACAGACAGATGTGCACCCAGCTGTGAAGCTGCTCACACAGACTCTGCACGTCCTTCTGTGTGTCCAGGGGGGTGGAGGTGTCCGAGGTGCTGAGTCCTGGCAGGTCACTGCAAAGCTGCAGCTGGCTACAGGAAAATCACCTCATTGGCTTAATCATCACCCAAGTGCTATTACCAAGGTTTGCAGCTGGTACCCAGTGAAATCTGAGATAGCAGCTAGTTCTCAGTAACTAGCAGTACCAGTTTTTCTAGAAAATTAATAAATGCAAATGTTAAGTGCTCTAAATTCACTTAATAAACAGGTCACCTGGAAAGATTCGTGGTTTTCATTTGAGCAGAGAACATAAATAGAAGAGGAAATGGAAAGCCTGAAGCTTGGTGTCCAGTAAACCCCTGGTGTGGCCCAGCTTTTGCAGGGCTCTCTGGGTGTGCAATCAGCTAATTAGCCAAATCTCAGTGCAGCCTCCCAATCACTATAAAACAGATTTAACTGCTTTCTGATTGTGCAGAATTAGTGACTAATGAAGTGACAGAGGTGCTGGGCTGGGTCCTGCTCTGCCCAGCTCCCACTGCAGGTGCAGGGGGTGAGGAGTGGCTCTGGTCTCAGGGCAGACCCTGGCAGGGGAGGCAGTGCCCAGTGCCCCATCCCCCCTGACCCAGGGTGTCCAGAGCCCATTCCCACCCCCTGATTCCCCTGGGAATCTGCCCAGATGGAAATGTGAGCATGGAAATGGGTGTTATTGCCTGCACACTGTGTTTGGGACCAAACTCTCCCTTGCCTGCAGTTTCCAGATTTTTCCTAACTAGGGTGAGATTGTAAATTGACAATAATTAGGTGTCATCTTGATAATGAATTATGGGTTGAAAACGACTCTCATTGAAAGTTTGAAAAATGATGCACTTGCCTGAAAAAAAAAAAAAAAAAGGACACACAAGGAGAACAAAAGTTCTGCACTACAGTCAAAAGGACAAAAACTAACTCCAAAAGGAGACTGCACTGTGAGCCAGAGCTGCTGCAGTGGCCCAGCCAGTGCCACCCTGGGCACTGCCAGCAGTGTCTGGGGACAGGGACAGGGACCCTGCTGACCACCTGGACTGCTGCAGGGCCCTGCTGGAAGCATCAGGTGCCCTCCTGGAGCTGTGCACTGGCGAGGCTGGTGAGTCACCCTCCCATCTGCAGATCCCTTTGCATCTCCCCAGCAGCCAGGAGAGCAGCCTCGTGTTTGTGCTCTCCCATGCAAATACCTCTTCTCCCTATATATTAGTTACTGTGTGTGGGTTTTCTCTCTCACTCTGGCTTGCCATATGTGTGGGAGTTGATGGCATCAACTTTATGAAATCTCAACGCATGCCAAGAACAGCTGGAGAAGTTGAAACAAGTTCTGGGTGAGGTGAGTTTCATGGGCAGGGACTGAAATTAGCCAAGGTACCGTGGCTGTTTGCCATGCAGGGAGTCTCACATGGAGCATGTGGGCTTTGCTCACTCCTAAAGCAGATTCCCCATGGAAAAAAAAAAGCATTTGATTCCACTCAGATAGTGATAATGGCAGAGATAACTGAGCTGTAAGAATCTGTCCACCAGGAGAGACCATCTCTGCACCTCTTCCGTGACTGGTTCATTATGTAAATATAGAAATTTAATCATGAGGCTGAGGTAATTAAGATCTTTAGCCAGCGTGTAGCACTCCTCATCTTCAGAAGGCTTCACTAACATCAATAATTAATCACCACAACACCCTGGGAAGGCTATCATCCTCATCAATGGGTAAACTGAGGCACAAGGGTTTGAGGCTGGTGTTCCAGAGCCTGCCCAAGCCACCTGCTAGACTTCATGATAAGGGGCAAACCAAGGGGGCAATCCAGGATATTTATTCCCAGGTGAAATAAAACTCCCTCCAGACTGCAGAGCCTGTCAGTCACTGGCTGCTCCCTGCAGGTCTGTGCTCCCAGACCCAGGACATCTGTCCTGCCCTTGGAACACCCCCTGCTGCTGGGGATCTCTTCAGCAGTCCAGCAGTGAGAATTCCTGATGTGACTGATACCCTCAGCCTCAGTTGTGACTCAGGTATTTACATGTTCTTTTTTTGTATAATTTTAGATTATAGAGAACTAATCATGTAACTGATGAATTTCAGTGTTACATATAATTTAATAACTAGCATGTGTTTTTGAAGCACTTTACACATCTCTCTCAGAAGAATGTCCAGTTTCTGCCTCAATCTCATATTGAAACATTTGAATCTGGTTCAACATTTGGTTAATTTTCAGTCACCAAGGCTCATTTGGGCCAGGAAATGCAGATTTTCCTTCACCAGTTCCTGCCATTAGTGCCCCTGGACATCTCCCCCAGGTAACACATCATTGCTTAGGTCTGGTGTTCCCAGAGAAACCTGGGGACAACTGGGAAAGGAGTGACCTCCCTGCCCAAACCTGAAAATGAAACTTCAGCTCAGCTCACAAAACACAGAACACAGAGTGCATCTGGGAGAAAATATTGCTTGTCTTGAGGCTTCACAAGAGGGATCTGTCAAACGTGGCAGGCTGTCATTAAAAACAATTAACCTAATCAAAAATCCCTTTTCTCCTCTTTCTGCCTAGTCAGGTGAATATTAAACACGAGATTTTCCAGGGGCACAGAGGAGGAAATCAGCATCTGTGTTTTCAGCCCAGCAGGTGCACGAAGCAGCAAGTACAGATCTGCCTCTGTCTCCCCAAAGCATGCATGTCATCAACTGAGCACAGGCAGGGACAGCAGCAGCGGCCAGCTGCTGACAGAGGGGACAGGGACAGGGACAGGGACAGGGACTGTGAGAGAGACAGGGACAGGGACAGAGACAGAGACAGGGACAGGGACAGGGACAGGTACAGGGACAGGGACAGGGACTGTGAGAGAGACAGGGACTGTGAGAGAGACAGGGACAGGGACAGAGACAGAGACAGGGACTGGGACTGGGACAGGGACAGGGACTGTGAGAGAGACAGGGACTGGGACAGGGACAGGGACAGGGACAGGGACAGTGACAGAGACAGTGACTGTGACAGTGAGAGAGACAGTGACAGTGACAGGGACTGTGACAATAACTGTGACAGAGACAGGGACTGCGACAGGGACAGGGACAGAGACAGTGAGAGAGACAGTGACAGTGACCGGGACAGGGACTGTGACAGGAACTGTGACAGTGACAGAGACAGTGACAGAGACAGTGACAGTGACAGGGACAGGGACTGTGACAGGGACTGTGACAGTGAGAGAGACAGTGGCTGTGACAGAGACAGTGACTGTGACAGAGACAGTGACAGTTACAGGGACTATGACAGAGACAGGGAGTGTGACTGTGACTGTGACAGAGACTGTGACAGTGACTGTTACAGTGACAGAGACAGTGTCAATGACAGTGATAGTGACAGTGACAGAGACAGTGACAATGACAGTGATAGAGACAGTGACAGTGACAGACTCAGTGACAGACAGTGACAGTGATAGTGCCAGTGCCACCTGCTCACATCAGTGACAGTGATAGTGACAGTGACAGAGACAGAGACAGTGATAAGAGACAGGGCCAGTGCCTCCTGCACACCTCAATGACAATGACAATGACAGTGACAGTGACAGTGCCATCTGCTCACCCTGGTGCCAGTGCCAGTGCCTCCTGCACACCCCAATGACAATGACAGTGCCTCCTGCACACCCCAATGACAATGACAGTGCCAGTGCCTCCTGCACACCCCACAGTGCCAGCTGGCACTCTGGCCCTCCCGTGGCAGCGCTGGCTCTGCCCAGGGGCCCTGGGGACAGTGGCTGTTCCCTGTCCCACGCTGTCCTGCCTGCTGGGACAGTGCCACTCGTGGCATTTTCGGGCCTGTTTGGCTCAGAGCACGCTGCCTGCCTGGGCTGTCTCAGCTCCAGCATCACCACGAGCCCAACTCTCTCCTCAGCGCTCCCAAACCTCTTTTGGTTTTCCAGAAGTGGAGGAGGCAGAGAGAAGCCCCAGTTCCTTTGAGGTGGGAGCTCAGCCCCAGGGGGAGGAGAGGGAAGCTGACCTCCCTGGAGCATTTACTGATCGTATTTATTTTTAAAGGCACTTAGCCATAAGGCTCAGCCTATGGCTCTGCTTCCTGCAGGCACGCCCTGCTTGTGGCTGTGCAGGTACTCACTAAGCACCAGTAACACCCAGCATTTATATGGGGCTTTTCATCTTCAAAGCACTTCCCGAACGTCGTTTAATTAATGAATCCTCGCAGCCCTCTCTGAGGTATGCACAGTTATTACCCCCACATTTTACAAGTGAGGAAAACTGAGGCAGCGATTAGCTGAGGCAACACTGTGGGAATTGGGATTAGCGCTCGGGAGAGCCCGGGGTGCCCGACCCCCGTGCCCCAGGTGTGCCGGCTGCCCCACAGGGGGAGGAGAGGGGCCTCAGCTCCCTGCAGCCCCCGAACACAGCCCTGCGGACCCTGGGGGCACCAGCAAGCTCTGGCACTCCAGACCCACAGAGATTTCCTGTGTGGGGATCTGAGAAAAAAAAATCTTTTTTGTCTTCCAGCATCAGTCGCGGCTGCTGCTGCCGCTGAGCGCAGATGGAAACAAAGGGTTGAGGTTCTGGTTCTGACGGCTCCTGTGGCACCACCAGCGCAGCCTCAGCTCCCTGTCAGAGGGACCAAAGGGGGGCTGTCACCCCGAGACCCCCGGACAAAGCGCAGTGTCGCATCCCCCGCTCCGGGATGCTCCGCGTCCCACCCGCGCTGAACACGGGATGATTCACGACCCTCATCCCACATCCAGGGAATTTCAGCGAGTTTCGCTCGCATCCTCCCCGGTGCGAGCGGGTTCCTCCCTCGGGAGCCCCGGGCTGTCCCAGTGCCCTGGACAGCGCAGACTTGCCGGAGCTGCTGGCAGCCAGGAGGTGAGAGAGGGCACAGCCATGGGCTCAGACCTGCTGCTTCAACCTCGTCAAACTCGAACAGCCGAGAGAACCTGCAGGGCTTGGTTCCTTTCCAGCCCTCCAGGGCTCTCACGGCCCTAATTATTATTGTTGTTGTTGTTATTGTAACAAAACATTCATATACTGCCATAAAATACAAACTAGATAATACACGTTCTTGGCCTGAAGAGCTCGGGCTTCAGACGGGCTGGACATTCTGAGCTGGATCCCTCTGGAGGGACGGGCAAGGCACAGCCCTTTCCCAGCAATTCCTTCCCAATTTCCTTCTCCAGTCCTTCCCAGTGAGGCTGAGCGCTGGGAAGGGAAAGGAGGAAGAGCCAGGAGCTGCCCAGGCAGCAGCAGACACAGCCCAGCCCCACAGGGGGACAGGGGCTTGTGCCTGGCACTGCCACACGGGACTGGGGGCACTGGGATTTAACTGGGGGCACTGGGATTTAACTGGGGGCTGCAGCTCCCAGCCCTGGGCAGGCAGTGTCTGTCTGGCCCATGGGGTGCAGCTCACTGCACTCTTCTCCCACCTGGGAGATCCCTTCTGGTCCCTCCTGCCAGCCCTTCCCAGCCCAGCCTGAAGTGCCATGGGATGCCAAGGGAGAAGTGGAAAATGTTGCAATTGCGAAGCTGAGCTTTGAAATGGAGCAATAATATTTGTAAATAACAGTGATCTCTAATGGGAAAAAAAACCCCAAACTCCTGCTTAGAGCCACCCCAGGTAGCAGCAGGGTGTCGGGCTGGACAGACTGACCCAGCAGGCCCTGTGTGCACTGGGCATTGTCCTCAATAACTGCACAAAAGCAGAGACAGGGAGCACTGGGGGAGGCCCTTTGAGCACAGGGAGGGATCCCTGGCCAGTCTGTGCCAGCTGAGGGCTCTGAGCCACAAACTGTCTCTGCCATCTATATTCATAACTCATAGCACAAACCAAAACAACAGCAAAAACCCAACAAAACATGCTCATAATGAAGAAAACATTTCTCAGAAGCGCTGCTGCTCCCATCCCTGCAGAGCTCTGTGTTCCACGCTCCAATGTTCCCTGGCTGTGTGGGCACACAGCATTGAGCACACACTGCTGAAGGGTTTGAGGGCTTCATCTGACCTACCTGAGGCACAAACCCAGCAACAGGGGCACACCTGGCACCTTGTGAAGGGCTGTAAGCTGAAGTTCTGATTATTGTTGAACTCTGAGACAGCTCTCACACAGAACCTTCCCAGCAGTGGGGAAACCTCCCTGGACACCCAGCTGAGGGCTCACAGCACCTCTGCCCACCCCTAAACCTTCCACTTCTGCTTTTCCCCACTCTCCTCTCCTTGCCTGTGCCCCTGCCAGGCTCTGCTCTGTCCCTGGGGGATTTTGTTCCTACACACAGCTATGCTGATGACTCAAGCCTTGGTTTATCCCCAGCTGCTCTGCCCCTCTCTGAGCAGTCGGTCCCAGCCTGTCCCATTCCCCAGAGGGCTCAGGGCTGAGCCCTGCCGTGTTCCCCACCCTTGCCAGCCTTGGCTGGCACCACAGGAGCCTTTTCCCTGCCCGTGTCTCTGTGGCACGGCCCCAGCAGCTGCTGAGTGCCAGGCACAGCCCCTGCCTGAGCAGGGACACCTGCCTGCAGCCCTGGCACACGCTGTGCATCTCAACACACCAGCAAAGCAGGATTCCTTTCTTTTCCCATCTGCAGAGGTCACCCAGACAAAATGGCCAATTTCTAACTTGGCTGATTTCTCACTCAGCTCCTCGTGGCTTATGCTTCCTGCCATAGCAATGGTTGTCAATCAGGTGGAGCTTAGCCTTAACTCAGGCATTAACTTGAACACAATTAATTCTTGGCAGCAGGCAGCAAGTGCTGTGAGCCCCATCTCTCCTGATGCTGATAAGGCTGACTGTCAGGACAGGCTCTGCATTCACTGCTCGGCTTTAGCAAGAGTTAGATCAAGTCCATGCAGACTAATAAACCAAATTACATTGTTGGCATCAGCAAGTGCCACACTAAAAGAGTCAATTGATTTCTGCCTCATTATGCCAGCCAGGACCTTCCTCAGCTCCCAGAAGCAGCTGGGATTTTCCCAGTAGTTTTCAGGAATGCAATTCCCTGTCCCTGTTTCTCTGGGTGTCTCACTGCTGTCACCCTGCTCAAGACAAGAGCTCCACCACACTGGCACCCCAGCCTGATGGGCTTAGCAGAGTCTGCTGTGACTCAGTGCAGAGCTCTGCCCATATTCACACTCAGGGGATGAGAGGACAGTGGGAAGAGCAGGGAGATTGCAAAACCTCGAGGAGTCAGCAGGCTGGAAGGTCCCTGGCAAAACAGGTCCCCAGCCCCACAGAAATGCCCTGCTCTCTTTTGGGTTTGAATGGTCTGAAGTTTGCAGAAGCTCTGGGGCTCCTGAGGGGATGCACAGCAATGCCAGCAGAGGAGAATTCCACTCTCAGAGTCCTGGCAGCTGTCTGGAGAGGTCTGTGGGAGTCACCCATCCACAGGGACAGGCATTCGGTGGCCAGTGTTAATTACACCACTAATTATGTGGGGGCAAATATTTGGAAAGTGATCCATAGGCAGAAACACTTTCCTATTGCAATCCAATGGGATACTCTGCCCAAATATATCTGACTGGGGAGGGCAATGGCACAGCTCCCAGGTGTTAAAACCATGGCATTTAAAATTGATTGTTACATTTCACAACAATTAAAACTTTTGGAGGACCGCTTAGTCAAAAAGCCATCTCTTCCCACAGAAAACCAGCAGGAATTTTTCTCTGCCCTAAGTTGAACAGAATCTCTACTGAAAATTTCATTTGATTTGTCCTACAAACAATCCAAAGTTTGCCCTGTTTTATTGAGCCTTTGGATATGCTGGCAGCAGAGGTGGTTGGTGCATTACAGACTGTGTTGTGTAAGGTGTTGCCTACTTCTATTTTGCATATTATTGCAAATATGTTTTTCACCTCACTGAAAAAAACACACCAATAGACTCTTCATGAGAAAGCTTTGGAGTGGATGTGGAGAAAAACACCATGTTGGGATTTTCCTGCAAATAGTCTTGATGACTTTTATTCTGAAAAGCTCTGTCCTGCTAAGATTCATATGGATAAAGAACTACATCCAGTTTCTGAACTAATGCAGACAAGGTTCAAATGCAGTACATGCCTGCAATGGTGCCCAGTGCTTGGCTTCCAGGAGGTACAATTCTGCTCCTTCACTTCTGCTGAAACAATTGATGCAAAAATCACTCCTGAAAAAGCTCTCTGTCAGTTTTTTCTTTCACAAAATTATGCAGCACTAGCCTCAAAAATTGACTTGTTTGCAGAATCCCAAATATATGTAATAAACAATTTATCCAAGAAAATCTTTCAGTTATGGACACTTACATGATTTTAAAGATGTTTGGGAGGCAGTTAATCATCAAAAAACCCCTTTTTATCTAACACACCATATATATGTGAGTGAGGTCAAAACCCTACAACACATGACTTATTCAATTAACTCTTCAATAATTAGGGTACATCCATTAGTTCAACTAGAAACTAGGAGAGATAGGCATATTGTACTTGCTGTTCTGCAAACATTATCTCCAGCAGAATAACCACCAGGAGCAGAAACCCAGATTAACAGACCAAAGGCTCCATGGGGCTGCTCCCCTTCCACAGACAGGCCAAGGATCAAACACAATATTCCCATATTGCAGGTTGTGTGTCCAAGATGTGCTCCAAATGTGCATCTCTGGTGGGATCTGTTGAGGCCTGGCATGGGCAGTGGTACCTGCTCCCCTGGGCTGAGGAAGAGGAAGGTGCTGGCACAGCTGCACTTGAACTTTCCCTGCAGAGGGAGAAGCCCAGTGCATTTAGGGGATCAGAGATCTGCCACTGCCTCCTGAACAGCTGGAGTGTGGAGCAGCACACACTGTTTTGGATCTCATGTACCTTCATTGCACCTGGGATTGCTGGGTGCGTGCTCATAACTAGCTCAGAGCAGAGCAGCCCAGCGTGGTCTCACTTTTACTGCTGAGTTACCCTGAGGTCTTGTTCATCTTTCAGTATCTCATTTGGGCCTCTGTAGCTTGGGGAACAGCACTTATCTGCTGCACTGAGGTCTGCAACAATAACTCTGACCTGTTTGATAAGAGATGCTACTGAGAGACAAAAGTGTATTATTGCAAAATTTTGTGGGTTGGCAACTTCTCTAGTGGCACTGTATTGCACCCAGAGCCCATTTGGCTGCTCACAGTGAAATGAGAGTGGGGGGAGAGGAAATCAGGTCAGAGTTTTTGGCAGACCTGTTGCAGGTAAGCATAATCCAGCTGATTCATTCTGTGCTGCAATCCTTTCTGGCACAGCCTGGGAGGCACAGCAGCCTCCAGCCCTATTGCAGCTCAGCTGTGGGGGGTGTTGGTGCTGCACACCAGGGAAGGTGTCCCTGCTGGAGCAGCCCAGGGTTGGGGGCTGCATGAATAAAGGGCTGCACGGAGGGGGCAGCTCCAGCCTGCTGCTCCCTGCCCAGCCCAGCTGGGATGATGCTCCTGCCCCCAGCAGCAGCAGGCACTCCTTCAGGGACCCTTTGGTGACTCACACCTCCTCTGTCTCATGAATCACTGGCATGTCTTTGTGGCATAATCAGAGCTCTGGTTATTATACTCATTGATGATAAAACAAGTAAATCTTAATGAGTTGTGGGAAAGGAGACAATAGGGCCCTCTGCCAGGTCTCATCCACCTTGACAACACGCCTACAGCCCAGGCACAAAGATCCCCATTGTTTATCCTCAGGATTTGTGAAGGGGCCAGACAGTTCTCATTTCCCTCAATCTGATGGTGCTCTCTTTATCTCTGCCTTAGCATTTCTAAGGTCCCTATCACTCGGGTATCTGAGCATCTCAGCTTTAGTCCAAGGTTAAATTTATGGTAAATAAACCACTTGGACAGCCTTTGAAGGTGAAAACTGATATATAGTTAAATAGTGGTAAATGATCCCATTTACATAGTGCCTCTTCTTTGACTAAAAGGACAAGCAAAGACTTTGTTGTTGACGTTGTAAACAAATCCTCTGTGTCTGATTCAGCACAAGTACCTGTGCCTGTTACCTCAGCTAAGCCAGAACCTGCCAGGAACTCTCACCCAGCACGAACTGGGAGCTCTGTCCCAGCTGGACTGGGTTTGCTCCAGGGACTCCTGTCAGCTGTGGTCAAGGCTGCAGCTCATCCCACTCCTGCCCAGAAGAGCTGCAGCAGTGGGATCAGCCAGAAAACAAAACAGCCAGGGGGAACTGGGCTCTTCCACCTGGCACTCAGCACTGGCTCTCCTTGCAGAGCCACAGCCCAGCTCTGCCTGGGCCAGGAAAGTCTCCACTTGGTCTGCAGCTTTGCCATCTGCAGCTGCCTGGGAATCTTCAAGGGGAAGGATTTTTAAACAGAGGAAAGGTATCTCTATCAAGGCACATTTTTGTACATATTTTTTAAGGAAGTGATTAGAGAAAGGCTCCCCATCTCCCAGATGGATTAGGAAGAGCAGCCCCTGAGTGGCTCTTGCCAGGGGCAGGGAGAGGCAGGACCAGCACCTGGCATGTCCCTGTCCCAGGAGGGACACCAGGACACTGCTGTCCCTGGCACAGGCCCTGGCTGCTGTCAGAGCAGCAGAGGGACTTTCAGCTCAGCGTGAGCACAGGAACACTCTCCAGCTTCTGAGGAGCTTGTCAGGATGGCAAAACACTTCCCATTCAGATCTGGAGATAAGGGCACATTTCAAGTAAGAAACAAAAGACAGACCCTGACATTTAGATCTCCGAGTGAATTCCTTGGCACAGCAATAAGAGAAAAACATCTTTTTACTTGTGCTGTAACCAAATCAGAGCAGTTGCTGATTTATAATGCTGAGCTGGAAGAGCATTAAAAATAGTCTTTTTTCCCCTCGATATTGCCAGCCTCGGGGAGCTGCAGCTAAATTCAGGATTGTGGAGTGCTGGCCCCTGAACCAAGGTTTTGTGTTCCACACGTTCTGGCCCTGGCTGGTTCTGCTGCTCCCAGCTGGGAGCTGCTCCCTGACTCACCCTGTGGAGACACAAGTGACAAACCTTTCCCTAAGGACAGGGGCAGTGCCACCTCCCCTGTCACACACCTGGATGCACCAGCCCAGCAGGGGCTGATGAGATGTTTGATGAGATGTTTGATGGGATGTTTGATGTGATGTTTGTGCTTTTCTGATGCACAGAAGTAGTGACAGGCAGCGCAGAACCACAGGGAGGGTCCTGCAGCAAAGGTCTGAGCAGGGCGCAGGAGGTTTTGGGGGAAGGTTGTGTAATCAAGCAGATGCTCTCCCACCCCATGGGAACCCACCAGTCTAGCATGGGAGGGGGGTCCAGCCCTGCAATTTCCTTCCTCTTTCCCTTAAGAAGTGCATCACCAGGACAGGCTGCCTAAGGTCACTTCACAAATGGGAGAACTTTCTTGTCTCTGAATCCATGCACAAATAATCCTCTCAGTAATGTTCTTTTCACCTACTGGAAGCAATTATTTACTGATAAAGACACTCCAGAAGTAGGAGCTTACCAAGAGGGCTCAGTAAAAGGCTGAGATTGAGCCAAACTGCCCCAGCTTGTTCACTTTGAGCAGCAGCAGCCTGGATTCTCTTTGCTCTCGCATGGAGGTAAATTCAGCAGCCCAGATAAGACTCCAAATCTTCCATAAGTGACAGGAGAATCAGATCCTCTGCAAGCCAGCAGGATAATTTCAGTGCTGTCTCATGGAGCACCATGCAAACACCAGCAGGGACCCTCCAGAGCATCCAGCAAAGATCCCAACAGCTGCAGGGCAGTCCTGCTCCTGGAGGAGCAATCCTGAGCAGGAACTCCTGCCTGAGTCACTCAGAGCAGCTCCTCAGGGACACAGAGCATCCTCTGCAGCCCCAAATCCATCCCTGCTTTCCAGGGAAAGGGCCAGTGCCTGAGCAGGCAATGGGATGGAATCAGTCCCCACTTCTGAGGGAAGGTAGGGATATCCTACAGAAAGGTGGCTGCTTGTGTCCACAGACTGAGACTCATTCCAGAAATCCTCTCATGCCAAATCAATTCACCAGGCTACACAAAACCCCTGAGTGAGCAGCTGCCAATGTGTGCATGCAGCTGGAGGTGCTCAGTGTGTAATTGCATTTGCCAGCAGGGTAATTGTGCATGCAAAAATTGTGCAATAAGTATTTTCTACACATGAACATGCTTGTAACTTATTTTTTTTCCCCCAAGAATCAGGCACTTTTTGAACAACTGGTCAAGCAAAATAGTTTAAATTACTGAGCATTATTTTGACTTGTTTTAATTATGAAGTCAAAAGTGAACGACAATACTGTGCACTTAAATGACACAATAGAGACACACCAGATCACTGCTGGGTCATCAGGATCTGTGTGCACTTCTTTAATTTGCCTGCAGACAGATGGGTTCCTTGGACTGAGGCTAATTTGTTACACATTGTCTGGAATCTAAAGCAAATTAAACACTGATCATCCTTACTACACAGTCCTTGGCAATTAACTTGGTTTTGAGGATTTGTTTAATTTTATAGCTGGGGAAACAAAGTAAGAAACCAGGGGAATCCCAGCTATGGCACAGAGAGACCCAAACCACTCAGACCTGCCCTGAGGGATGAAGTGGCTCTGTACACTTAGAGAAAATAAAGCACAATACAGATTCAGCAATCACAGGAAGCCCAGGGATTTCTCCAGGAGGAGAATTCCACTTTTGCAGAGTTTGATGTCAATGGCAAGGTGCATACCTGTGCTCACTGACACACTGTGTGTGCACACCTGTGCTCAGAAACACGGCTCTGTGCTCAGCACTCACCTGTGTGCACACCTGTGCTCAGCACTCACCTGTGTGCACACCTGTGCTCACTGACACACTGTGTGTGCACACCTGTGCTCAGCACTCACCTGTGTGCACACCTGAGCTCACTGACACACTGTGTGTGCACACCTGTGCTCACTGACACACTGTGTGTGCACACCTGTGCTCAGCACTCACCTGTGTGCACACCTGTGCTCAGCACTCACCTGTGTGCACACCTGTGCTCACTGACACACTGTGTGTGCACACCTGTGCTCAGCACTCACCTGTGTGCGCACACCTGTGCTCAGCACTCACCTGTGTGCACACCTGAGCTCACTGACACACTGTGTGTGCACACCTGTGCTCACTGACACACTGTGTGTGCACACCTGTGCTCAGCACTCACCTGTGTGCACACCTGAGCTCACTGACACACTGTGTGTGCACACCTGTGCTCACTGACACACTGTGTGTGCACACCTGTGCTCAGCACTCACCTGTGTGCACACCTGTGCTCACTGACACACTGTGTGTGCACACCTGTGCTCAGCACTCACCTGTGTGCGCACACCTGTGCTCAGCACTCACCTGTGTGCACACCTGAGCTCACTGACACACTGTGTGTGCACACCTGTGCTCACTGACACACTGTGTGTGCACACCTGTGCTCAGCACTCACCTGTGTGTGCACACCTGTGCTCACTGACACACTGTGTGTGCACACCTGTGCTCAGCACTCACCTGTGTGCACACCTGAGCTCACTGACACACTGTGTGTGCACACCTGAGCTCAGCACTCACCTGTGTGCACACCTGTGCTCACTGACACACTGTGTGTGCACACCTGTGCTCAGCACTCACCTGTGTGCACACCTGTGCTCACTGACACACTGTGTGTGCACACCTGTGCTCAGCACTCACCTGTATGCACACCTGTGCTCACTGACACACTGTGTGTGCACACCTGTGCTCAGCACTCACCTGTGTGCACACCTGTGCTCACTGACACACTGTGTGTGCACACCTGTGCTCAGCACTCACCTGTGTGTGCACACCTGTGCTCACTGACACACTGTGTGTGCACACCTGAGCTCAGCACTCACCTGTGTGCACACCTGAGCTCACTGACACACTGTGTGTGCACACCTGTGCTCACTGACACACTGTGTGTGCACACCTGTGCTCAGAAACACGGCTCTGTGCTCAGCAGTCACCTGTGTGCACACCTGTGCTCAGCACTCACCTGTGTGCACACCTGTGCTCACTGACACACTGTGTGTGCACACCTGTGCTCAGCACTCACCTGTGTGCACACCTGTGCTCACTGACACACTGTGTGTGCACACCTGTGCTCAGCACTCACCTGTGTGCACAGCTGAGCTCACTGACTCACTGTGTGTGCACACCTGTGCTCAGCACTCACCTGTGTGCACACCTGTGCTCAGCACTCACCTGTGTGCACACCTGTGCTCACTGCACAGCCCTGAGGATGCTTTGGGGGGGGGCAGGCTCCCAGGCAGCCCCTCAAGAGCAGCAGTTTGTGGCACAGACGGTGCTGGAATCTCTCTGGCTGCTGGCTGCCTCCCAAGCTGGAAGGAGCAGGAGCAAGGAAGGATGTGTGGGTTCTTTAATAACCCACCTCACTCTGTGTTTTCACACCCATCCAGCTGTCTCTACAGAAAGATTCCAGTCCAAAGCCACAAATATCACTGAATTGCAGCAGGCCTAAATTAACTTGCCACAAGGAGCTGATAAAGGCACCTTAGAGTGCAATAAGAGTTATCTTGCTTTAGCTGTGCAGTGATACAAACAACACCTTTTTAAAGCCTTTTCCTCCCTCTTCATGTCTAGCTGGGGTTTCTTTAGCTAAAGCTGTGGCAGGAACAACACTGAGGTGCCACCCCAATGTCACCCAGAGCAGATGAGGGTCTCAGAGGCCCTGGGTTAGACCCACCTGTGCTATAAAAAGCAAATTATCAGCCTTGCTGCACACACCACCAGAGCACAGCATTTGCTGGTGTTCAGTAGTTATCATGAAAGTTTCATAACTCTGAGTGGGAAGAAAAAAAACCCCATGAAATAGTTGTAGGGATTTTTCTAGCGCCACATTGCTAGGAAGATCTGTTTCCCATGGCTAAATTAGAGACACAAACCAACCACTGCCTCAACCAGTTGAAGGGAAGTGAGCACAGGGCTGGCCAGCCAAGGAGATGACACAGGAGCACAGGTTGTGTCAAACACAGCTGGAAACACCAATTCCCACTGGCTTCAGCAACTGCAAAACCCAAGCCAGAGCTCTCCTTCTAACACAGACCTTAATGGTATATTTTATTGAAATAGCTAAGATTAGCTCAGAAATACAATACCATACTGGCAATGCAACTGGCTGCAGGGAGAGAAGTGTCACTGCAAAATATGGCAAATACCAACAGCCAAAAAGAAAAGGAAATCCTCATTCTTTCCAGGGAGAGGAGAGCAGGTGGGTTAAAGTCCTTCTGACTGTGATTGCTGCTTTGGTGATAACAAGTTTTCCTACTGAACTCTGCTAAAATCCTAGACCAGCTAAGCAATTTTTTGCAATTATTACTTTTCCTGAATAAAAACATTCTAGGCTTTTACACACTGAAGACCTGTTGTCACTTTGTGTGTTCACTCATTCAATGCAGCAGCATTATGTGCATTTAGCCTCATACTCTTTTGCTACCCTAGAAATTCCAGGAAAAGCATCCCAGAACTGGGAATTAGTTAATTCCATGATCTATGAAAGCACTAAGAAACTTTGAATTCTCATTCTCAACCTTCCCACTTTGGCTGCTCCTCATTCTCCTGGTAAATGGGTGTTGCCACTCACACTTCCATTAATCCATTTAATTCTCCAGCCTCGCACAAATTCCAGCTCACCATACCTGGGCAGTCCTTCAATAATGTGCTTAGTGCAATAACACCAGCAGATTAACATCCTAATGGGATTGCAGGGCTTTTGGCAGCCCTGGGGTCAGAGGGGAGGGAGGAAAAGGTTGCTGTGCCACCTGCTCAGCTGCTCAGAGGTGCCTTGGCCTGAGTTTTGTCACTGCCACTGCGCCCTGTCTGCAGGACAGGGATGATCTGCTGCCCCAGGTTTAGCTCTAGCCAGGCTGTGTCCCACATGAGAGCCTTGTTCCACTCATTGCAGCTGACACCCAGTCTCTGGGACACAACCTCAATGAAAAGGAGCAGCAGAGAGTGAGTATTTTCCATTATGTAGAATAATAAAATAGTTCTAGGGCATCTTCCAGTGCCAAGAGCAGACTGCTGTAATTGCAAACACCAACAATCACCTGCAGCACCTGCACACCTGTGCATCATTTCATAATACATTTCTGTAAGAGCTTTTAGCTTCTGACATTCCCACACAACTGCAACAGCTGGACACTCCAGGAGCTTTTGCACTCAGAATAATTCTCTTACTCAGAATAAGTCTCTTTTACTTGTGAAACCACTTTCTTCCTGTGAAGTACAGGTACATGGTTTAACCCCAAACTCTGTTTCTATCACAGAATCACAGAAGTTTAAGTTGGAAAGGACCTTTAAGGTGTCTGAGCCCAGCTGTTGACCCTGCCCAGCCCAGGTCCTGTGGTTCCTTCTGTGCTCATCAGGCCCCTGTCACACCTGAGGCACAGTGACAGACACTGCAGAGAGCACAAGCAGAGGAGCTGTGACCACAAGAAAAAGCCTGATTTGCACAGGGAGATATTTTGATTACTAAGCAGCTTTAAAAATCTGCTTCAACTTTGGATTCTTTGAATCCCAGCTGGTTATTTGCACTGCTGTCCCCTGACTGCATTCCCTGACCTTCTGGCACCCAGTTGCTGCAGCCTGTTGCATGTGTCCCCAAGCAGAAAGCAGATTGGACAGAGATTAGATAACATCGTGGGCCATGGGGTGGGTACTTCTTTTTTTTCTTACCAGTTTCCTGTTGATAGAGTCACACTGATAAGGAGTTTAGTTGGTAGCTGAAGTATGAAACTGCAAAAAGCTGCCTTTAAAAGACATGTTCCAGCTGGGATGTAGATGCTGCCAGAGCACAGTTTGGGATGTGTGTGGCTCTGCTCTGGTGCTTGGGCCACCAATGTGAATTTTGCCCAGGAGTGAGGGGGAGCTGAGGGATCAGTGTGGGTGCACAGCTCAGGGCTAAGTGCTTCAAACCTGTTTACAAACATGGCTAGAGAAGCACTACAGAAACAGAGGAAGCTATTTGAGCTGTTTCTTCACACTGACTTCATCTTTCCACTGTGTTTCAGAAAGTGATTGCTCCACAGTGCTGGAAGGGAGGATGAGTTAGCACAACAGCCTGCATTTGCCTCACCTGCTGTGGTCCAAAGTCGTCCAGGTTACCCCCCAACCATCACAAACTCAGAAGGGAGTCACAGAAATGAGCTGTGCAAGCAGCAGCACGATGTAAAGCAGATTTTCTTTGATTAGCCATGGCCTCTAATCTCTCCTATGCCCCCCTGCAGCGAATTCCAGAGTTCAACAGCCCCCACTGGACTTTCCTGTTAAGACTCAAATCATTAAAAGTATTTGTTTAGCAAAGGCTAAAGCACTCAGGTCCCAGTGCCCAAGAGCTCTGTGAGGTTAAATGTTGTGAACCCTTTGAACACAGCCCATGTTCCACAGGGTCCCTGTGGCTCTCAGTGGAGCTCTGCACACATTCACTGTCCAGGCTTCACCCTCCAGCTCCTGGCAGCAGCTCAGGAAAATCCTTGGACCAAATGAGGTCCCAGACAGGGGGAGCATGGCCAGGGGTCCCACAGATCCCTGTGCTGGGCTGGGGAAGGGTTAATCTCCTTCCTGGGGCTGTGCTGAGCTGTGCTGTGACACAGGGATGTTTCCCCACTGCACAGAGTCAGGACAGGTGTAACAAACACACGACCCCTGCCCAGGCTCTTTGTCAGATAACTTTCTCAAATTTTAAATTTCGTGTCTGAAACCAAGCATTTGCATCCTAGGATCAGGTTTCTTTATCTTCAGCTTTTTCCTGGTGGTGATGTATTCCACATGACTCAGCAGGAGTGGTTTGAGTATTGTCATTCTGACCCACATCAGCTTTGACTAAACACTGATGCTTAGGGCAGAAGGTGTTTGAGGATGGGAAGGTTCAGTTCCCAGAGTGATCCAGGATGCAATTCATCTCCAGCTTCCAAAGGATTCATATTTCTCACAGAACACTCCTAGATACACCCTAAAGAATGTTCCTCACCTGGCATCGCTTCAATTTCAAAAGTTACTTCAGTGAAACTGCTGTGAGCTTGTGGCCAAATTCACATTCCTGAGAAAAATGGAGAGCTGGATTGCAGCTGAGGAGGACATGGGGCAGCTGGAAGGAAATCAAGCAGGTTCTCAAACCTGCCTGGCAGGCAGTGAAAATCCTACCTGGTTTCTGTCAGTTTTGCAGAAAATGTCAAACTCCCCCAAGCATCCAAGCTGGGATCAACAGGAAATGCTTCTCCTTTCCTGTGAATATTTTTGATCTTTAAGAAGCTTTTCTGCTACCTACTTTGAAATTCGAAAAAGAAAATTGGGATGGACTGAAAAAAACCCAGGATGGATCAATTAAAAGTTTTATTTCAAAAACATATCCTAGTTTTTTTCCAGTACCAACCATTCATTGACACCATCTCCTCACCTCTCAATACTCCATTTTAAAAAACCTGACATATTCAGAAGAATGCTTAACAACAATTGTGTTCTTCCTGTGAATGTGTGTCTGCACCATTTAGCTATCACTGAGCATGCAGAAAGCTGTAAAAAGTGGGGGGTTAGTTCTTAAGCCTTTTTGTACAATGTCCTTGTTATTTCCAAGAAAACAACCCTGAAAGCTGAGACCTCACACAAGCTTCAGACCCTGCAGAAAATATCACTGGCACTTCCACTCACTTGTCTACAACGAGCAATCCCTCACCAAAAATTTCACACTGTCTGTGGCCTCAAAAACAAGCCAAGGATGATGCAGAGCAGGTCCCTGTCAGCCCAGGGAGGTGGGCAGGGTTTGTGAGCCATGGGCAGTTTCCCTGCTGTCTCTCAGAGGCTGCTGCAGAAAATCCCCAGTGCAAGGCAGAGTCACCTCCAGTCTGCAGCCAAACCCTCCTGGCACACCCAGAACATCCCATCAGAAACAGGTTTTATTAGAATTGAACCCACATGCAGGGGGTTGCAGACTGGGGGCATTATGGTAATGTGGCCTCAGGAAGAAAAAAATCAACTTCCACCTATTTGATGAGAGAAATCACCAAAGAAATATCATGCTTTTGACCAAGATTTGCTTTTTCACTTCCCCTCCAGCTCAGCCCAGTTAAAGATCTCACTACAACTTTTACCTCAAAAGAAAAAAAAAAACATTACATCTCTGACCTTTGCAAACAAAACAAGAAAACAAACCACAGAGTCACAGCCCACTCTTAAACAATGCTTGGGCTTGGTCCAGTCACTGCTCTCTGTTGGGAAAGGGAGAGTAATCTCTGCAATGCACAGGCCAGGCTGGTGTGTAAATACAGGGGAGCATGCAGGGCACTCCCACCAGAACCACCAGGACCACCAGAACCACCAGAACCACCAGAATCAACAGAACCACCAGAACCACCAGAACCAACAGAACCACCAGAACCACCAGCAGCAGCCCAGGGGCCACAGAGCAAAGCAATTAAACAATCAGAATAGGGTCCTTCTGAAGGGTGAAGATGAGGGTGGTGTGTGGTACCCCAGGGGATTTGCTCACACCTGAGCCTGTCCTGGCTGGGCTCTCCTGAGCAGGACAGTGCCTGGGAGCTGCTCCCTTTGGGACCTGCTGCCTTTGGAGCTGAGTGCTGCTGGCTTGATCCTGTGGGCTGGAATTATCTTCTAGAGGGTAATTCAAAAGAAATTCATCTCTCTCCATGTGGGGAACCTTACCTTCAGTTCCCAAACTGGGCACATAAATTTGGGCAGTTTCATAGAACCACCTCTCCTCTGTCATCCTCTGTTGAATTTTGTACAGTTTCTATTTATAATTTCCTGGCTGTGGCAGAGACCTTGCTTGTCCTTCTGCATAACAGGAGACTGGAATTTCACCCAGCTTTCACTGGAATAAGCACAACATGGTGGCTGCTGTGTAACAAAAACAAACAGGTTTAGAAACGCACAGCCAGGTGCCTGAGGAGGAATGGGCTGTACAGAAGCAAGAAATGCCCACAGGTGGTGTCTAAGAGGATCAGGCACATCTTAAAGAGCCATTTCACAGTCCTGTGCCACCCCCATGCAGGTCTTGGCTGCAGTGTGGCCACAGCAATCCCACAGAAAGGCTCTCCCCATCCCAAGGAACATGCAGAGAGCACTGGGAGAGGCTCAGTGAACCCACTGTGCAGACCAGGAGAACTCTGCACAAACAAAAAGCAAGGAATCTGTCCAGGACACGTGGAGCCTCAGGCACACAGAACACCTGGTGCTGGCCTAGCATGAGAGAGCTTAGATAAACAGCTCTGGAAGTGTTCTGGGACCAGGAGAGCATTCCCAGAATCTCATGTGACTTTTTAAAGGATGATCTTGTGCCATACCTTGGTGTCTAGGGAGATAAAAGCCCTGGTTGCAGAGGGGTGACAGGCACACCCTGCCAGGGAGCAGAGCAGGCTGCCAGCCCAGCCCTGCTCCCTTCACCTGCAGAGGAAGGAGGGCTGGGCTGGGGGCCAGCAGAGCAGCAGAAATGTTAAATATTGTTAAATGTTAAATATTGAATGATAATAATTTTAAGGCAACTCCCCTCGAAATATCCAACCCCCAAAATGAATCCCACCAAGCCAAAGTAATTTGCATCCTGTTTTGTGGTGCTTTTAGGATTACCTGCATTTACACACTCCATTTATAGTGTGGGACTGGTGGCAGACATTGCACACACCATGCAAAGCAGCTACTGTGCAAATAGAGAACATCTTTGGAGTCACATCCACTGGGACAGACACAGAACCATGGAATATCCTGAGCTGGAAGGGACCACAAGGAACAGCAAAGTCCAGCTCCTGGCTGGCCCAGGACAGCCCCAAGGATCCCCCCATGTGCCTGAGTGCACACAGGTGAATTTCACAAACCCCCAGCCCCAAACTGCTCCAAACTGCCTCCTGAGCCTTTCACAAAGCCTGTCCATGCCAGGGCTCTCCAGGCCCTGTGGTGCAATCACACAGGGGCTTTGCAGAGCTCAGCTTCACACAGGGGCAAAGTGCTCATCCCTCAGCAAACAGAACAACGAGGCAAAGGCTGAAAGGGCACCTGGGATCAGCCCAGCTGTGTCACTGGCTGGGCTGGTGTCAGCACAGCAGCACTGGCCAGCTGAGCTGCAGGACCTGTGGCTCTGGCCAGCTGAGCTGCAGGACCTGTGGCTCTGGGGCAGAGGGAGGTGCAGGGCACATTCCCTATCAGGGACATGGCAGTGCTCAGACCCAGGCACCAGAAATCAGCACACCCTGGGCAAGCCATAGAACTGAAAGGCCACAGCAGCTGCTTGCCTCAATTGCCTGGATTGGTTCAGGCTGGTAAGACCAGAACCATGGAATTTGGAAGAGAAGGAAAAAGGAGGAAAAGACAGAACTGGGTTAATGTCCTTGCTGTGTTTAAACAAAACATTACATACTGTAGAGAGCTGAAGGGAGAACCAAGAACTTCCTTGCCCAACTTAGAGAGCTTATCTGTTCCTGAGATCTCAAAATTCAGTAATATTCTAGACAGGAATTAATTTCCTTAATAAGGAGTGTTATCTAATAATTCTCACATGAGCCTGAACAGTGTTCTCTATTCCCAGCAGCAAGTGATTCTGGAGAAATAACTGAGCTGCACTGTGCCTCAGTTTCTCTTCCCACAGAATGGGGGAATATCACCTTCCCTAAAGCACTTACAGCTGTTTGGACTAAGTGCAAGTGTGTAAATTTAAACCACAGTCACTGATATTAAATCATTCATTAGCTGGCCTGGCTGTCACTGTCTCCCCCCACCCCAGAGGAACATCCTGACAAAACATCCCCTGAACAATCAATAACCAAGTTACCCATAAACTCTGCATTTCATGAAAGATCATTCAGTTTACTGCTCATGGGATGTGGAAAGCAGAGCTGGCCAGGGTACAACATGCTGGGGGATAAATTTATCCTCCCCTGTGAAAAGTTCAGGTTTCCCTGAATTTTGGAGCTGAGCAAGAGGCCTGTCATGATCCAAATCCCTTTGGGGCTGTTCAGGAGATTCCCATCCAAACCTCCTGTCCTTGGGAAGGGATTGAGAAACCACAGAGCACACTGATCCAGCAAGGTGAGCAGCAGGGTTTTGCACAGTGCTCTCCTCCACAGAGACCCTTGTGACAAGGTGTGGAGCTCATCTCCCCCAGAACTGAGCTCTGCTTCTGCTCTTGGGCTCTGCCTCCCCTGGGCCACTCCACCTCAACCAGAGAACACTTCCACCAAAAGGGACCCAGGAAAAAGCTTTCCTTTATCCAGCCAAGAGAGAAGCTGGAATCCCAGTGACATTTTTGGAATGAACTATCACCAGGACACTTTCCAGAGGCCTGATGTGTGCAGATGTTACACATCTGCACCAGCAGCCCTTCCAGCAATGTCTGCTTGTTAATGCAACTGCACAGCCACAAACCCAGCTCAAATGATGCACTTTGTTCTCTTTGATCAGCTTTCACTGCTCTGTTCTTGCTGGCTGCTCTCAAGTCTTCCACACACATGAACATTTCTGTGGGATTATCTTCATTTCCATGTTCTGACAGGAGACCTTCTGTCCTTTCCATTGGGCCTGATTCCCCCAGCAGGGTGGCTCTGAGTGACCAAACACACTCCACTGCTTTCTCTGGGAGGAACCAAAAAACAGGCTTAAAAGGCTGCCATGATTCTCATTCTGGGCAGACATGGTGCTCCACATGAAGGGATTTTTCAACTTCCTACAGGTGGATTCTAATTGGGAAACGTTGTGTTTTGTGTCCTTTACAGGATCTATTTGTGAAGATCCATTTATTTCCCCTAACTCTGACAACCCTGGCCCACCCCAGAGTGCCTTGGAGCTCAGGGGGATCTTGCAATGGGAAACCCAAGCTCAGCTACTCATGGAAAAAGGGGAACATTTTTGGAAGCAGTATTTTACACTTGTGTAGGAGTTTCTACAGGAATTCTCCAGCACAGAAAACATCCAGCACTTTGGAAACTTCTGCTCTGTTTTACTCTAGCCCACAAAAATGAGGCAAATACATTTTTTCAGTTCAGAGGCAGTGGCTGAGACCCGATGAACTCTGTGAATGACAGCCTGAAAAATGACAGTGTTCAAAGGGTAGGAACTACCTGAAAAACAAGTTAAAAAAGGCAGTACCAAGAGTTCCATCCATGGCAGAGCAGAGTTATGTGTTGGCAGGTGGCCCCTGTGGGTCCTGGGCTGGGTTTGTGATAAGGCAGGAGGGAGTGAAAGGGGGAGACTCTGGTGCTCCAGAGACAGAACAACTGCAAAGAGCTGCTCTGATAAATCAGAGAGCAAGCATCAATGCCTGGAGCCAAGGCTGCCTCAAAGGGGAAAGAATGGTCCTGAACAAGGAGAGAAGGGAAAAGGCTTGGGTGGGGTCAGCCCCATGAACATGGCAACACAAATTCTTGAGTTCAACAAAAAAAGAACTGAAATAAAAAGGAACAGGGAAAAGTCAGCCCACCCACTCAGGGATCCTTTTATACTAACAGTGTGGAGATGAGGGCAAAACATATTTATTTTTAGTGCTGCTGTTTGCTTCCAAAACTCCCCAAAATATGAGATCATGAAGGTAAGAGATGGGTTGCACTCTTTCAGCAAAGGTCCTGTCCGTGTGAAACTTCCTTCATTCTGGGTCCTGACATGAGCACAAATTTCAGGGATTTAGAAGGGCTGACTAAAATGATCTCCTTTCTCTGAGGGATTTAAGCTCAGAGTCCAGTGGATTCTGACAGAAGTAGAAGCAGAAGTGAGCAGAACTGAAGTTCTGGGTTTACTGGGCCCTTCAACACAAAATGGATGGTGCAGGTCAAGAGGGATTGAGCCCAGATGGACAATGATGGGGATGAGCAGTGAAAAATCTCCCCTAAGTGTCTCTGGGTGTTCAGGCCAAAGTCTGGAGAGAGCCTCACTGCAGATGTGAGATGAGATGAGATGAGATGAGATGAGATGAGATGAGATGAGATGAGATGAGATGAGATGAGATGAGATGAGATGAGATGAGATGAGATGAGATGATCTTCAGTCCCAAGCACACCTGGGGGAGGAGGGGGCTCCTCTCATGGTGTCACAGAGAAGGCTCTGCCTGAGGAAATAATGCCATGGGGAATCTGAGAGAAACCAGAACTCCAACAGTCCCAGACACCAGCACTAGGAGCAGAATACACTCACCAGTGCTGCCACACTTAGACCACGAGCAGATGGGAAACAGGAAAAAGAAGGGAGGATGTGGCTCTGCTACAGTCAGTGCTGAGCAAAGGAGCAGATGTGAGCACCAGGAAAAAATTATTCACCAGACCCTTCCCAAGGCCAGTGTGGGCAATCAGGCAGCCCCCTCACCCTGAGCTCCCACCCACTGAAATGCACCAGCCAAGACCCCCAGATGCCCTGGTGGCAGCGTTCCCCAGTCACAGCCTGGCTGCAGGGGCTCTTCCTTCTCCTTTTCTTCCCCTGCCTTGGCTGAGCAGCTTTTCCTTCCCCGATTTTTTTGGCTGCTGACCTAACGGTTTCCTTTTTTTTTTTTTTTTTTTTTTTCAGTGAAAATATAGCAAAGAGGAGTAGCCCAAGCCTGACCACAGGGAAGAGGGGTGGGTACTTTACCAGAACCCTCGAGACAGTTCCCCCATGACCATGATTCCACCATGTGATCATTTCCAGTGAAGGGCAGGCAAAAAGGAGGGAGGGTTAATGATAAAAATGGGGTTATCTGAGTTTGTGAAACTTCAGTGTCTGATTCTGTTTGAATCTCAAACCAGAGAGAAGAGAGAGGAAGGACAAGGAAGGTGTAGTGAAGACAGATACCATCTGCCAAGGAAAAGGGCTCTCCATGGATCAGACAGGCTGAATTCACAGGGCAGGGGAGAAGGAGAATGAGGAAGTGCCAACCACAGATCAAACAGACCAAACTCACAGGGCAGGGAAAGGGGAGAATGGGGAAATGCCAGCCAGGACACTCGCCTGAAAAAGCTGAAAAACACATCCACCTCTGTTTCTAATTTTAGTCACTTTCCGAGGCCATCAAACACAAGATTCTATTCTGCTCACCAAACCACAAATTTAGGAAGTGGCTGAATCCTGGGCAGAGTGTGATACTGCTCTCATCTGTGCACACAGCCATCACATGCCACCAGGGCATCAGCTGGGCAGTGGCTGCTGAGAAGGGGCAGCTCTGGCCTCTGTTACTCACCAGGGTCTCACCCCTTCCCTTCCCTTCTGCTGCAGCTGCAGAGCAGGCAGGGTGGCAGAGAACTCCTCTGATTTGTTTACCTTCCCCTTTGTCATTCCTCAGGGCAGTGGGAGGCCACCAAGCCTGTCACCCTTGGCAATGGCTGGCTCTGGGGTGCAGATGGTCTGGACCAGACTGGAAAGAGCCAACGGGGAGAGCTCACCCTGCATCATCTGTCATCTTCAGCCCGGGTTTGTCCCGAGCCAAAGTTGAGCAAACAGCTCATGATCTGAGGCTGGTGGCAGATCATCACTCACAGGCTGACCTCCCTCAGCACTGAAGTTGGAACTTTTCATCCATCACCTCCTTTGACAGCTCTTTTTGGTCAAATGGAGAAGCACATTGCCACAGGACACTGCTGCAGTCAGAACTTGACAGCGCTCATGCATTGGATGTGTGAGAATTAAAAATATTCTTGAGTCATTAAGGAGAAATAAAAATATTGCTGTTTTGCTCTGGTGCTCACCAAGATGTTTTAATTTAGACAGATACTTCCTCTTTCATCCTGGGGGAGCTTTTCATTTACCACAGGGTAAAAGCAAGAGCACGAGGCAAACCACAGCACAGATGCTGTGCAGCAGGAACACACCTCACCTCACCTTACCCCACAGCAACACAGCTACATCTCCATGCCCCGAGAAAGAATTCTTTTTAATGCTCCCCTGAGAGCTTTTAATAATACATTAGGCTGTCTAGAAGAAATTTAAAATCAGGTGATCGATCTCAGTGGTTTAATATGAAGAAAGCCTTTATGCTCAGAGTGTTCTGACTTTTTGAAAGCAATGACTGAGGCGAGTGGCACTTTTCAAATATTTCAGTCCCATCTTGCTGTGGTGCCCTGGGACACCCGTAGAACTTTGGGCTTCAAGACTTTTCTTTTTGCAGAGGCAAAAGCTCCTCCTAATTAATTCCCCGTGTGGATGCAAATTTGGAATCCACTTTGAAAGCAACAAAAATTAATTTGCATCGCAACGCTTGCATCCTGCTAGAGCATCCACAGCGATCCGTTTAAAATTCACACATAGATTTAATATAAATTAACGGCCGTACGAACAAATGTTTTCTGAGGCACAGGGAGAAAATCGCGGCGGTGCCCGCGGGTCCCTCCCGCTCCGCTCGGGGCGGGCTCGGCAGCGCCGGGGATTTCCCGCAGCCCTCGGGACTTCGGGGAAGCGGCGGCAGCGGGGCGGGAGCGTTCCTGTCACTGCAGTCACCGAGCGGTCACCGGGCACCCACGGGCCCCTCCCGGCACCGCAGGGCGGCAGGAGCGACCCCGGGTGCGGGGGATGCGGGACTGAACCGGGCTGATGCCGGGGGGATGCGGGACTGAACCGGGCTGATGCCGGGGGGATGCGGGAATAAACCGGGCTGATGTCGGGGGGATGAGGGAATAAAGCCGGGCTGATGTCGGAGGGATGAGGGGCTAAACCGGGCTGATGTCGGGGGGATGAGGGAATAAACCGGGCTGATGTCGGGGGGATGAGGGAATAAACCGGGCTGATGTCGGGGGGATGAGGGGCTAAACCGGGCTGATGTCGGGGGGATGAGGGGCTAAACCGGGCTGATGTCGGGGGGATGAGGGAATAAACCGGGCTGATGTCGGGGGGATGAGGGGCTAAACCGGGCTGATGTCGGGGGGATGAGGGAATAAACCGGGCTGATGCCGGGGGGATGCGGGACTGATGTCGGGGGGATGCCGGAGTGATGCCGGGGTGATTTCGGGGGGATGCAGGACTGATTCCGGACTGATTCCTGGGGGATGCAGGACTGATTCCGGACTGATTCCTGGGGATTAGGGGACTGATGCCGGACTGGTGCCGAACTAATGCCGTAGGGATACCGGAGTGGTGCCGGACTGGCGCCGGGGGGATGCCAGGGGATGCAGGACTGATGCAGGACTGACGCCAGGGGATGCAGAACTAATGCCGAGGAGATGCCGGGGGGATGCAGGATTGATGCCAGACTAAAACCGGACTGACTCAGGGCCGGTGCCGGGCCGGTGCCCGAGGATTTGCCGCACAGCCCCCGCCGTTCGCCCCTCCCGGGGCCGCGCTCTCACATCCACGCCCGCGCTTGGATTCTGCCGCTTCCCAAGCAGGCAGGGTGGCAGCGCTTGTCACTCACCGGAAAACACGAGTCACACATGAGTTCTGGGGCTTTCTGCACTGGCAGCCTGACATCCCCTCCCTCTGCAGACGTGGGAATCTCATGGTGCATCTGCTTTCACTTTTGCATTCAGCTGACCTACATTGTAAGCAGTCACTTGGAATCGCATTGCCTTCCCAGCTGATTCTGAGATCAGACTTTGGGAGGCAGGCAGTGTGTTAAATCCTGTGCTGCATGTGCTATCACTCAGGCAAGCCTGCCCTGCTCCTTCCCCTGCTCTGGCCTGGAGCCTGGTCATGGGGGAAAAACAACAGGAATCCTCCTCAGCACAAGGGAGGTGGATCAAACCCAGCCTGAGAGGACTGAGCCATTTCCAGGGCTGCACACAGACTGTGCTGGGTGCCTGGCTGGGCACAGGTGTGCCATGTGCCAAATGCCATGTTCCATGTGCCATGTGCCATGTTCCATGTGCCATGTGCCATATTCCATGTTCCACGTTCCATGTGCCATGATCCATGTGCCATGTGCCATATTTCATATTCCATGTTCCATGATCCATGTGCCATGTACAATATTCCATGATCCATGTGCCATGTGCCATGAGCTGCTGGCTGGAAGCAGCTCCCCTGGAGCCTGCCCAATGGCTGGAATGTTCAAGGCAGTAATAAACTGCACCAGGAGCTGCTCTGGGGGCAGCCTGTGCCTGCTGTGGCTCCCAGGGCAGCTCCAGCACAACCTGGCAAGAAGAAAAAGGAAATGCATCTTTTCACCTGGGTATTGTGTGCTGCTCAGATGTGGTGATGCTTAGCAGGAAATGGGAAGAAGAGTCTTAATTTTCAAGTATTGTTTCCCAAACCATTTGAAAATTTGGGAGCCTTGGAGTGCAGGCACATTTCCCTAGGGGTGCAGTGGTGGCACTTCAAAGGCAGGAGGTGAGTAAGCCTCACATTTGCATGTGCAAGCAGCACTCACACATCCCCAGATCAGCCCCAGGTCCTGAGCGTGCTGTTATGCAGTCAGCATGCACTGAAATTACTGTAATTGTGCTTCCAAAATAAAGTATGCACCAACCCTTTTAATTTGTATAGAGATCACTGTTTAATTACCTGCACTGTGCTGTAATCTGACTTCAAGAAAAAAATGTCCTGTAACAGTATATACAGGCCTATAAAGCACCTGTGTGTGAGCTGTGTGCAGAGACAGCATTGGCTGATGTACTTGGTAAAGGCAAAGACAGGGAAGAAGTCTGAGATCTGCACAGCACTGCAAAAATTAAAATAAATTAGTGCCCCAGTGGAGCCTCTAATAAAATACCTAATGTAGGGAGATGATG
The DNA here is from genome assembly GCF_903797595.1 of Erithacus rubecula. Lineage (NCBI taxonomy): Eukaryota > Metazoa > Chordata > Aves > Passeriformes > Muscicapidae > Erithacus > Erithacus rubecula. Next base: position 13,991,554 of record NC_136670.1, on the reverse strand, counting down.
TGCACTCTGTCACTCAACATTTCTACCTTTTTCTTTTCTTTGGAAGGTGAAATTAGAGCTGAATTTACACCATTTTTTTGGCTGGGAGCATGTCTAGAGATCTGCATGATAATTTTAACCTTCAATCACAGGTGCTCATATTAAGAAGACTACTGAGATTTGTATAGAAAGTAAAGGTAATTTTTGTACTTTCCCAGCAGCTTCACAATCACAGAGAAATCCAGATCACTCTTTTTGAGAGATGACACTGATCCACCTAAACCACACTGAGGAAAGAATCCTGCATTTTAAACCTTGCAATCGATGCATCCAAATATTAAACAATCCCTTTCTTTGTGGTCTTTTGTCCCTGTGTGGAGGGACACAAACACTGACACAAACACCCTGGCACAGCCCCATGGCCAGTGTTGCCCATGAGAGATGGCAATGAACTCCAGCCCTTGCTGCAGCTCTCCCAGTGCTCCTCGTTGGCATTTGGGAGCTGAAGGCAAAACCAGCCACGCAGACCCCACTTCTGGAGTGGAAGAAGAATTCCATTTTCCATTCTGGCCATCAATAAACCACATCATGTCCAATACCAGCTCCTGCTGCTGTCCCCTCCTGGGGCACCTCTGCTCTTGTGCAATGGCACAGACAGGGAAAAGAATTCTTTCTTAATTCTTTCTTAACTCTTGCAGCTGAACTCTCTGCACTCTGCAGCATGAGACTGGATCACACTGTTCATTACCTTATCTTCCGCAGCTACATTACTAATGGTCTAAAAATTAGCCAGGCCTTCTGTAAAAATCCACCCACTCAGCTGGGGCCTTTGACTCAGTAGAATGGCAGTGTTGGGGCTGACACATTTCAAACCCCCAAATTCTCCCTGTGCAAAACAAGGCCCAGACTCACAGAACCTGCTGGTCAGGGCCAGCTCTGGCACTCGTGTCTCACTGCACCCAACACTGGCACTCTGCACCTTTTTATCTGCACCAATAATCCAGGTGTGCCCAGCTGGGTCGGAGGCATTCACCAGTCTCAGGACAGTTCACACAGAATGGTTTAAGCCAGGCAGGTGCTGCCCACTCCCAGGATGAAGCTGAGCCCTGCAGGCTTTGCTGGGAGATGTGGTGTTCCTGCAATACTTATCTCTTTTGTTAGAAACCTAAGCTGCAAACAAGTTCATTTCAACTTCAACAGACTGAGCAGAGAGCTCAAGGAAAACACAACACTCCATACTCTGCAAAAACCTTCAGACACAGAAACTAAAACATCAGCTCTGTCACTGACAATTAAATACAGCAAGAGTTCCAAAGCATTACTATAGCCAACACAATTAAAGAACAAAAAGATCTAAGAAGACACTGAGAATACAAGGTTTGGCATCTTTTGTCGTGACAGGTTCTCTAGGTGTGTTTCCAGATCCATTTTAAACTGTGATTATAGATGCAACAGGGAAAAAATAGATTGTTTCCTTTGGGCCTGTTAGCCATGGCACTTGGAAAGCTCAGGCAATTGGCAAAAATACAACAGTACATAAAAATCATGTAATTTCAGGCCAAAAAATGCAACTCTGGTTAGCCATTCTAAAGTATGGTTGTAGCAGTTGCCACAAACTAATTGTGCACAGCTTGAACCTCCAGAGAAGGGAGAGGTTTTCATCTGGTCCACACCAGGAGGGGATCCACACCCACAGGATCCAGCACAAGGTGCAGAGAGCTCAGCTCCAGGGTTTCCTTGTGCAGGCAGAGATTCCTCAGGCCAGGGAGAAGCCTTGGCCCCCCTGGCCAAGCAGCCCCCGGGCAGAGGGGCTCTGCCCCCCAGAGCTGGGTTTGAGCAGCCCCTGCCTTATTAGACTCTGCTTAGCAAAAATAACAGTGGGAACAGGCTGAAAAACTGGTCTCTGGAATTGCCCCCGGGGCTGTGGGCAGGTCACCCAGCAGGAATGGATCCTCAGATTGCCTCAGTGGGGACAGATCCATCCTTATGGGGCTGAGCAACACCCCGAGTGCTCTGTGGCTGCAGGAGCTGCAGGACGGGCTGAGGGCCAGCCAGGGCCAGCTCTGCCCAGGGCGTTGGGTGCTTTCCTGTAACCCACAGGCCCCACTTCTCCTTTCCTCCCCAGGCTCTTGTCTAACAGGAAAGCTGCCCCTGTGCCCTGTTGGGACACTGCTGGTGAGCTCAGGCTGCTTGCACAAGCTGCCAGGGTGCCCTGGTCCCCCCTGTGCCCCCCCTGCCCACATGCTTGGGTGCTCATTGCCTCCCTTCCTTCCCCTTCCCCATTTCCTCGCTGCTGCAGGAGAACAAGCACCAAGGCAGTGAAGAAAGCTCCAGAAAGGAACCTCAGGCAGGGGAGCATCCCTGCTCTGGGTGGCATTTGGGGAACCTGCTGTCCCCCAGAGATGCAGTTGCTCAGTGCACGGTCATACGTCCCCTGTTGCCTCCTGTTACTTCATCTCTGCTTCCTCAAAGAGCACCCAGAGTTGGGCAACAGGTTTCCTGAAGGTGACAGAGGCAAGGAAAAGATAGCACTTGGATGATGAAAAGGAAAAGTTTGTCACAGGGACTTGGAGCCACGTCCACTGCTGAAAGAGGAAAGAAGTGGTCGAGTGTGCATGAGGTGCACACCCACTAAGGACACGAGGGAAATTCCATCCTGGGTATGGAAACATGCTACAAACTGTGCCACCCTGAGCACTGAGATGGTCTGAAGGAGGAGCTGGCTCCTCGTGCCTGCACAAACACTGCAGAGGCACTGGGGCACATCTCCATCCCTGCTCACACAGGGACCTGGCTGCTGATCCCCAGAGGGCTGATCTGCTCTGGCTAAGGCATAACCTGGGCCAGCTGTGCACCCCAGACATCAGCTGTTCTCTGTTTTGAATCCTTTTTCCCCAGCAGCCAGGTCTGGCAAAGAAACAGCTCATTTATTGTAAAATGAAGGTGAATTTTGAACAGATGGGACAAAAAGCACTGGAACAGTTCTTTCTTCAGTCCAACATCCTCACTGCCTGCTGAACATGCTTCACTGAAGATACTGAACAAGGACCTGTGGGTTTTTTAAGTAATTTATAGATTTAGAACAGATTTTCCCATATTCAACCCTCCTGGGAAACAGCATTTGGCAATATAACTTGGAATCCCATAAAACTAATCCTTCAAATGTCCAAGTCTCACTGACAGATTTAGTTTGGATCAGCATTGCTTTTTAGAGATAAGAGAGACCATAGTGCATAAACTCATTATTTTCTATATGAACAGGTAGCTTTTCTACCTCAGCTTCAGCACAAAGACTTCTTAGGTTTGAAGACACAGCATGCAGATTTATTTGTTGAATTCCTGTTAACCAAAGAGGAAGCTGTCACATTATTTGCATTTTTGTTACTCATTTGAAAACACTGAGATCTTGCTTAGATAGAAGTCAGGGCTGACTTTCAGCTACTGAGACTCATGATGCCAGGAGTACAAAATTAAAGACCTGTATTTGAGGACAGATACAAGATCTAGTATCTTTTGGCCTAGAAAACAGACTGGAAGGAGCAGTGAGAGGCCATCCTGCCCATGCCAGCAGAATGTCTGCTCAGGAGCTGAGCGAGGTCTGCTGGTGCTGCAATCACTCTGGCAGCACCTTGGCAGCATTTCCAAAGCTATTAATTAGCAGTTTACTCACCAGTAGAGCAGGGCATCCTGTAAGCCAATGCCCCATTGACCCTGCTGAATTATTCTCCCATTAATAAAATGCAAACCTCACTGGTTGGTGTCCATGGGACAGATTTTTTTCCCTTCATTTTCAATCAGTGCAACGACTCAGAATGGTATAAAAACACCTGCTCAGCACTGAGCAGCACAGCAGCCTGAAAGGGATTCTTCCCCTGCAGCCCTGCACAGCACAGAGCAGATGGAACACACAGGTAAAGGTGCCTTTGCTCTAAAAGAGCATTTGCAAATTGCTGCAGGTTGCTTGCAGATTTGGGCATTAGAATGGAGTTTGTTTAGAGGGGAAATGTTGGCAAGGACGCTGGGATTTATCCCCTGCTCACTGAGAAGTGAAAGAGGATTTTTGTGCTCTCCCTGGAGGGCAGAGGGGCTGATCCTGCCCTGGCACAGCACATCCCTCTCACCGTGCTCTGGGAGCAGCCAGGACCCAGAGTCCAGCACAATTTCACTCCTACAACTGGTGGTTAATCCTGTGCCAGCAGCAATTAGCTGCTGTAAAGAGTTTCTAAGAAGAAACCACAGAACAGTTTTATTCTGGTGGAAGCGACGGGGAGGAGCCGCCCGCGTCTGTCCAGGGGCGAGAGCTCGGAGCCTTGGCAGCAGAACGGAGGCTCAGCCTGGCTGGCCAAAGGCACAGAACCCTGCCTGGGCTCAGAGCAGCCTCCTGAGCACTGCTGCCCTGCTCAGCATCCCTGCCCTGCTCAACATCCCTGCTCAGCATCCCTGCTCAGCATCCCTGCCCTGCTCAGCATCCCTGCTCAACATCCCTGCCCTGCTCAGCATCCCTGCCCTGCTCAGCCTCCCTGCCCTGCTCAGCCTCCCTGCCCTGCTCAGCATCCCTGCCCTGCTCAGCATCCCTGCTCAGCCTCCCTGCCCTGCTCATCATCCCTGCCCTGCTCAGCATCCCTGCCCTGCTCAGCCTCCCTGCCCTGCTCAGCCTCCCTGCCTTGCTCAGCCTCCCTGCTCAGCCTCCCTGCCCTGCTCAGCATCCCTGCCCTGCTCAGGGCTGCTGCTGCCTCCAGTGAACAGGCAGGACCTGCTGCACACACACAGTCTGGGGCTCTGCTCTGGCCAGCACTGACACCTGGGCTCAGCCCTGCATGTGTTTGTGTCAAGGAGATTGCTGTCAGCAGCACAGGAGAGCCAATTATTGCTAAAGACACAGCACTAAATAATGGCATTGGTTTAAAAGAGCAGAGAGTGTACATTTAATTCTGCAGCTGGGATGAGCTGTGTTATTAATTTCAGTGGAATTGCATCCATTTATAAAAATAAAGGAAATGTTTTTACACAGATTCTTGGATTAACATCTGTGTTCCTATCAAAAGTATGCTGAAATGGGGATTCTGTTCCATTCTCATTGGAATGAGCTCTGGCATTGTATAAAAGAAAAGCTTTAACCAGAACTTGTAATAACTTTGCTATAACTTCTGGATACAGGCACCTTCCTGAGTGCATAAAGGAACTGGGCACTGACTACCTGAGAGGTGTGGGGTCAGAACTGGGTTCTCCTCACCAGCTCTCTCATCCCATTCAGATTATTTCCCCTCCTTCTACTTTCATTTCTTTTTCTCACTGTTTCATTCAAGCTGCAGTTTCTCTTGCCACGTTCTGGACAGCACATGGCAACGGGGTCCCAAACTCAGCCCAAGATTTTGGGCATGGCAGTGGTAGAAATAAAGAAAAATTCACATTTGATACTCTTGTTCCTTGGAGTACATGAGCTCCCTGCCAATCTAAAAGAGCAAGAAAAAGGAGCTGTTGTTTTCCTAAAGTCTGCTGGGAGGAGCAAGGCTTTGGGCCCTGACTGCTGGGGTTCAGGGCTCTGCTCTCCACCTCCCCCTGTGCTGCTCCCTGTCCCCAGAACCAGCACTGCACAACCTTCCAGAATTTTTTAATGCTGCAAACGTACTCTAGGTGTAAAAATTTCCTGTCCAACATCCCCAGTGGTCCCATAAGCTAAGGAAGAAAGTGACTTTATGTGGCAGCAGTGGAGCAGAGCAAGGCTGGTTCTGGACCATTAGCCATTGGCTTGCTGCCATCAGATTTTACTAACAAGAGGTGGCACTGGTACCTTGTTCTCCTGAGACTACTAGAAAGTCATTAGCTGTGATGTCCAAGCCAAAACCTGCTGCATTTCCTTTTGTCACCAGCCAAGAGATTGTGATTAAAAGAGATGTATAATTAGAAACAATTTGAAGAGAACATCTAACCATTGTAACCCTGGACTTTATCCCAAAGAGAAAATAGAACAGGAGGCCTTGACTCTTCACGTGTTCTAAGCAGTGTGACATTAAATCTGGTTCCAGTGAGTGCCATAAGCAAGCAGGAAGGAGAAGAAGGTGAGAAGATGCAGGTGGCTGAGTCCCCAAATGTGGAACAGGCTCCCTCCAAATCTTCAGCTTCCAGGGGAGGGGAAGGGCCCCATGTTTTCACTGTGCTGTGGGGAGGGAGCATCCTCAGAGCTGTCCCTCAAAAGGCTCCTGCAGGGATCACTGTGCCTGTCAGGGAAACATTGGGGTGAGCTCTGGGGACAGGATCATCCTGCATCACTGGAAGGAGGCACCTGCTCAGCCACATCCCAGCCCTCCTCAGGGAGGAATGCTCCAAGGAGACATGGGCACGATGGATGAACCTATGGACAGATTTTAGCTACAAAATTATTCAATACTCCACTGACTAAAGACCTTAAAATAAATTATGTGGAGCCACTAGTTGCAGGTCTTGCAAGAAAAGAGCCCTGGGCTGTGTATGGGCACTTCAGGCATGCCCCTCTTTCTTGCTACAGCCACTTGTTAGCAAACTCCAACAGCCAGCCCAAAGTTTGGAAGGGTGAAGGAGAGAAGTGCTGCTGAGCAGAGCAGGGACCAGCCAGGCCAGGCTCAGGCAGGCAGGGACCAGCCAGGCCAGGCTCAGGCAGGCTCTGTGCTGCTGCTGGCCCCCAGCTGCTGGCTGAGCCAAGCCCAGGGCTCCCAGCCACCACCCCTCTGCACCAGCACCCTGTCAGGACCTGGCTGCTGCATTGGCATTTTCCTCTCCATAAGATGTATCCCCGTGCAGGAAGCAGCTTTTGGGATAGATGGGGAATGTTGCTGAAAATAATTTGAAAGGCAAAGAGGGCTAAAATATACTGTCATGATGTTTCTGAGTAAATAAAGATAAGGGTGATAGAAGCTCCTCTGGCAGGGACATTAGCAGAGCCTCAGCAGATGAGTTCAGCACCAGAGAATGACATGGAAGGAAACAAGGCATTGAGAGCAGGGATGAGCTTTCACCAGGCACAGAGCCGAAGCCATTTGAGAAGAAGAAGTGGAGCTGGTTCCAGAGTAGCTGATTCATTTCTCCTTATCTCCCCTTGGCAGGGGCTGGCTGCTGAAGAGCTCTTGATGTGTGCCTGCTGCTTCCTCCCCTCTCCTCTCACAGCTTTGCCTTGCACAAAACTGGAATTGGTTCTGTTGCAAAGGACTCCAGGAGCCTGTGGCTGCAGAGGAGCAAACCCAGCTCTCAGGGCACCCTGAGACACCCCAGCACTCTGAGCCACGAGGCAGCACTGGCCCTTCCTCTGAGCTCAGCTCTCTGCTGAAATATTCACTGGAATAAAAATGCCAGCTATAAACACTTCTTTCCCATAACATTTGTGTGTTGGTAAAGGCCCAGACTCATCCACTGCCACAAACCACTTCTCAAGTGTGGCTCAATTTGCTTAGTGAACCTCAGCTGCCCACCAATCTCTCTGTCCAGTGACATTATTGTGGTGTAAACCCATTACAAATTTCAGGGAGGTTCTGAAACAGCAGGTTTGATATCTGCAAGGTCCAGCACATTCTCTGGTAGTCAAACTCATTTTCTCAGCAGTTCATTTAGCAGAGCCAGGATTACATGGACAGAGACACTAGAATGCCCTGCTGGACCATTTTGTTGTAAAATGACTTTCTACACTTGTGTTTAAAACCAAGTGGTCCCTGTTTATGACACTTTATAGCTGAAGTTGCAAACATGTCAGGGTTAAGCACAAGCTTTGGCCAGGCTGGGATCAAGCTGGCCTAACCTTGCAGCTTGAGGCTCTGCAGCTCCTCCAGGCTGAGCTGAGCAGACATCAAACAGCTCTGCAGTGCTGGGGCTGGTGAATTATAACCATTCTGTGATAGCTTTAAGCTGCTGTGCCTGAGGAGATCCTGTCCCCTCTGAGCCTCTCTCTGCAGCTCTGTGAAGGTCAGGGGGAACTCTGCACCTCCCCTGCTGCACTCTGGCCCTGGTGTGGGGCAGGTTCTGCCCAGGGTGTGCCCAGAGAGGAGCCACAGCTGCTCCTCTGTGCCCCCAGCTCTGCAGCCTGGCACATGAGCTCACTGATACTTTTCTGGGTGTTTGCAAGATTTTTGGAAGAGGTGGAAAAGGTGAGCTCATTCCATCCCTCCTGGTTGGTGCTGAACTGATTATGTGTCAGTGAAGATGATGAGAACTCAACCTCTGATTTTATAGTCTGGTGGTTTTCAATGAATTTTCAATAATCTCTAAGAAAAATTCTGCATTGTTCATAGCTCTTAGCTCCTCTTGTTTGGTTTTTTTTCCCTCTCTTATCACCCTTTATTTTGTAATCTCCCAAGGACTGATTCTGCTGGTAGCAAACCAAATACGTTTTGAGGATTAAATAAAACTAAGTTTTATAATCACCTGGGACACAACCTTTAGCAGTTAAGGTAAAGCAAAGTGGTGGTTACAGGTGAGTTATGAGTTGGAGAACTGTCAGATTCTGCTGCAACAGCAACATCCATGGATGACTCCTCAGTGGAAAATCTGGGTTGTCAGCTTATTGCAAGCATCTGTCATGCCACTGGCAGTGACATTTCAGAGTATAAAGCCCAGTTGGCAAATTACTATTTTACAGCAGAAATATAAATTCAGCACACTTTTATCAAAACCAGAGCGTGCATGTAGCAGACAGGAGATGTCAGCAGGAAATGTTTGTAACATGAACACCCAGGAGAGGCGTCAGTGTCAATCTTTTGGTAAGGACTGGAGGAGCTGGGGGCAAGAAAATGTTTCCTACTAAGCTTTCTTGATGGAACAGCTTCTTCCCTAGGGAAAGGGCCATGTGTGCAAACCAAAAACTGAGAGTGGCCCTGCCTCATGTGGTCTCAGCATCTTTCATGGTGAAAGGAGTGTTTGCTCAGCCCTACGAGCCTTGGAATGTGCAGCCAGGTGAGGGCAAGGGAGCCTGAGATCAGTGCAGCTCTGTGGCTGCAGCAGTGCCAGGAGCAGCCCAGCACAGATTCCTGCCCTGCCAAGGACAGGAGCAGCAGCCCCAGCACAGCCCCAGCAGAGAAAGGGTTACACGCTTGAGTCATATCTTTTCAAGACTGGAAGGGCTGTGAAAAGCTGAGCTGGCTTCCAGGGAAGCAGGCTGTGGCCAAGGCAAGGGCATGGCAGGGTGGGAGAAGTGCTGGGCACAGGCTGGAGCTGCTGTGGGAGGGAGGGTTGGCAGCTGCCCTGCTCACCCTGCCCCAGGATTTGCCATCTGTGCAGCACAGCACAGCTCATGCACATCCAGCTGTCAGATGGAGCCTGGTCTCGTGGCTGAAGCACAGGACAAGCATCAGGAGATTTACATTCTATTTATTGCTCTCCCAGTGGCTTCCCTGAGCTAATGTGGGGAAATCACTTTGCTGCTTTGTCTTGTTTTCCTCCAAGACACTGCTTTACCTTATTAGTGGAATGGGCACTGTGTTTGTGTTTATAGAGTGCCTTTTGTTCTTTGGATGCAATGCTAAAGCAGAACTAAACAAGATGTGTTTACACACAGTGTTTCTAAAGCTCTAGAAGCAGCTGCTCAGCCTTCCTCCTGCAGCAAAGGTAAAGGTCTGTAAACTCACAAATAACTCCAGCCCTGTCCAAAAGTCCCTGGGCTCCTCTCTCCATCACACTTCAGACACTGAAGAAGGAATCCTTTAGAGACCAGTGAGAACATTGGAATATGTGAAAAGAGACAGAGAAATAAAATTTTTTCAGATGACCTCACACTTAGAGGATTTTGATACTCTACCCTGAGTTTTTCAGCTTATTTGCATTGGTAATTGAACAGCATTGAAAAGCCAAAGTTGCCCTTTATATATTACATTTTTTCCTTCACAATAAATCTTTGAGGCTTTTTGCAGAATCAGAGCACTGCAGCCATGCAGGACTCATTCCATGTGAGATTTCTGTGACAGCAGCAAGCCCAGGGTGCACAGCTCCAAACACTGCTGTGCTTTGGGAGCACAGGATTCCCAAATTCACAGCAGAGCCATCTGAAATCGAGCTCATTTGCTTAAATACTCCAAGAGTTCCTTGGCTTGCATTGCTCTGGGATTAACCCTGAGCCTTTATCAGAATTATGAAGGAGATCATGGATGGGTCTGCCCTGATAACACTTTTCCTCAGCCTGATATTGCCCAATAAAAGCCATTTCTGGAGCAAGGCTGTGGGATAAATCCTGCTCCCAGCCCCAGTGGGTGCCTTGCCAGGATGTGTGGGGAGGAATGTCCCTCTATGGCACTTCAGAAAAAGCTTTGTCCCTCCCAAATTGACATTGCTGAGTCCTTCAGCACACAGTGCAGACTGTTCTGTGCTCTGTGCCTTCCCCTGCTCCTCTCCCCTCTCTCTGGGGTTAATTTATGTATAAGGAAAGCAGCCCAGCCATTTTTGTGTTTCCTTTTAATTCTCTTGTTGTTATTGGGACCTAAGCGATCTTGTTTTTGTTTTTACTGCTCTGTAATGAGTCACTGGCTTATTTAATTGAATTTTATTGTAATTGTTATCTTTTCATTCTTGTTTTTTTCCAGTCAGTTACTCATAAGACCACAAAATATAAACAGGACACTGTTACTTGGACAACTTCTGAGAGTAATTTTTTTCACTGTCACCCAAATGCAAAGCCATTTACTGAATGGTCCTCACTTCCTAAGAACTTTCACCTCAGTCCATGTATATTTTTCCCACATGTCATGTTTCTGTTGATCCTTATGTTTTCCAGCTAAAAGTGATCAATCTGTCTGGTTTTGTTGTTGCTTGGAAGTTTTCTTGGGCTTTCTAACTGGGCCTGGTCTAAAACTTTCCACAGAAATCGTGGTGATAGAAAATCAAGCTTCATTTTATGTCATTTCTTTTGTAGCAAATAAATTCCTCCAAAACATTTTGATTGAAACTTTGGGAGAAATAATTATCCACCAAAATGTTAAATTTTCCTTTGCCATCTCCTCTATTTTCATGCCAACCTCATCTTTAGAGCATTCTGTGGTGACTCTTTCTTGCCAAATTTCTTATCTTTAACCTGATTACCCAAGGAAATGGGATTTATGTCACTGTGCTGTGTTTGCATATGTTACATACAAGTTTCTCTTTATCCATCAGTATCATTTCAAAGCAGCTGGCAGCTTTCCACCAGACCTGATACAAAGACACAGGTCTAAATTATGTTAACATTTTGTGCTTCATTGTAGTTTTCAGACAGAAAAAAATTTTGTGAATGTGAATAAGGGAAAAGCTTCAGGAGCAGTGGCCTTGTACTCACCAGCACAGAAAGCAGATGAGAGAGAGCAGCAAATGCCCAGCTGTGGGAAAACCCACTGCACAGACAAATCCCCACCAGGACAGACACCACAGGGCACAAAGGCACAGAACTGCAAGGCTCTCAGTTCTGCTGCCTTGGGTGCTTTGTTCCTGCTGGAAATCCTCAGAGCCCTGAGACTGGCTGGCTGTGAATATGGAGCTGTGTTTTGGGGCAAAGCAAAGTTGTTGTTATTATTATTATTATTGCTATTATTGCTATTATTGCTATTATCTGCTGCTCTGCCCTTACTGGTGCACAGAGAACCAGGGGCCCAGAGCCTCAGAAAGCTGAAGGTTCTCTCTGTTTCTCTTTAACTCTGCCTCCTCCAAGAGCTCAGCTCCCCCTGGATGTGCCACAGCTGCACCTTCCAGCCACAGCTCCAGGCATTCCCTGAGATGCATGAAAAAGCATCTGTTGCATATCTATGTGCAGCTTCTACAAGAAGTGAAGTTTCAGGAGCTCAGCAGCCTGTGCATGTGAAGTGCATCAGACAGGAATGATGGGCATGGATGGCACAGCAGTGCAGCAGCAGCCACAGGCTGGGTGTGCCACGTGCAGGGAGCTTTCCTCATCAGGACCTTGGAACAGTGGTGGCAATTTGAGGTGAAGGCTCTGAGGAGCCCCAGGGGCAGTGGGAGCAGCCCAGGGTTAGTGTGAGTCAGCAGTCAGAGCCCCCTCCCCAGGCAGGAGGCACCAGCGTGCTTGGGATGCCATGGACAAGAGGTCAGGCTGCACTTCTGACCACTGGGATCACTGAAAGAGCTGAGGCTGCTTTTGCAAGAGTTGATGCCAGTTAGCTGAAGTCAGATCCCAGCTTGGGTAATTCCATTCTACCTCCCTAAAATTCCCCATTTATTTCAAACAGATGTAGTGTTTTTCACTTCCTCCACCAAGGACTGCTGAGTAGCTCTGCATGTTGCTGTGCTTTGCCCCAAAGGTGGCTACAGCAGCCAGGGAATGTCCCAGGGCAGAGCTTTGGTTCATTCAATTCTATTTGGGGGGCAGTGAACATTCTCTCACAGAGCTGTGGGTTGCAGAAAAAGGCAGCAGTAAGAATTTTGTCCCATGGATAGATCAGTAGACTAAGAGGCACACACAGCCTCTGCTTGTAGCTCTTAATTTCAAGTAGCAATTTGGTCACTTTCTAGTAAGGCAAAAAATCACCTTAATTTTACATGGGACACCTAATTTCTGTGCCTCAATACTCATTAGTAACAGTGAAATAGCAATGTTCATTAATGCTCATTAATATTTACTCTAATAAATGCTTTATGATCACTTTGAAAGGGAGGTGAATTCCTGTTTCCCATTTCTTGTGCTACAGACAAGCTGAAGAATGAACAAATGGAGCTGTTGGTACCATGCACGGTGCCAGGCAGCTCCCAGGGCTGGGTGGCAGCAGGAGCAGACCCAGAATGCAGCCAGGAGCATTCACAGAAAGCATGTGCAGGGAGACAGAGCTGCAGCTTGGTCTTAACGAGTGTGTGGCACAGATAATGTAAAAGCAATTACTTTAGCAAAGGCTACTCGCTGGAAAAGTGGTTTTTTACAGAGCAGCAGCTTACACAGCTGGCAGGATTGCTGCCAGGAGACAGAGCCAGTGAGTGCCACTGGCAGGGGGGACACTGAGAGGTGGCCACGTCCCTGCTGGCCTGGCCCTGGTCCTGTGGCAGCCACACGACTGCTCGGGGTGGGCACGGCCCCTCCTCAGCCAGGTGTGCCCACCTGGAACCTGCCACCACCTGCCCCGCTCAGGGGCACTCACCTGGGCATTCTCTGAGCTGCTGCAGTCACCTGAGACACTGCTCACCCCAGGAACTCACCTCTGAATCTCACTGAGGCAAGAACATATCCCTGGAAATCCAGATAACCCTACAGTTTACCAACAAGCTGGAAAGGCAACTGGAAAATGCAAATGGAGGGTGGACTCGGGTTTCCTTATCGAGGACAGCTGTGAACTAGCAGTGACAAAAATCAGCAGGAAGCAAAGATAACCCTGTGGGCTTCTGCTGCCATTCACAGGATTTCTAAATTCAAGTAACACTCACAAGGGTTTTTATTAAAAAAAGCCAACGTGTAGCCTTTTGGTTGCGATTCAAGTTCTAATAAAACTGTTTATTGAACTCCTTGACCCCTTCCTGGAATCTGCTGGAGCTTCCCAGAAGTTTGTGTCATGTGGTTCTCGGTCATTAATAACGAAGGATGACACAGCAGCTCCTCAGCCCGGGCTCCTGAGGCGCCAGCAGCAGCTCAGAGCACACTCAGGATGCAGTCCCAGGGCAGCAGGGCTGTGATGCAGCACAGAAAGGGCAGAGGCAGGAAGTGATTCACCCAGTACAGTACAAGGAGTGGGACACGATGGCACTGATCCAGCCCAGGGTACAGCGCTGGGCAGCTCTGCAGTGAGATCCATCCCCAGCCTGGTTACCCTGAAATGCTGCTCCACCAGCCAGCTGTGCATTAGCAGCAGCATCTGCTGCTGAAGAGGGTCAGTGAATCCCAAGACCTCTGAATTGATGGCTGATCCACTCTGTCCACCCACTCATTTACGTTTTTAAAGCCCTCCTGGCTTCTGCCTGGAAATCTTTGGCCTGCAAACCCCAGATCTCTCCAGCAGTTCTCCTCCAGCTCTTGGCCTGCTCTGCTGTTCCTTGAATCTGTTCAGCATTTCCCTGCCTGTTCCCAGCCCTCAGCCCCTGTCCTGCCCCAGCTCATGGCCAATTAATCATCTCTTCTCATGACAACTGGGCTGCAGCTAAGAAATCCTGAGTGCCCCTTTCCAAAGAGCAGAGATGTTGTGTCTGCTGCAGCAAGATGCATTCCAGGTACATTCTGCCTCCCCAATTAGATGCTTAAAAGGAAAAAAGAAAAAAAAAGCCAGGGATGTTGCTGTATGGAGAAGCTAATCACATTCTAGGGTGAGATGCTGTGCTTCAGCTACAGGTGGATGAATGAAACTCATTGTGAATTGATTCAAAAGTCTATCTCTGCCAAATTTGGGGTTAGTTACACATGTGCACTTCCTACAAATGGAAGAAAAAAAACCCTGAGTGAACATACTGGGGAAATGAGTTTCATTTTGATCAAGTCCCTTGAGCTGACAATCACTGTAAATTCACTGGTGAAGGCTCAAACTTGCTGTGGGAAGTTGGAATGGGAAGGAGATGGAAGAGAAAAATTGAAATCTCAGTTTAGGTGGGAAATAATACATTAAATCAAATTATAATTTTTTTCCTTCCTATTTGTGTGTTCTTCTGCTTACTTCTCCCTGTCTCCCTCCACAGGGAGAAGTATTTTGTATTTACAAAGCAGACTGGCAAACACTGGAGCCCTGCATGGTCACTTCAGTTAAAATTCATTTGTTAAGGAAACAGAGATGGCCCTGCACCCCTGGAACTCTCAAGCTCCTGAAGTTCTACTCCAAGCAGCAGACCAACCTTCTCAAGTCAAGCACAGTGCAGGAATGTCATTTTCAACAAAAATGAGGCTGCAGAAAGGAAAACATTTGCCTGCAAATTGCAATTGATCTCTCTGGGGAGAGATCAATGCCAGTTTGTGCAAGGCTGGCAGGTGCTCAGAAGGGTCAGTGATGGGACTGGTATTGACCCTCTAGAAAGGACCAACATCCATTTCAGAGGAAAAAATGGCTCTTCTAGAAAAGGAGGTAATATTTAGTTCAATGTTTTAGTGTAGCTAAGTCAGTCCATTCAAAACAACTCCAAGCTCACTGTGTTGTGTTATCTGCTCTATTGTCAGCTGGTGTTGGCCAAGACATCCCTGGTCTAGACAAAGCCTAGAAGCAAGGGAAAAAAAACCAAATAACCCAGAGAGCCAGGACTAAGTGAAGGGAGACACAGAGAGAAGAGTAGACAGAGAGGAAGACAATGGAATGGAAAAAACCAACATTATCTTTATCCTGGAGGTGACAGCTGGGCTTTCGAGGGCTGCTCTTTCCCCTAATCCATAGCACATGCTGCTTCCTAACTCCAGTGGTGTGTTTGTTTATTTGTTGTGTGTTTTTGTCAAATGAATCACCCTTAGGAAAAACCCATGGACTTCAAATTAGCCAGGGCAAAATCTCGTTGTACGTCAGCTACTCTGGCACAGCCCACGGGCAGCTCAGGAGGAAAAGCTGCTCTGGAATTTTCTGGTGGAGGGTTTCTCTGTAGGTTTTCTTAAAGGAAAATTACACTACCTTAGACTTGAAATCTGTGATGGGAATGTGGCACTGGAATTGTCCTGTTTTGTATAAATATTAAACAGGCATTGAGCCTGGTGTCCCAGAGAACTGCTCTGACCGTTTGGGGCTCAAAATGATCTCTTTATTTAGGTCCAGTGATCTGCTGAATTTTTAATCAAAACAGAAGGTGAGAAATGCCCTCACATTGAGGCTTGGGGCATAAATCCTTCTCCTGGGTTTGACTCCAGAAATCTCTCACATCCTGTTAATTGTCCTTCCTACTGGGCTGTTAATTATTTTGGGGTGATGACAGTTCCAGTGGATATACATCACTGGATACAGTGAATTAGTAAATATGAAGTACCTGTACCTAAGGTCAACAAACCATCCCTCATATTTCTAGATCTCTGTTATAAACACATCTGGAGAAAATCTTCATGCTTTATTTTGCCTCTTAAATGTCACATGTAAAAATAAACACAAACACATCATTCCACCCAGTGTCCTTGCCCAGCTGATGTGAAAGAAGCACTAAAGCAACAAGTACAGGGCATAAACACAATTTGTGTGTGCTAAACCCTTCTGAAGAGAAGAGCTGGCCTGCCAGCCCTGCTCAGCAGAGCTCTGGAAATGCTCCAGCCCCTCCCCATCCAGGAGCAGCAGTGTCCCCACATGCAGTCACAGGAATGGATGTGGCAATCAAAAATTAAATTTGATCAAATACTCACTGATCAATACAGTGGTAATACTAAAAAAAATTAATACTGAATATTGAAATTACTGCAATTAAAAGAAGTAAAGATGTTTTCCCCCCATTCTTGGGGAGAAATGGGACACCTACAGTTTGCTCACGTGGGCAGGATTTCCCAGAGCAGGTGCAGACAGGCTGGAGGCTCTGGACTCATCTCCCTGGGCTCATTCCCCTCTGGAGAGGAGGCAGCAGGCCACAGGAGCTTTGGGAAATTTCACTTAACAGTTAAAACCTCTACGTGAATGAAGCCTTGAGCCTGTTTTGCTTCAAACAATGTTCCATTCAAAGTATGACTCAACTTGTGGGGCCTCATCCAAAGCTCACTGAAGACAATGAGAGTTTTTCCATTGACTTGAGCAGCCTTTGGATGGAGACCTTGGTCCTGATTCATGAGAAAGGCTGCACAAAGATCAGGTCTAGAAGTGCTTGCTGAGATTGCACCCCATCCTCTCCTAGCTGAGTATTCCAGGCTAAAGCAAAGACACAGGTGAGCCTGGTGCCTGCTCACTGTCCTCAGCTTCACCTGCCATCCCATGGCACAGGGATTTACAGGGATCCATCCTTGGGCACACACTTCCACAGAAGTGTTCATGTTTGCATGCTGATAAAGAGTTTTTCCTTCCTCTTGACTCTGCACCACTGAGTGCAGACTCCAGGAGATGCCACACAAATGCCTAAAGTCCAGTTAAAATTAAAAGTGTCTTCATTACTGAGACCTAAGGTTGAAACTATAATGAAAGTTAAATTAATTGGACTTGCTTTTAATAGCTGATTCTTTCAAATGCTGGTTTTCAGGGCAGGGTTTTTGGTAGAAAATATGCAAAATTTTTCAGCCACTTTGGATGATAAAACTCACTATGTTTGAATAAGATATCTTCAAACACCATTATTCAACCATGAAAGAAGAGAAAGACCAAACAATGCAGCATTTGGACCTTTCAAGTTCCTCCCTATTGGCTGTCTTTTCAAAGCAAGTGTCATCTGAAATGATTTTATACATTCCTATAGCATTCCCACCTCTTCACCCTCCCTTCAGTGCTCATCATATGCTGCAGAAATAATAATTGGTTGTCCTGGTGGAGTTACAACTAAAAAAAAAAAAAAAAATAAATGTTTTCACCCATCTGGTTTGTATTAACTTTACAAGGGAAATGCAGTATAGAGGGGAAATTTTTATTTTTTGCTTGTATAACCATGTCTAGAGCCTGGCTGTGCCAGGACCATCCTGGGTCAGGCAGGGGAAGGCAGCAGGATGGGGACAGTGCTGAGGGAGACACAAGAGCTGCTTCACCTCCACCCCAACCCTGCACAAAATCTGCCTGGGTGATTTCTGTCACAGCTTTTCCTTGCAGAGCTGTGCTGCTGCATTTTTCAGCCTGGCCAAAACCTCAGATTGCCTCACAGAACAGACTGGTCCAGGATCCATAAACGTCATTTCCCAGGATAATCCTTGACTTTTGTTTCAGTCTGTTATTTCCCACTTAATACCCACAGCTTTTTAATTGCTTATTATTATTTCTTATTATATTTGAAAATTTTAAGAGTCTCTTAAGAAGCAAAAGGGGGACGTAATTAAGGAAAAATGTGGAGAATAATCAAAATGTAGCGTGACTTCACAGATGTGACAGACTCTGATTCTTCTGGGGAGGGAGACAGGAAACTATGGTGGGTCAGAGCCCTCAGCCTCATCTAACTGCAAAATATCCCCTCAGGACTAACTTTGTGAACACAAAAACCACCAGCAGTCCTGCACCCAGCTCCCCAGGGCAGCCCAGGCTGCTGCCAGACAATATTTTCCATTATTTCGATGTTGGAACACAACATTTATTTACCTGATTTAAAAGCAACCATTGACCTGCCACATGACTTCAGACACGTTACTTCAGTGTGCTGGTTTTTATCTTCTGATGGCCTTTCCGACCTTTAGTCCCTCTTCTAAACATAAATAAAGTATAGACAATGATGAAGAAAAGGAAAGATGCAATATGAGTACTGACCATGAAGAATGAAGGTGACACAACACGTTCAATTTTTTAATGGCATCAGACCCAGATTTGATCCAAAATCAGGCTCATTTTCTATGTATGGCTTCTTTTGCACCTCATTTTGAATGTTTAGCTCTTTTGATTGGTTTGCTACATCAGTTCATACATTGCTGCTGCAAGTAGGAGGTGCAAGACCAAACCTCAGTTTTAAGTTACTTTATACTCAAATAAACAGAAATCAAGATCACACTCCTGCCATTGACTTCAGTGGGTACTGGGTTCATCTAGAGGTGCATTACTGCATCCAGATTGGTACAAAACTTCCCAGGCTGTTCTACAACAACTATTTGTTTGTAATTTGTCATCATTACAGTTGAGGATGGGCAGAGACAGTTCCTTGGCTGTCAGATCTCCCACCCAGGGGGCTGTGCACAAAAACAGACAGGCTGGACAGCATCTGGAGGAGACTGATTAAAATTCAAGCCACCTTTCAAAATACATCTTTGAGACTGAAATGCTGCTTGTCATTTCCTAAGAAAGAAGAGGTGCCTACAAATGCACATAAATAAATGCACATAAATCCCCTGCTTATTCTGAGAGTGGAAGGTGAAGTTTTCAGATGCTCTGCACCTAAAGAGGTCACTGCAATAAACATTTGGCAGGTCCCAGGAAAGCCTGGCAACTGCTGAAGCTCAGAACTCCTGAAAATCCAAATCTTTCTGTGCTAGGCCCTATTTCAAGAACTGCAGTTTATAAACAACTGATTCATGGCATACCTAAATTAAAGGATGCCAATGAATCTGGCAAAATCCATGTGCCAAGGACTTTCAGAGGCAGTTTTTTAAAAGCCCTGGAGGCTGGCTGTGACACCTGTGTGCCATGGGCTCACTCTGCCTTATAGTGAGACAAATGTTTGTGTAAACATGTAGAGGAAAAGAAGGCAAATATTTAAATAGCACACTCTGAGAAAGAGAGATGAAATTGTGACAAACTTCCACACAGACATTCTGGATTAATTTTCTAGATAATATTTTCTAGAACAGAGATCTAGATCAGTCTTTTAACAGCCTATCTCTTTACAAAATTTCCAAGAGCACTTTTTTGGTTTTCTTCCATTCCCCTGGTGACCCAGTCACTCATATACATTTTCCCAGGATTGCCACAGCGATTCCTTTGTGATGATTGCCCTATTCTGCACTTTAAAATAAGGCTGAACATTAAGGCTTAGAATGTTAATCATGAGGAGAAGAATCACAGGATAATCAGTGGTTGCTTGCAGAGCAGTGAAGCTGCAAATCAGCTGCTGAGGATAAATACCAGACACAAACAGGATTCAGAAGAAGTCCTGAAATACTTAAGCACAATGTATTTTCCTTAACAGCCCTCTGAGGTCACAATCCTTTCTAAAACAAAAGGTCTTCCATGCAGAGCACACCTGACACCTTTGCCAGGCCTTTCCAGAGGAAGATGAGGATGGGGCACAAGAGAGGCTCTTGCTGTGGGCAGCCAGCATCAGCAGGGGACACAAATTCTCCCAAATGCTGCTGAGAGCATCCTCAGCTGCTCCACAGCACCTGGCCTGTTTGCTCAATTAAACTAAACTCAGAAAGCAGCAGTGCAGTTCTGTGCCCAGCTCTTGGACATCTCCTGTCCCCAGGAGTGTTTCTCCTCTGGGCTCTGTCACAGCCTGGTGATGCAGCAGAAATTTGGGAAATTCCCACTCACCCCACGCTCCCTGAGCACAGCTGCTCCTGCACCCCAAAACCTGCAGCTCACAGCTCTGGGGGCTTTGTGATCTGCCTCTTCTCATTGCAAACCTGAGTCAGCCTCAGAAATCAGAGGGAGACAGGAAAAAATAGAAAGGGAGAAGTGGTCAAGGCATTCCTGCGTGACGCAAATGCAGTGATGTCAGAATGGAGACCACAGCCAGCTCTGCCAGCATGGATGGGATTCCAGCAGGCTCCAGCTGGTCTCATGGTTTGTGCATTCTGCCTTGTTTCCTGGACACAGCAATTCCCAGCTGCAGGCTCAGCTCCATTAACCCTTCCCTGCTGTGGCTTTCCAGGCAGCCGCTCACGGGGAAGTTTTTCCCTCTGGTGAAAGATTCCCACATTTCATAACCAGGCATCTTGCATGAATCAATGGCCAACTTAAAATCACCTCTTGACCCCGAGTGTCTGGGACAGCCACTGGAACACGGAAAGAAGAACCTTTGACACAAAGCAACATTTATAATCTGATCTTTCAGCTGCCTCCCTGTGCCCTTGAGCTTCATTCCCCAGCCACCCATGTGACTGACCACCTTTTGCATTTTTTCTTTACTCCTTCTTTTTTTCTTCTTTTTTCTGCCCCTTTTCCTTCAAGCCAATTTTCCATTTTTCCCTTCCTACCTCTGCAATGAGAAGATGAGGCATAGCTTTACTGCTGAACTTACTCTGGGAATAGATCTCAAATCCTGGATCTGACATACAACTCCCAGAAATTTTTGTGAGGGAAAGCATCCAAATTCTTAATCTAATGGCTGATTCCTTCCTGGCACAAACTGAAAACCTAATTTTGGATCTCAAATGCCTGAACTTCCCGAAAGTAAAAATCTAGGCATGGATTTTTTTGGCTGAACTAGCCCTCCCACAGCTGGGAGGGAACAAGAGCTTGAACTCAGGCCAGACCAAAATAATCAAATATCTGATTTATCAATCACTACTAATCAAATTGTATCTAAGCTGCACAGGCAGCTCCCTCTGCTCTTTTTTCCAGGTACTGACAGACAATGAAAAACAGCACAGACACATCAGAACAAACCTCATGGGCTGAGGTGACAGCAGAAAGTGTGAGGGCTTTTCAAAATTGGTAGTGAAAAAGACAAATACACCCCAATTAAAATGCAGTGATTACATTTTTCAGCAGTATAGACTTGTCCAAAACATGAAACTGTGAGTAACTCCACTAAGGGCTGACCTGGATTTCCAGCCTGCTCAGCACAAAGTGCTGCTGCTCTCCCAGAGAACACTCTGATTAACTTCTCTGACAAGAAAAATGGGGCAGTGCTTCCCAGCCAAGGAGCACCAGGGGCTGGAGCTCTTCCCCTGCTGTGGGACATCCCAGTGCTGTCCCCTGCCTGACCTCCCTGCAGCCTCTCACTGCCTCCACCACTGCAGCTCCCACCACCAAACCTGGGCTCTTCTCAACTCCTTTCTGACTTCTGAGCTTTTATGGGTCATCCATTCACATTTCTCTTGATTAACACAAAAATTGGTATTTCTCATCTGGCAGGAAAAGCTCAACGTAAAGAAAAATAACAAAAATAGCATCACTTAGGAATGCTGATACTGCAACCACCTCCTCCTTGGCCTGTGGCCAGTGCCCATGGCCAGATCCCCACTCACAAAATGCCCCAGCAATGGAGCTCAGGACAGTTTTCCTGAAAGCTGAGCACAAACAGCCATCCTGGCCCCATTGCTCTTCTTCCAAAACCTGAGGGGCTCCAGCTCAGGGTGCAGCTGCAGCACAGCCAGAGAGACTCAGCTTTCCATCCCAGCCTGCAAACCCCTGTGCCTGGGCCTGTTTGCTAGGACCAGCAAGATCCTCATTCTGCAGAACATTTCATTTCTTCCCACATTATAACATAGATGTATTATTTACCACTAGCTCAAGCAGTGTAAAGGGAAGTGTAATTCCAGTCCCTCAAGTCTTCAGGAATAGTGAAGATGAATTTTCTTTGAGCAAGGGAGTGATACAAGAAAGAAGGTCAGTAAACTTAGCAAAATGAAGCATGAAAAAGAATATGATTGATGGCTATTAATGACTCAAGGGAAATAGGAAAGGAAGGAAAAGAACATATTAAGTTAAATACTGCTGTTGGAGTAAGAGTAAATAGGCATGAACTGACTATCAATAAACCAAGGCTGAATGAAAATTAGAAGGCTCCCAACCAATTCAACAATCTGATTCTAGAGCTGTCAAACATGGGAGCAGCAGAGACCAAACTGGCTTAGGAAGAAAGCTGTTAAGTGAACAAAGCAGATTGTACAGCCTGGTATTTGTGAGAAGAGCCCTGAGTCAGCATCCCAAGCTCTCCTTTGTAGCCCCATCCTCCTGAAAGTCTCCCTTGGTTTTTTCAGCTGCTTTTGCATAGCAGACAAGCATTTCCCTTCCATGCCACTTGCAGGACCTTTTGATTCCTGAGGCCAAAGAGGAAGGGGAGAGGCTGAATTGCAGCCCAGAGGATAAGAACATGAAACACTGACTGGGCCAGTTGGGTTTCCATCCCCTCCTCCCCAGCCTCTGCCACTCACTCCTTGCCTGCTCCTTATCATTCTCCTCCCACACATTTTGACTCAGCCAAAAAAACAGATCCTCCTTCCATCTTCCTGCTGTAGCTGCAGAGCCACTTCCCATGTGGAATACCCCAAACTATTACTGGGTTATTATTACAAACTGACTAGGTGTATATATAATAAGCAAATGCTGTGAGTAAGCAGAGGACAAAAGCAGTTGATCCTCAGCAGTGTGATAAAGCTCCTTTATGTGCTTTGAGAACATCTTGGGGACCTTTCAACCCCAAAAACGTGACACCATTAATACAGGTTAAATTATCTCCATGGGGCCTAAAGATGCATACACACAATACTACTGGTAAATAACTAATATTAAACACAGCTGTGATCTAGAAAACAGGATAAAAATCTGTAGAATTACAGGACAGTTCAGGCTGGAAGGGCTCAGGAGGCCATCCAGTCCCACTGCTCTGCTCACAGCTCAATCACACTGAGCAGGGAGCTCTGTGCCAAGGCAGATGTGCCAGGAATGCACAGCCCTGCATGCCCTCTGCCACTCCTCAGCAAAGCCTTTGGAATGATCACTGTCATCTCCATGCAGGTCTCTGGGTTTCCCAGGCTGGTAAAAATCAGTTTGATTTGAGTCCTGCTCTTAGAGTCACTGGTGATAATTGCCAGTGGACCCTGCCAGGCCATGGTGGGTTGGAGGCTCCTCTGAGCTTCACCTGTGCAAACCCTGCTAAGGCAGGACAGAGCTGCCCAGGGCAGCCAGGTCAGTGCTGTCCATGGGCTGCAGGGCCAGCCCAGCACTCCAGGATTACTCAGAGATGAGACAAACCTGCCCAGCTCCTTCCCTCTGCTCTGATGTTCACAGATAAACCTGGGAGAAGCTGGAAAGAACTGAATGTCCTGTGGGAGCTCTTATCAGGACCAGGAGTGAACAGCCAATAACCACTCAGCAAATCACCTTCTAAGCTTAAAAAGCAGCCTGTTGTTTTAAAGTATGTTAGTCATCAACAAATTGGCTGGGGTGCTCTTCACTGCCTCAGCTTCCCCTCTCCAGTCTCCCTCTGCTGGGATGAGCCAGCTCTTGGTCCTTGTTTTATAGACAACAGCAAAAATCTTTACCCGTTTTCAGGATCTTCCCCGTTTGGAAGGCTGATGTGTTTGTTCTGTCATTGTTTGCTCTCTCTGCTCTGAACTGTAACCTCAGGGGACAGGGACTTTTTGTCAAGCAGTATTTGCCCAGCACCAGCACAGCCCTGCTGCTCTGAGCCTCCCTGGCACACCCACAGCAACCCCAAACTGCACAGGGTTTGCTTCTGTGATTCCTCTGCACAGGGTTTGCTTCTGTGATTCCTCTGCACAGGGTTTGTTTCTGTGATTCCTCTGCACAGGGTTTGCTTCTGTGATTCTTCCACACAGGGTTTGCTTCTGTGATTCTTCTGCACAGTGTTTGTTTCTGTGATTCTTCTGCACAGGGTTTGTTTCTGTGATTCCTCTGCACAGGGTTTGCTTCTGTGATTCTTCTGCACAGTGTTTGTTTCTGTGATTCTTCTGCACAGGGTTTGTTTCTGTGATTCTTCTGCACAGTGTTTGTTTCTGTGATTCCTCTGCACAGTGTTTGTTTCTGTGATTCTTCTGCACAGTGTTTGTTTCTGTGATTCTTCACCCCTGTGAGCAGACTCAGCTCCTGGCAGCCTGACTGGGAGAGCCCAGCTCCAGGGTGATTCAGGGTGTCCCAGGAAATGTCTGTGGGACCAGGCTCTGACCATCCCTCCCCTCTCCATTTCCCCTCCTGCACAAAGATTCACCTCTTTCTTTCCACATTTCAATATTGACAAAGAACAGGGCACATGATCCACGCAGGGTGGGTTGGTGGAGGCATCTCTTCAAACATTTATTCAAAGCTACAAAGGCCGGTCGGTGGCAGCCAGGGAGGCTGAGCAGAGCCAGACCCTGCCCCACTCCCTGCCCCTCTCTGGGGGCATTCCCGGGCTGTAATTCCAGAAGAACACATGGTTTGCTCAGCAAGTACAAGCCATGGAAGTGGGCAGTAGGAGGTAGATGCTCAGCAAACGTCTCTACCCATAGTTTTTATCATGGTTAATTCCTTATAGCAGCCTCTCGTCGAGGTTGCAATCACTGATTAGGTTTTTAACTTGCCAGTTTGTAGCGTTTGACAGCACCGTGATTGCAGGACCGACTCCTCCCGGGAAAATGCCACCACTGCCCTCTCCTGTCCTTTCCTGTCTCCTGTTTCCATTCCTTCCTCTCCCGGAGCTCCTTAACCCTGCACCTACAATCTTCTCGTGCCTGTCACACAGGAATGCCCAGGAGCTTTTTGGTGCCCTGTTTTTTATCCCATTGTCTCTTCCCTGGGACAAGGATTGTCTCAGCCCTGTGTTTGCTCTGGCACAGAGCACAGAGGTCCTGCCAGGGGCTCTGACTGCCCAGGCAGTGACAGCACAGCCTGCCCAGCTCTGCAGGGGCAGTCACACACCTGGCAGCAGATTGTTGTCTTTTCTGGCATTTTGTACCAATACCAACATCTGAAAACCTCTTTAATAGCTCCTGGAAGAACTTTGGGCAAGCCTGAGCACTTTCTGGAGCAAGAAGAACATTCTGGGAGAACCTTCCCCTCTCCACTGGTCCTTGAGGATCTGTGTCTGTGCTGAATACTGAGTTTGGCTGAGAAATTCTGTGGTAAATACTGACAGCACAAAAATCTGAAAATCACAGGCTGAATATGCCACAAAACAGAGGTGAGAGAGCACGAGAGAATACAGGCACTGAGCACAAACACAGCTCATTGTGATTCCCTTCATGGACACAATGCCTGGGAATCACAAATAAAACTGTGCCACAGGTACCACGGTGCTGTGCCTGCCCAGGGGCTGCTCTGGACAAGGAAAATCCTAAAATACACAAGTCTCAGAATCCAAACTCTATAGGAGAGCTGTCACACAGAGGCAGACTACTGAATATTTAGGAAAACACCCATCAGCCATGATAGAACCAGAGTTTCATTTTGTCCCACATAAAAAGGAGACACTTGGCATTTCTAGCCCTCACCAAAATAGTTGAGAAACAGCAGATTCCACATTCCACCTTGTGACACTGATGATAGAACAAGATATGGGTGTGCAGAAGGTGTTTGGGAGCCTGTGGGAGGTGGGCAGAACCCACTGCTGGTATTTCATGCTGGGACCAGCAGGGTCAGACACACCCTGAACATCCCCCACTGCAGGGAGTCATCTCACCTGGAAGGAGAAGGGCAGTGAGAAAGAAGCTATTTCTGGTTATTCCCAACTTCATGAGCAGGAGTTACTGAAGAGGGAAGAAGGTCCAAAGATCATTTCTGACCACATGGACACCAAAGCTCAGTAGGAACAATCAGCCATGAGAAGGCAGCTAAATTCCCAGTTATGTGCCCTGGGACACAATCCTAAAAGTGTTACCTGCTCTTTGCACATTGAAGCAAAGTGAAGGGAACAGAGCAGTGACATCCTGAAACTCCAGCCCTGCAGCCTCCAGCCCAACAGAAGTTTCTCTGAAGCAGATTTACAGAGCCAAATGCTGAAAGATGTGAAAGGGAATATTATGGCCCTTTAATTTGTCCTGAATACAGAGGCTGTAATTCTTTTTTTGGGGCTAAACTAACACACATGTTCTTGAAATGGATCTAATTCCATTGTGATTGTTCAAAACCTGGTGAAGCCACTGCTGTCCCTGATAAACAACTGCAATGTTTAATTACCTTCACTGCTGGAAAGTTGTATATGATTTATTTTAAAAGCCATCTTTTTTACTTCTGCTTTTAGCATGAAACCTTCTCCTGTCTTTGTTTGCAAAACTGAAGTGCCTCAAGTATCACATGACTTTGATTGCAAAGATCTACTCAGGGTGGTCAAGTAATTTCTAAAATTTTTCCTTTGAGATGTATTTAGCTTCCAAAATTTGTTTACCAGCTACTGGGTTGTTTTTGTCTTTTCAATCCCCTTTGGAGTTATTTTATCCTGGCTTGAGTAAGTGGACATCAGAACAAGACATTGTTTTAATGAGGAGCATTCCTAACACGGAATAATTTTCATTTTTCTGGAGGTCTAATGGCTTTGTAGCCCATGAACAACAGTGTGACTTCAAGGGACAGCCTGGCTCTTCAGCCACTCCTGTTTCCTGATCCTGGGTGTTGAAATTATGTTGTTTTGGGGGGTTTCTTTGTTGTTTTTTTTCTTTCTTTTCTTCTCAGTCTATTTTTTTGTGTGCTATGAAAAGAAGCTCTTCATGAAAAGTTAGAGGAGAACAATCTCCCTGGCCTTCCTCCAGTTCCTGGAGGTAAAAGCATGACAAGCAGCTTTATTCCATAAAACTGACAAATAATCTTTGCCAGAATTTTCCCAATTAGGACCTCTCAATCTTTACAATGAAACCCTTTATTCACCATAAACAAAATCCACTTATAGCTCCCTAGGAAAAGGAGGAGCAGGTGCTTCCACAGGCAGGATAGGAGCACAGCAGAGGTGGAAGGGCTTTGGGTTTAACTGCCAATAATTAATAATGATATTAATAACAATGGCTGGATCAATGACCACAGGGGAGCTGAGGAGGTTTGCTGACCCCACCCAGAACCAGAGAAAGAATATCCAAACATTTCTAGAACCAGAGAATATCCAAACATTTCTAGAACCAGAGAATAACCAAACATTCCTAGAACCAGAGAATACCCAAACATTCCTAGAACCAGAGAATATCCAAACATTCCTAGAACCAGAGAATTCCCAAACTTTTCTGGAACCAGAGAATACCCAAACATTTCTGGAACCAGAGAATATCCAAACATTCCTAGAACCAGAGAATTCCCAAACATTTCTGGAACCAGAGAATAACCAAACATTCCTAGAACCAGAGAATATCCAAACATTCCTAGAACCAGAGAATACCCAAACATTCCTAGCCAAGGATTCTCCAAGAGGTTCTGGCACCACTTTCAGCCAGTAAATCCCCAGTCAAACAGAGCTGGGAACATCTGGGGCAGGTAGAAGGTTCTGCTGCTGCAGGCTCCTTGCAGGAATTTGCCTCCTGCTGCCTTCAGGGTGGGTGAGCCTCAGGGATGGACTCAGGGGAAGGTCACAGCTCGGGATGCCACAGGAAAACCAGGGAAAGGGGCCTGAGCAGGGCCAGGCTCAGGGCTTGTCCTGAAAGCACCTCCTTTGTGAGCTATCAAAACCTCTCCACTGAACTGGCCCAGCAGGGAATTTCCTATGCTCAAACATTGTATTCTGAGGTTATTTATTAAACACAGAGAGCTTTGCATCATAGCTGTCATTTTTATGTCCAATAGTTTAGCTGTGAAATTATTTTTTATGATGATACAGAGTCACAAAACTTTCAGGGACTCTTCTGTCACGGAATGTGATTCACCACTTTATCCATACATGCCATGATTCATTTGGGCTGGTTTTTATTATTATGAGTCTTATTTTAGCAATTTGGCTGTCCTTAATCCATTTGGAGTTGATTTGCCTGCAAAACTCATGCATGGACAACGATAACCTATCACATAAAGCACCCTCAGGCTGGGGGGGGGGAGGGTTGGCTTTTATTTCAGCTTATTGAAAAATTGCAGTGCATTTTTTCCTCATTTTGTGTTTTGTATTGGACACATAACAGAAGTAAACATTTTGTGGCATGTGTTTTTACAATGAAATTGTTTTTTACTCAGGAGGAAAGCCACTTCAGAGGGAGGGGAAGGTGTTCAGAGTTTCTGAGGCTGGCACCCCCAGCCCACATCTCCTGGGTCCCTGGCACTGCAGGTTTGCGTGCTGGCCCTCCCCACTGCAGCCACACATCTGGCAGACAGAATTAGAACCAGAAGTTAAGCAAGCTGCAGCTTCCCAGCTCTGCAGCCAGAATTTCCAAAGTGACAGGATGTTGTGGTATCTCCCTGAAAGCTGTCCTCACCTTGCCCATGAGTTACAGTTCCTGTAATTTTTGGCCACTTGGCATCACAGGATCCCATGATGTCAAATAGTTTTGCCCAGAGAATCACAGTGGGATAACTCATTTTGGCTTGTGGGGGCTGAAAAGCTTGCTAATCACTGGTTTACAGCATGCATGTCAAAACATCCACTGCAGCTGGGTTTTGTGACTGGGCTTCTCCTCTACAAGAAACTAAATATAGATTTAAATGCACTGGGTAATGTGCTGAGCCTAAGCAAAAGTGTCCTGGATCAAAAATGGCAATGGAATAGGAAACATACAGTTGTTCCCATTGATCCAGTTGAATTTCTGTTCCTACTGGGCCAGTGAAAGCAATAATAAAATAGAAATGGTGAGATGCAGGCTGCTCATATATTGCTTATAGCCCCATGGCAAGTTTGCACACATTATAAAGATTACAGGAGTTGGAGTTCTTTTTGGTCTTTGAGGTTTTTTGTTTGTTTTTTGTTTGTTTGTTTGTTTTTTAGTGATAAAAACTAGAAGAGAAAAAGAAAATTATAAACTGTACATTTAATTATTTACTTGTCTTAGCAAGGGTCTAACAGTCTGGTGTAGCTGGTTCAGAACCTGATTGCTCAGGGCAGTTTGTTATAAAAACTGGGCTCTGGAGCTGCTGCTCCAACCAGCACAGAGCTGGGAATGGGGCTGCTCTGTGAGACCCCTCAGGGCACCCAGAATAACTGCAGCAGCCTTTGCCTTTGTCCATCAGCTGCAGGAAGGGATGCCTGAACCAGAGCTGGAGTGCAGCTCCTCAGTCATTCCAGAATTCTGACAGTCTGCTCAGCCACAGGCACTGCACCAGCCAGGGGAGTTTATCCCAAACAAACCCAGCTTTGCAGTACAGCACTCAGACTCTTCCCTTTCCCTACACACCAAGCTCACACTCCATGAGGTTTCCCTCTCTGGCCACAGCAAGGTGTTTGTACCATGGGTGTTCTCCTTCTGTGCAGAACAATGGCCAGACCATCAGGACTGAGGTGCTGGATGTCCCTTCCTGACATGACGTGGGCATTGCAGAGTGTCACAGAAGAGCTTGTGAAAATTCCCAATGAAAACAGAATTTACAAAGAATCTTCTTGCTCTCAAGCACTCCAGGCGAGAGCATGGCATTATTCAGAGAGGAAACAGCCACAAACCAGACAAAGGACACTGGCTTTAATCCTGCTCATGCTATAAACACCCAGTGGGACTTCAGAGAGATCATGGAAATCTAATTTTTATTCACTTTGCTATGGATTTCTGTGACAGCCAGTTATCTGTTTGATTTGTCTCTACTTTGTGTGTTGTTTGCCTTTAAAAAACAAGTGACTGAAGAAATCCCTTGGAGGGAGTGAGAAATTGCTTCTCCCCTTGAGGAGGAATTGAGACTTCTCAGGGCAGAAGAAAGAGGATGCCAGACAGATGGAGAGGCAGGCACAGCAAGGAGCTGCAGCAGTGGGAGCCCTGAGAGGGAGGATTGAGCAAGCCCCAGGCTCAGAGTGATGGGGACACAGTGGAGGAGCTGCTGCCCAGGCCTGGCCAGGGAAACTTGTTTATAAGTTCTTTTATTTCTGTTCTGTCTTAGCTAATTTGGAGTTTTCTTCATTGAAAAGGTTAAGCATTTCCATTTCTATTCTAACACGACTTGGGTTTTTTGGATTGGGTTTGGGTCACTTGGTAACAAGTCCAGCAGAGTTCCCACATTTCAGAGAACGACTCGAAGGATTCACTGGTGCTCCAGTGATGTCTGAGTTCTGCAGATGTAAAATCCTGACTTCTCTGGCCCTGGCCTCTTGCTGGCAGGAGCACAAGCCCAGAGTGCTGCTTCTTCTAAGAAACATTAGCTGGTATCATGATAAGAACCTTCACTTTTAATTTCTTTTTTCTGAAGCTGTTGGTTTCTGGTGCTGGTTTCAATTACTGGGATGACATGAAAAAGCTGCAATGAATTTCTGACAGAGCTGAGTGGAAGTGAGGACGAGGGTTTTCAAAGCCTTCCCTCCCTGCTCTGCTCTCCCTTGCCCTCAAAGCTGACAGAGCTGCACTGAAATGGCCTGGAGACACAGCTATGGCTTTTCTCCCCCAGTGACAGAGGGCATCACGTTGAAAGACACCATAATTTTACAACCCAGACCAAAAAATGAAGCATTTGGAGAGCAGATCCCCAGCTGATGTTAACAAGAGACTGCAGGCATTGAGGAGAAGCAGCTCCTGTTCAGGGGGATGGAATTAAACCTGGGAGAGGGTTCAGCTCTCCTTTTGTGGCTGCTGTGCCAGATCACACATCCAGGCTCCCTGGTGACCCTCTGGGTTATCCCTTAGACCATCTTGGAACTCTTTTCCTTGTCTCTGCATTATTATATAGAGATTCACCACAGCTTTCCTACACAGCCAGACACAGCCCAGTTTATAACAAATAACAAAAGTAACTCAAAGTTCACATTAACTCACAAGAAAAGCCCACTGTGTTCCTCACTCATCTGATGCATAAGTCCTGTTTCAGTCTTTTTCAGGTGCCTTTTCTAAGTTGCAATGAAGCACTGTGGAACACCAGCAGGTGAGAGACTGCACAGACAGCTGCTTCCCCAGCTGCCACACTGCTTGAAAATTGCTCAGTTGTCAAAAGAAAAGTCTCATTTTTCCTGCAGAACACAGTGCAGTCATTTCCTCCTCTAGCTTTCCATGGAATTCCTGTAAACTCTTAGCTTTGTAAAGTTATTTTTCCAGCATAAGCAAGCATTAGGGTGAACTTGCTAGAACAACCAGGGCTGGTCTTGCCAATCAGGATGAGGAGAGCATCCAAAATTCTAGCTCCTCAAATCTGCAAATATTTTTACAACATGGGAAACAAAATCAGAGTGGAACTTCCAAAGAAATGCCCTGAGGAGAACTCAGCTGTATCCCTCCCTATCTTCACAAGAATCTTATCATGGCATTCACTACATTCCAGGTTTTTACACCACAAATGACCTGAGCTGATATTTAGAATATTTGACTCTCTATTCAGCAGCAGCCCTATTAAATGTAGCAGTGCCAACAAATATGGCACCTGTGCAGAGGAATAAGGAGGCCACTGGAATTTCCAATGCACACACAAAGCATTTGGCCAATACCAATCTCTGCAGAGAAATACACCTCACCCCTTGTTTCCTGATTAAAAATGTCTTGGATCCCTTTTATTCTCTAATTCTTTTATTCAAGATGGAAGCAAAAATCAAACCCACCTTGACAAACTGGAAAAAACGAGCCTTGGATAAAATTAGAACAACTTCTGTTCATTCTTTTATTTTTCTCAAACACCTTTAAATGTGGGTTTGATCCCCTTGCACAAAGGGAGTGCTGAGACTCCCTGGCAGGTGCTTTTTCCTGCTCCCTGGGAGCCACCCACACTCATCCTCCTGCCAGCAGGTGCTTGCAGAGGTGTGTCTGAGTCCCTGCCTCTGCTGGATGCAGTACAGGAGATGGAAATCCCACCGGGCAGAGAACTGTGCTGTCAGCACAGCAATTAGGCTGTCAGGGTTCTGATTCTGTGCTTTTACATGATCATTAACTCCTTTGGTTCCTCCTTGCAAAAAACCTAAATGTTGCTGTGAACAGTAAAACACCACAGGGAGGTGTACAACACAGACACAATAATTTTAATTTCAGGGGACATTGCTTTCCCCTGGTTCCAGGCTGCTGTTACCTGGTTCACCTTTCACTTCTCATTGTTCCCTTTCCCCTGCAGTCTAACAGACAAAGAGTCTTTAGGCTCCTCCAGAACCTTTCAGAAAAACTCTTTTATGGTTTGGATTAGGGAAATAACAAACCAGGAGAAAACAAACAGACCTGTATGAGGGGACAGCAGGCATTTGATATTTTAAAATGTCTAATGAAAAACATGAAATAAAAAAAAATTTCTGTCTCAAAGAAGTTCCTGATATAAAGCACAACAAAGGGCTCTGGTTCCATCTGAGGGAGCACTGATCAGTGAGGACAAGGAGGAAAAGGTGCCATCAGCTCTGCCAAGAAGTCTGAAAAAGAAACATTCCTTTTTACCTTACATATAAACACCCTGAAATCTCAGAGTTTGGCTTTTTTGGTTTTTATCCCCTAAATACATGGAGCAAAATGTCCATTCAGAGATGAAATCTCAGTTCTGCAATTTCAGGTGATGCCATGGGAGAAGGAGGAGAGGAGAGGAGAGGAGAGGAGAGGAGAGGAGAGGAGAGGAGAGGGGAGAGGAGGAGAGGCGAGTGAGGAGGAGAGGAGAGGAAGAGGGAGATGGCAGCGGAGAGGGAGGAGGAGGGAGAGGGGAGGAGGAGGAGAAGGGGAGAGGAGAGGAAGAGAGGAGAGGAGATGAGGAGGAGAGGAGAGGAGGAGGAGAGGTAGAGGAGAGTCGGGAGGAGGAGCGGAGAGGAGAGGAGAGGAGAGGAGAGGAGAGGATGAGGGCGGCGAGGAGAGGAGAGGAGAGGCCGAGGAGGAGGAGAGGAGAGGGGGAGCAGTAGAGGAGCGGCGAGGAGATGAGAGGAGAGGAGAGGAGAGTGAGAGGAGAGGATTGTGAGGAGAGGAGAGGATGCGGAGCCAGGAGAGAGGAGGAGAGGAGAGGAGAGGAGTGAGAGGAGAGAGAGGAGAGGAGGATGGAGGAGGAGCAGGCAGTGTGCATTGCACAGCTGCCGGGATTGGGAGGGAGAGCAGAGGACCCTTTCCCAGCCAAGTGGGGCAGCAGGAACCTGCACCTGAGCTTCACCATCCCAGCTGAGAAGGGGAATGGAGGGGTTGTACAGCACGGGGAACACAAACACCAAGAGCAAACATTCCCCCTCCACTCTCTGCCCCTCTGTCAACTCACAGGCTCCATGAAATTCTTCAGTCAGCATGTCACCAAAATAAACAGGCATCTGAGCCAGAGCCTGATCCAACAGGATTCATAGCAGTAGGTATTCATTGCTACCCTCCTGTAACAGATCAGGACAATACCTTTCATTCTGGAAATATTTTAGATCAAAATGTCAAAGTGCCAAAGTTGATCCTCAGCCAGAGTGAAGAAAACATTGCTGCAGTAAAGTTCAATTGAGCTAAACCACTGGACTGGGGGAAAATCTGGCAACAGCAAAGCTGCAGCTGAATAAGATGTTTTTTATGCAAGCTGTGAGAAGGACTCAGATCACTATCTTTTCCTAACAGAAAAAACAATAGCTAAGGACTCCAGTTGCCAAAATGGAAGCCACACAGAGTGAGGAGCCACTCTGTGGAGCTGGAAACAGACCTTCATGACCTCTGACCCCACTTTCCCTGCCTCCACACCATGGATGTGCTGCTTTGCTTCCTTCAAATACATGTATTTATCTACCAGTTGTGTGTGAGACAGTCACACAGGCACACTCTGCTTCAGCAGGCTGGGAGCAGATCTGGCTCCTGCCAAACCTTTCTGTTCCTTTGAGATGCTCCCAGTGCTCCTGAGCTGTGAGAATGTGATTCCTCCATGTCTGCTCCACGTTCATCATTCATCTCTGGATATATTTACTGTTGACTCAGCCTTATATTTATCTTATTAAACACGGAGCACTATTTCTAAATTTAGACTTTCCCTCAAGCTGGTTTTCTCCCTTAGAAACTCCTTTCTTCTTTTCAAATCCTGGCAAGACCTCTCAATAACTCCTCTCTCTGACTTCACACTGAGAATTTTTTATTTTGTTGCATTGCAACCAAATTTATTGTTTGCACAAGGGCCATGGATGTGCATGTCAACAGCCATAAACTCCAGGTGACAACATCACCTTTCCATTTCCACAGGAAATGTCCACACAAAGTGCTGCCCTGCAGCAGTGGGAGCATCCCCCCAGGCTGGGCAGGGGTCTCACCCTGCAGGTGCCACTGAATTTACCCAAACCTGCTGATGGTTTGGTCACTGATTACACAGCACAGCTGCCAAGGCAGGAACTGACCCACTGGCACCTCCTCTGGGATTATCTGCTCACTGGCAAGGCCTGAATTTGGTGTAAATGTTTCAGAAATAAATGTTTCTTCATGGAAAACTCTGGGATTCTTGGATCTTGGGCTTGATGCTGCTGTGGCACTGGGACATAATATGGCATAATTGGATTTTCCACACATTTTGCTGGTGGGACAAAGAATATTTGCTCTTTCCAGGCTATTTCCATGGCACACAACACCATCCTGGATGCTCTGAAGCCTTTGAGAGGTGCTGCAGAAAGAGTGGAGCAGACAGGAACCAAAGCACCAGAATGGGTCAAATCCTGACTGCCAGAACTCCACTGAGGCCAGAACTTCCACTGAGAGCAAAACTTCCACTGAGAACAAAACTTGCAGAGAGACCAAACCTCACCCAGGAAGTTGGAGGAGCTGCACCTCAGGATTTGGCTGCAATTATGCTCTGACAAAAAACAACATTCCAGTGTCTGCAGCTGAACATTTTGAGCTCTGGGAGAAGCTGCAGTGTGGGTGTACAAGTGAATCCAGTGTCACTGCAGGGGGATGGAAATTGGCCCAGCCCAGAGCTGCTCCTGGCTCCTGGGGCATCTTTGCCTCAGTTTGAAGGCAAAACCTTCCCCTCTGTGCCAGCAGTGGGTGCCTTGCCTGGGATGAAGGAACCCTCTGTTCCCACTGTCTCCAACGAGAAAAACCAACAACCCTAACCAGTAACACTGAAAAACCACGACCACAATCAAATTGAAATAAGATGCCTTATAGCACAATCTCAAGCACCAACTCATCCTTGTTTAAACCAGCTGTAGGTAAACAATTGGAGCATTTGGTGGGGAGGTGCAAGGAGGAGGAAAAACAAAAACCAAAACTAAAAACTGAGGAGGGTTTTTTTAAACGGCAATTTATAAGCACAAATTCTAATTAATAAGAACCACAGAAAGCCTGGAGGAAAGGGCAAGGCAAATTCAAGCACTCCCAATGGAATCAGAAAAAATCCATAGAATGCAGAGTGTCAGGTCTGGCTTTTGATTACATTTGCTGTTCTTGTTGTTTGCATCAGCTTATTTTTAATTGCTGGTTGCTGTGTTACTGTGGCTTCAATGTGCTTTCCCACAAACCAGGATTTCACCTAAAAGGCTTTTTAGCCAGGGGAAGGAGAAGAAATTATATTACAGAACACAGGGAGGGAAATACACAATTTTAAGGAAATATGTTTTCAGTAATTAAGGACAAATTAAGTCTAATATGTGTGTGTGCAAATGAGATGTTAAATAATATAAATCTAAATGTCTGAACCCATGTGTGTAATAAGAAAGGCAGAGATGAGGACTTTAGAGTGTTGGGAACTGTAGATAACATGATACAGATACACATGGATGTATAAACTCCAAATGTATTTAAGCACATACATGATGACACTTCAGAAACCTCTGCTGCTTTTTATTCTTTCATATTGCCTTAAATGCAGCTCCAAATTGTAACAGTGCAGAGAGTGGATCATACTGAAATACAGATAAATGATAACAGAATATTGAGAATATTGCTTTGAATCCCTGTTGCTTGTGATGGCTTTTAATACCTGCCTAAAGACAGTAAAACAAAAAATTCTCCATTGCATCACTATGTCTGCTTATATTCCCTCCATTATTACAGCTGAATTTTCAGGAGTGACAGGAATTACAGCAGCAATTGTCAAAAAGGTGAAAACAATACTCAGATTCCAGGCACTCACAAGAATGATGCAAACCCAGGAAACCACTTTTGTTCAGCTTTTTGATCTATCTACTGTTTGATTTTTAAAATCCACCCCCTCACCCAAGTTTTGCATCCCATTTCATCTTGTCAGACCCCCAGGAAATTTTTTCATCCCATTTCCTATTGCTGCCCCCCCAGGAAATGCAGAGGGAGGGCAATATTATTCTGCAGGTGCTTATTCACACCTCTGTCTGCTTTGGATCCCCAGATCAATCCCAGCTTTGCATTTTCCCAGGGAATCAGTTCAGCATCACATGCTCCCCTTCCCACAGGTTCTGTCCTTTGCTTCCATCAATCCTCTCCACAGTGCTGCAATGAGGATGAACATAAAGAGTGACCCAGAGAATCTCAGGAGCAGGGAAGGGAGAGGTGACCCTGCCCTGGATTCTCATTTCTCATTCTCTTTTTGTCGAAATTTCCTTGCTGGGATGTTCCTGAAGGAATGCCTGACTCTCATTAAGCTGAGTTTGCCCCCAGGTAGGTCTGATCCATTCCAGAGGGCAAAAGCTTCTAACGTGGCAAGTCCTGACTGGGCCACTCACAAAACAAGACAATAAATCAGCATTTACAGCAGGGCTGTCACTCCCTGGGCAAGGACTGTGCATCACAAACCAGCCTGCTGGAACCACAAACCACCATTCCATCCCAGAGCAGCCCCAGAAATGTCAATACCACTGCTCCTATCAACCGAAATAAGAACTGCTCACAAGAACAAAAGTTAAATAAGATTTGTTAAACGTAATTGAAGTGACTGAAGGATGCAGCCAGGTGAGGACTGAAGACACAGCACACATGACTCAAAGCTGATGGAAACAAGTCAGGCCAACGAGCACTTGCCAGTGGTATTCACCCAGCTCCTGGCCAGATACCCCAGGATTCAGCTCTGTTTGTCAATATTCCAGTGTTTCTCTGCAGGTGCTGGCTCCTGACACGAGCTGCCCTTGCAGCTCAGACTCCATCAGTGAGCCATTCCACCAACCATTCCAAACTGCCTGGCCACACACACGGCCAGGGAGGCTGGGCTGGCCTCTCCCACCATACAAATGCAGAAACCAACAGAAAACCTCATGTTTCCTACAAGAAATCCATCCTTCATGCAGGAAAGGTGACACTCAGTTTCTAAACTCCGCTCACAGAAGGTAAAGAACAAAACCCCATAATTGCCATCACTGAGATATCTCGAGGCTCTGAACCCAACCAAAACATGATGAACCAGGGTCTCCCACTCAGAACAGGGTCTGGCTGCCCATATTCCAGCCCTGCCTTGGCTCAGCCCTGGGGCAGGGCCGAGCCTGGGCACAGGGCTGACTCTCCCCTGCTGCCAGCAGCTCCACGGGCACAGGGTGGCATTGAGGGAAACAAACAGCTGAGCCCCGTGGGACAAGTTCTTCAGGTGGCTGCTGGGAAGGTGCTTGGGATTTTCCCTGTTCCTCTTCCTCCTCACTGCTAGAGCTGACTGGCAGTCTCCTCCTGAATTTACCTGGGACTCACTCCATGCCAGAAGCTGATCCTGTGCCCACTGGAACTCACAGGTGGCTTGTGACACTTACTATTGTTTATCCAGGCATGGCTGATTTAGCAATTTAAACCAGATGCCCACTAAACAGGGATTTTGCTTTCATCTTGTCAGGATTTCTCTCATTGTAATTCTTCTATCTGGAATTTCCACAGATTTCATTTCTCCTCCCTCAAATGAAACCTTTTGTATAATACATTATTTGTACCTTTCCATTGTTTTGCTGTAAATTCCAGCCTTTGGTTTTATTAGTTTACACTGACATGACTCAAAGGGCCATCCCTGTTCTGGTCTGACCCCTTATAAACCACGGGTCCTTTGAGATCAGCCCAGGAACATCTCAGTGTGTCAGTAAAGTTGTTTGGCCACAAGCTGCCCTTCAGAAGGGTTCCAGAGCTCCTCAGAGGAAGAGCCATGGAGAATCTTCCCCTGTGTCTGACAGTCCCACAGTTCCAACACTAAAACCATATTTCTGTCTCAGACCTGGGTGACTGATTTAATCTTTTATCCAGTTCTTGTTTTAGATCACATCATAAATATTGTACTCCTGGCTCTTTTCCCCTCCAAATTGCTCTTGTACTGAGCAGGGCAGGAATTCCCTGCCATCCCCAGAGGTGTGTGCAGCAGCCAGCCTGACTGCCAGTCCTGCCCTGTTTGCTGAGCCCCTCCACAGCAGGGGCAGAGCCCTGAGGGTCCCAAATCTGCTCAGCCACTCTCCCAGCCCTGAGCAGTCCTGGCTGCTGCAGCTGCAGCTCTGCAGTGACACCTGCCCCAGGTCAGGGAGGAGAGGAGCAGCCACAGCACAGGTGGGACCAAGGGGAAACCTGGACAGCCCCAGGTGTGTGACAGTGCCCCCAGGACACCACTGGGATGATGTTTGATGTGCCACTATAAAGGTTTTTTCCAATAGAGTCCTTAGAGGATACACTGACTGAAACATTCCAAATGGTTTTTTTAATGCTCCTGCAAGGTCTTCCATATTTCCTGCACTGCAGTCATTTTCAGTCATTAAATGCTTCTTAATCATGCACAATTCTTTGGTGATAATGTTTGTTCACTGGGAGTTACTTTGGAGTTCTACTATGACATCATATATTCCAGTTGTAAGACACAATAGACCATGCCTTTCTCCCTTCTCTTTTTTCATGTGGACATGAGATGTCTGAGGTCAGGTCCTCTAAGGAGAATCTGCCCTTTAATGTTTTTGTTTCAGACTCTGATTCCAATTATAGTTGTAGTTCCACCCAACTTGAGTATTTTTGTGCTTAAAAAAAGTTATGGGCTAAATGAATTTCTGGATTAAATCAGTGAACATGCATTGGGATAAATTTGGTTCAGTGAAATAATGATGGCAAAAAAACTGAACCACGATTTACTGTGCTAAATACAAAGGCTGGATCTAACTGTTCCTGCCAGTCCTTCTTTCTAGACATGTGCAAGTAAGGAAATAAACAAAAGACCTGCCTGGCAGAAGAAATAGAGCTCTATCAGAGATGTCACATGCTGACTGTCAGGTGATTTTCGTAGTTTTCATTTCTGTTTTTTCTATTTGAAATACATGTGATGTATGGTTGTCTCTGCCCTGATCCCCAGCAGATTATGTTAAACTCTCCATATTTCTAATAAGCAATATAAATAATTAGGCAACAGTACATGACAAGAAAATTACATTTTGAGCTACTGCTGACATGCCTTTGGTGGTGTTGGCAGAAGCACATTGTTGTGAAGTGGAAATGAAGTAGAAAAGCCCAGTGAGAAGCTCTGGAGGGAGCCCAGCAGCAGGGCCAGGTGCTGGTGCTGCCAGTGTGGCTGCTGGGAGCCCATCCCAGCCCTGCCCAGCCCAGCAGCAGCTCAGAGCTGCCTGCAGGGCACAGGGAGCACAGGCAGGCAGCAGCACACTGCACTGGGCTGCTGGCAGAGACTGGGCTGAAAATCTGCAGCTTCAGAGAGCACAGGCTGTGGGGCAGCTGAGAGGTGTTTTCCTCCAGGCAAATTCTGCTATCATCTTTCTCTTCTCTTCTCTTCTCTTCTCTTCTCTTCTCTTCTTCTTCTCTTCTCTTCTCTGCCTTCTCTTCTCTTTCTCTATCTCTTCTCTTCTATCTCTTCTCTTCCCCTTGCCTTCCCTTCCCTTCCCCTTCCCTTCCCTTCCCTTCCCTTCCCTTCCATTCCCTTTCCCTTCCCTTCCCTTCCCTTCCCTTTCCCTTCCTTCCCTTCCCTCTTCCCTTCCCTTCCCTTCTCCTTCCCTTCCCTTCCCTTCCCTTCCCTTCACCTTCCCCTTCCCTTCCATTCCCCTTCCCTTCCCTTCCCTTCCCTTCTCCCTTCCCTTCCCTTCCCTTCCCTTTCCCTTCCCTTCCCTTCCCTTCCCTTCCCTTCCCTTCCCTTCCCTTCCCTTCCTCCCTTCCTTCCCTTCCCTTCCCTTCCCTTCTCCCTTCCCTTCCCTTCCCTTCCCTTCCCTTCCCTTCCCTTCCCTTCCTTTCCCTTCCCTTCCCTTCCCTTCCCTTTTTTCCTTCCCTTCCCTTCCCTTCCCTTCCTTCCCTGCCCTTCCCTTCCCTTCCCTTCCCTTCCCTTCCCTTCCCTTCCCTTCCCTTCCCTTCCCTTCCCTTCCCTTCCCTTCCCTTCCCTTCCCTTTTTTCCCTTCCCCAGCTGTGCTCTGGCTGCACTGAGGCTGCTGCAGTGGCATTAGCACAGACACAGTGCCTGCCCAGCACTCAGGAAATCTGGGAGAAGGGCAGAGCAAGTGCTGGTTCCAGACAGTTCTGCTCTGTCTTGAGCCACAAGGCTGCATTGTAAATAAACAGTGAGGACAAGCCAAGGCCATCATTACATGAGTACAAGTGTATAGAACTGGGTCTCTCTGCCCATGACCTAACATAACACCAACCCCCCACCCCCAAAAAAAACAACAAAAAACAAACAAAAAACCCAACTAACTAAACAAACAAAAATGAAAAGTCTGAACAAATCTGAGATCAAACACTGTCAGCAGGGCAGGGGACAATCACCCAGTGCAGGCAGTCCTGCTTTCAGTCACCAGCAGTGCTGTGGATGCTGGCTGCAGTGGATTCCACCCCCAAACTGTCCCAAATGCTGCTGATGCTCCAAGTGTGGCCAGCACTGCCCCAGGCCCAGAGGGTGCCTGCCACACACCACACAGCATTTCGTGCTTCCCTCTGCTAGAAAACATCTCTGAGGCTTTCAGGAGAGCAGGAAAGGTTCATTCCTCTCCTCCCTGCCCTGGTGTGATAAACAGGCTGCAGGGGTGAGCAGAGGCTGGCAGGAAGGGGCAGGATGCTCCTCTGGGTCCCTGCAGGGGCAGAGCTGGGGACAGCACAGGGACAGGGCTCGTGTCACTGCTGCTCCCACAGCACCTCTGCAAGGCTCAGACTGTGTCACATCCTGCTGATGAGCTGCTTTGGTGGTTTTGGGGGAAAAACAAAAGCAAACCCTCCCCCTGTGGAAGTGTAGGGGGAACTAGCTGGCACTTGGGGTCTCTTCCAACACAAACTTTTCTGTTTCTATGGAACTTCCTCATGTTAAGTGAAAGAAGAGCTCAGGAGCTGCAGTCCTGCCTGCAGCTGAGTATTTCACAAGCAAGCCCCTCTGACAGACACCTTCAGGCATCCAGAACTTGCCAGCTTGGTACTTTTGTCTCTTCCAAATAATCTCTTCCACTGAATGTGCAAAAATTTATTCCTCCACAGGGATTAAACAATGCAGCAAAGACTTCAGGAGAACAGATTTGTTCCCTTTTCCCACCTCCAACAAATTTCTTCTTTTTCACAGAGAACACAGTATCTCGGGTTTCCAGGAATTAATGATTTATGTTAAACAAACAAGAGCACGTCACTGAAAAAT
The DNA here is from genome assembly GCF_903797595.1 of Erithacus rubecula. Lineage (NCBI taxonomy): Eukaryota > Metazoa > Chordata > Aves > Passeriformes > Muscicapidae > Erithacus > Erithacus rubecula. The sequence goes on along the minus strand of NC_136670.1, from coordinate 13,950,044 downwards.
CTTATCAAGGCACCTGAAAAATGCCATGCACATGTCAGATTGTGGCAGAGATCTGCCTGAGCACACTGGGCTCTGGCACTTCTGACCCCTGCCAGAAGTCACATTAGTGTGACACAGACTCCTGGAACAAGCCTTGACATTTGGCACACTGCTCACCTGAGCAGCCCCTGCCCAGTTTGGGGAGTGGCTGAGGGAGTGCACTTCATTCTGGTACAGCCAGCTGATTACTAAATCTTATTTCCCAAACCAAATAAAAACAAATGTTTCATTTTCAAATCCTTGCCACGAGTGTCACGGCTTTCAAACAAATTTCACTGAGCTTTTACTCTGATCACTGTGTTTAATGCTGAGGACCTAGGCAAGCTGAGCAGAAGCAGAATCTAATTTAAGCCCAGGATCAAGATCCTCACAGGCTCCAGGGATGTTTCACTGCACTCAGATCTATGTGAGGTTTGATCTTCTGTCTTTATTAATGCTCCCTGTGAACAACACACAGATTGAAACTGTGCTCCCCAGTTTCTACTTTCCTTCCACTTCTGGAAGGCAAGGCATTTGTCAAACACCTTCATAAGGCTCCTGTCAGCTCCAGGGTTTGGCTTTTTGTTTGATCTGAGTCTGTGGTGAGGTTCAGGCAGAACAGGTCTGATGAATCCACGGCTTCCTCTGCACTATCAGCTCGTCAGCAGCAGCGCTGACAAATGTCATTTATTTACCTGGGAGGGGCTCCAGGGGTTACACCAACACATGCTGTGCACACACGTAGAGAGATTGTGCTGAACCTACGTCTCTGTGGTTATCTCTGCTGGAACTGACTCCTGGTATCACAAGCTGACACTGCCCCTCTCCAGTACAAGGTTCCTGTGTTGATACTGATGATTTCAGATTTTATCCCACATGAACGTTTAGATTCTGAACAGAGATTTACAGTTTACATCAAAACAATACAAATTTGAAAGGTTTCTCTAATGGTTTTCCACAGCTTCACTCCTTTCTGTAATTCTTCTCAGGTTTTCATAATGAATCCTTAAGATCTGCAAATGAAAACACAGCCACATACACAGCTGGAAGTCAATATTAGCTGTCACAAATTAGGTAAACAGAAATATTTGTAAACACATGTGAGCAGCCTTGAACAGGCAGCTGAAATCATCTGCTCATCTCATGCATCAGTGTCTCTTAGATAATGAAATCAACACTTTAAAAAGTCAGTTAGCAAACCTACCAAACAAACCCCCGTGAGGGAGAAAGGTTTTAATGTGACAGGAACAGCAACCCATTTAAATTACTTGCCTTTCCTGGTGGAGCCACTTGCACCTTACTTTGAGATTATTATTTATCACCTTGCTTTGAGATTTTGGGTTCCATCCCCACAGTGTGTTATACCCAACAGTAAGGGGTCCTAAATCAGACCTGATCTGGTTTGGGGTGTAAAATAAAAATAAACACATCACTATGGATTTCTCCTTTCAAATATTTCAGTGCTCTTCTTAGTTTTTCCCGAATTCTCTGATTTTTTTTTTTTTTCAATCTAGAGCTAGACTTAGAAGGCTGATTTTATGGTACAGACACCTTTAGCATCTAGAAAGAGAAATTAGTCCAATTGTCTCGTTCTGGCCTCAAAAGAGCTGTTCAATTTAGACTGCCATTTAGGCAATAACTGCCTGTTGGATTAAAACTGATAAGCTACATACAAAAACACTGTCCAGCCCATTATCAGGACTACTGAGACAGTTGCTCCCCAGCAGAAATTCTATGTTTACTCTGCTGAAATCTTTTTCTTTTTAATACTTCCATTGGAAAATACTTATTTGTGAACTAAACCAACAGAAATTGGAATAGACAGGGTTCCAAGCTGACCATAAAACTGTCTTTAATTAGGAAATTGGTTGAACTCCAAATCCAGGACACATTCTTTGCATCTGAGAGAAGCAAGAGAAACAGTTTTAAAGCCACATGCCTCTTGTGACAGATAAGCATTTCACTAGAAAGAGCAAAGTGCTTCCTTCCTTTGTTCTAATTTCAAACCAGAGCAACACTAAAAAAACTACCTGAAAAAAAAACCTACTAAAGAAACTATCTGCAGCTCCCACACTGAGGTCATGGTGGGAGCCTGTACCTCGTTTCTGCCCTGGAAAGATGTCACACATGTACCCTGCAGTGAGCAGGAAACTGCGTGAGTGCTTCTGTGGCTTCCAGCCCCAGCTCTCACTCTGGGCAGTGGAGCAGGACAAGCTGCCTCTACATGGTTTGGGGTTTCTTCCAGTCAGTGGCCTATTTTCTGTAACTCTCAGCAGCTTTGGAGAGTTCCTGCACTGCAGCAGAGGCTCCACTGAGTGCAGGGAGTGCCAGCAGTGGGACAGCAGAGGCTGAGACTCAGCAGCACCTGCCCCAAACCCCAGAGTGCTCACACACCTGGGACAGCAGAGGCTGAGACTCAGCAGCACCTGCCCCAAACCCCAGTGTGCTCACACACCTGGGACAGCAGAGACTGAGACTCAGCAGCACCTGCCCCAAACCCCAGAGTGCTCACACACCTGGGACAGTAGAGGTTGAGAATCAGCAGCACCTGCCCCAAATTCCTGCCCCAAACCCCAGTGTGCTCACACACCTGGGACAGCAGAGGCTGAGAATCAGCAGCACCTGCCCCAAATTCCTGCCCCAAACCCCAGAGTGCTCACACACCTGGGACAGCAGAGACTGAGAATCAGCAGCACCTGCCCCAAATTCCTGCCCCAAACCCCAGTGTGCTCACACAGCTTTGGGAAGCTGCTGCTGCTGTTCCTCCCCTGCTGCTGCTCCAAGGCAGCTCTCCCAAGCCCGTACATGTCACACTCATGCTCTGAGCTGCTGCAGACATACCCCCAGGGCTTGTTTGGATTGGGATCCCAGCGATTGCAGCTGAGTGAAGTCCAGGCAGCTGGCACAGAGCTGGCCTGGAGTGCTGCTGTGCCCTGCCACAGCTCTGCCTGCTGGGGACAGGGACAGGGCACTGCCCCAGGGGCTGCTGCAGCCTGGCCTGGGCAGAGACTGAGGCTAAGCTGGCTCAACAGGAGTGCCTGCAGTGGGAGTTTGTTATGAACAACCACCAGCTCAGTGCTCACAAACTTTTAGATGTTTTTACTGGAAATATTCACGTAATACCCTTGGCAAGGTTTGCTGCTCTGCATTTTCTCATGTTCAGGATAAAATTTGGGAAGAGCACCCCCATCCCATCCTTCCATCTCTGTTCATAGTTGAGTGAAAGAGCCCTTCCATGTCCATGGCCTCTGTTGTTCAGGGTGCAGGTAGAACTGGAGCAGCTCTCCCTCTGGGACAGGCAGAGCACAGGGCCAGAAAAGCACTGGTTACTGCAGAGGCATTGCCTTCCTAACTTCTTGAGCCACATTGTAAAATTTTCATGGGGCTGAGAACTGCACTCCTTTGTACCCTCAGAGCACTCATTTCTCTATATTAACATCCCACTCTCACATTACCCTGTGTTGCTCCCTCCCTCAGCCCCACATCCCCACCCCTCCATTCTGTGTCTGAAGAGAATTCCTTCTCACAGGGAGAGCAGCAATTCTCAGGCTGTGAGTCACATATTCCATCCATGGAGCTTGGACAGTGCCCATTTAGGCCATGAGTGCCCTCCCTGCCAGGTGCAGCCCAGCACAGGTGAGGCACAGCTGGATCCCAGACAGGGCCATGGCCAGCTGAGGGTTTAGGAGGAGAGCTGCAGGACTCTAGAAAATTCCTGGGAATCACATAACCCAAAAAGAATGTGACTTTACAGTCTTTTTTACCAGTGGGGGAAGAATTTACTGGCATCAAGATTTGAACCCAGATGTTTTCATCAGGCACAATTTTGTTTTTCTTTGCATTCAATCATGACACTGAGCACAGCCTGCAGTTGTGTTAGATTAATGCACTTACAAACAGCATTCCTCACACATTTCCATTTACTCTGCAATATGCATTCACTTAGTTCCAGCAACACAACAATTCTCCCTGGCACCAGTTCAGCTTAATGGTTCAAAAAGAATCAGATTTAGCTGATGGTAGATTTACAGCACAGTCATTTCTCCTGCCTTTCCCTTTATGTCAGCCCCACTGGTGACCACATACAGAGGCATGCAGATGTGCCTACACTTTCAAAGATTTCTAAACTGGTCAGATATTTCAAACTCAATACAATGAATTTTTGTTGCAAAATCCAGCAGCCAGCCAGAGGTAAGTATCCAGAAAAAGAGGCAGTAAGGGAAGTTACCTGTACAAAGCTAAACAAACTTCAAATTCAATTTCCAAATGCACCCAGACTAATGAATTGCCATAGGAAATCTTCTCAGGAACCCTTACTGAATAAACATAAACCAACCAACTGAAAGACATTTAATGATCAGACCAAATTAATTCACAAGTTGGGAAAAATATATGCAAATACTTCATAGTTTTGCTTCAGCTAATAAAAAGCCAGGAAAAAAAATCTAAATAATTAAATATCTAAATTTTTTTCTTATTTTTTTTCCCCCTCACAGAACAGCAGAAAATTGTGTAGAATTCAAGGTGCCTTTAAGAAACATAAAACCAATGAGACAGGCAAGTGCAGGAAGCTCCTGGAGAAAGGAAAGTCACCCTCCCAAAGCTGTGCTGGAAGCACAAGGTGACAGTGGATGCTGGCTCTGCAGTGAGACCTTCTGCTGCAGTTTTCCTGTTCTGTGTGAAACATTAAACAGCCCCCAGAGAAAAATGATTATTTTATTGAGGAGCGTGAAGATGAGTGGAGTTGGATGCATCACCCGTTTCTGTGTCTGCACTGAGTCACGTGTGTGACAGCAGCAAGTCAATTAGCAGAGTAATTAACAAAAGCATCGGTGCAGAGCACCCACACTGCCCTGCCAGTGCCCTTGGAGGGGTGAGATGGACAATAAATTAAAACAATCTTCAATTTGGAAAGTTGGGAACTTGCCCACCTGTAGCCTGACTTTTCAGGCTGGATTTTCACATGGCAGGATCCCAGTTTGGACCAGTTCTGCAGGATGGATGGTCCAGAGCAGGATTCCCTGGAATTCTGTGCAACATGTACCAGCCCTGGATGCAGCACTGTGTGTGCAGTGCTGCCAACCCACCTTTGTTTCTCAGAGATCCTGAGGTGTGTAAACTGTTCTGATGGTTTCCTCAGACTAGTTGCAACTAGTCTTTCATGAGAGAAAAAAAAAAAAAAATGGGCAGTAATAAATCTAGTGTTTGTGCAGAAAATAACTTCCCTCTTATCCAAGCTGTACCCTGGCTGATTCCAGAACTGGTCTGTGCTTGTGTTAAATGCACTGAGAGCTAATAAAAACTGCCTTGGATTAGAAATAGGACTCTTTATTCAGCATTCCAAATGGAAACACTGAGATGATGAACAGCTCATTTAGCATTTTGATTTTATTCAGAAGCATTGTTTCCATTGCATGCATTTATGAACTGGCAAAACCCCCCATCCCAGGATCCTACAAAAGTGTTTTCACTGCTGTTTCATCCATACCAACAAAAATTATCTCCTCAATGCAAATATTCACAATATGTAGTGGAAAAGGAAGAGTCACCATTTGGGGTGGATCATGGCCTGCTCCCCTGGCACACCTGAAGTATTCCTCTCTGGGTAGAGAGTCAAGGGAGTTTTCTCAAATTTAATGTAGAACTAATCTTTCATTTTGCATAAAAGCAGCTTTTTAGTGCCATTTTTAAAAATTTTCTTTTATTATTATTGTAGCATCACTTCTGCCTGCAGACACTGAACACCCTTGTAGACAATCTCAACATTTTGTGGTAAATTTTCCAAGCATTTAAAGCTACCCTTTTCTCCTCTCATTTATAGTGGTGTAAATGAGGGTGGCTACAAAACAGCAGCTGAAGCAATACATGTATAAACACAGCAGAAGTGACTGGAAAACAATTCCTCACAATTTGTAACTGCTTGCAAATGAAGAACTTCTCAATTTATATAGTTTAGAGTAGAAATCTTTGTCTGAACTGACAGTTCAGTCTGTAGTGACAGAAGCACTGCTTATAATTCCCCCATGGCAGAAAGCAACACAGAAATTCCCAGGGGAATTTTATCAGTCAGAATGGGTTTGTACTCATGCAAATCAAAGCTCAGCTCCCACCCAGCACTGTCAAACAGCCCCAGTTCCCAGCTGTACAGTGACTGCTGACTCTGAATTACACACTGCAGTGACCCAGCTCACCCTGCTCCAGCAGAAGTCTGAACAAGTTTCCAATAAAGGCCCCTGCAAGCAGTGCCTCTGTTAGTCTCTGAGATAAACACCACTCTGACATCTTGAAGAAAACCCCAAATGTTCATGTGTCAATAGGCAGAAACATTCATGTGCCAATGTGCCAGCCCCAAATCAGGTGGGCAGTGGGGCTCAGCCTGATTCCATTAAAACATGGGGAGTCTAAACCCACGTGCTCCAACTACTGACATCTCCCATCTGCTCTGAGGCAGCTGCATTTTCCCTCTCTCAAGGCTAGTTATGTTGTAAATCCCATTACTTGCACTTTGCATAGGCAAAACCCCCTATTACTACAATACTCCACAATTACCATAATGATATATGTGGGTATTTGAGCACTGTGAGTTCACTTTGCAGCAAACCCCAAAGCACCAGCTGCTCTGCTCAGCACTGCAAACCCTCGCCACTGTTTTTAAAATCACTTGGGGCTCAGTCAAACCTTCCCAAGGCAGCGTTCTGCTCATTCTCATCCTACTTCTTAAACATTCCCTCCCCGCAGCCCCCGCCCTCTGCAATCTGCCAGGAGGGACACGCCTGCACAGCCCTGCGATAGAGCAGGAGAGCAAACAACCATCCCGTGTGCTGAGCTCCTGGGATGGAGCAGCAGAGCAAAGAACCATCCCTGAGCTCCTGGGATGGAGCAGCAGAGCAAACCTCCATCCCTGAGCTCCTGGGATGGAGCAGCAGAGCAAAGAACCATCCCTGAGCTCCTGGGATGGAGCAGCAGAGCAAAGAACCATCCCTGAGCTCCTGGGATGGAGCAGCAGAGCTAAAAATCATCCCTGAGCTCCTGGGATGGAGCAGCAGAGCTAAAAATCATCCCTGAGCTCCTGGGATGGAGCAGCAGAGCAAAGAACCATCCCTGAGCTCCTGGGATGGAGCAGCAGAGCAAAGAACCATCCCTGAGCTCCTGGGATGGAGCAGCAGAGCAAAGAACCATCCCTGAGCTCCTGGGATGGAGCAGCAGAGCAAAGAACCATCCCTGAGCTCCTGGGATGGAGCAGCAGAGCAAAGAACCATCCCTGAGCTCCTGGTATGGAGCAGCAGAGCAAAGAACCATCCCTGAGCTCCTGGTATGGAGCAGCAGAGCAAAGAACCATCCCTGAGCTTCTGGATGGAGCAGCAGAGCAAAGAACCATCCCTGAGCTCCTGGATAGAGCAGCAGAGCAAAGAACCATCCCTGAGCTCCTGGATAGAGCAGCAGAGCAAAGAACCATCCCTGAGCTCCTGGGATGGAGCAGCAGAGCTAAAAATCATCCCTGAGCTCCTGGGATGGAGCAGCAGAGCAAAGAACCATCCCTGAGCTCCTGGGATAGAGCAGCAGAGCTAAAAATCATCCCTGAGCTCCTGGTATGGAGCAGCAGAGCAAAGAACCATCCCTGAGCTCCTGGTATGGAGCAGCAGAGCAAAGAACCATCCCTGAGCTCCTGGGATGGAGCAGCAGAGCAAACCTCCATCCCTGAGCTTCTGGATGGAGCAGCAGAGCAAAGAACCATCCCTGAGCTCCTGGATAGAGCAGCAGAGCAAAGAACCATCCCTGAGCTCCTGGGTTGGAGCAGCAGAGCTAAAAATCATCCCTGAGCTCCTGGGATGGAGCAGCAGAGCAAAGAACCATCCCTGAGCTCCTGGGATAGAGCAGCAGAGCTAAAAATCATCCCTGAGCTCCTGGTATGGAGCAGCAGAGCAAAGAACCATCCCTGAGCTCCTGGTATGGAGCAGCGAGCAAGAACCATTCCCTGAGGCGCATGGTATGGAGCAGCAGCGCAAAGAACCATCCCTGAGCTCCTGGTATGGAGCAGCAGAGCAAAGAACCATCCCTGAGCTCCTGGGATGGAGCAGCAGAGCAAACCTCCATCCCTGAGCTTCTGGATGGAGCAGCAGAGCAAAGAACCATCCCTGAGCTCCTGGATAGAGCAGCAGAGCAAAGAACCATCCCTGAGCTCCTGGGATGGAGCAGCAGAGCTAAAAATCATCCCTGAGCTCCTGGGATGGAGCAGCAGAGCAAAGAACCATCCCTGAGCTCCTGGGATAGAGCAGCAGAGCTAAAAATCATCCCTGAGCTCCTGGTATGGAGCAGCAGAGCAAAGAACCATCCCTGAGCTCCTGGTATGGAGCAGCAGAGCAAAGAACCATCCCTGAGCTCCTGGCACAGCCTGTGCAGCTGCCCTGCCTGTCGGGCACATTGCTGACAAGGGTCAATGGTGCATTTCCTCAAAAACTCCACGTCCCCTTCATCAGCCCTGAGAGCAATGAGGCTGCCAATGGCCCTGACACCCCCTCCTCAGCTCCTGCAAGAACATATTCCAGACAGATGTGCAGTTACCCCAGCAGGGTCACAGGAATGCTCTGCTTGGGGACCTTTGGTGCTGATCTGGCTTAACACTGAGCTCAGCTTTTCAGTCTGAAGCAGCATCTGCCATCAGAAAGGGTTAGAGGAGGTTGTGACACATTTCAGGCAGGTGGTCTAATCTATAAAGGTCTCATAGAAAATTAGTTTATAATTTTAGCCACTTCAGAGCTCCAAAGGCAGAAGACTGGTGTTTTTTCCTGTTCATAATTAAAGTAATAAGTGCAGTCCTTGATAAAGTAAATTCACCTAATAAAAAAGTATTTCCCTTTCAGTGTTCATTTTTCTCATGAAAAACCTCAATATGCAGAGTTTACCTCTGAGCTCTACAGCAGCAGCAGGAGGTATAAGACAGGAATCATTCCCTATCTCATTCATCATCTCAGTATCAATGACATTCACATTTTTCAGTGGAGGTTGTTAAAGCAGGACACATTAAATGCTTTGGCCTTTTGCAGGACCTGCCCAGCTGATTTTTGCACAGCTTGTTTGAGCACATAGGTACGTGAGGTTCATGTGGTGATAAGAAATGAATGTTACACTGAATGATCAAGGAGGGAAAGAATTCTGCTTTGGAGGTGAAGCCAGGACACAGTGACAGAACCAGGGTGGAGAAACTGAATTGCTTCTGCTGGGAGTCCCTGGGCTCTGAGTGAGTCCCTGCAGGACGAGGGCACACTGGGATCAAGCTGCAAGACTGTAGGAAATTAAATCTAATCCTGGTGTGAAGGTTCTGAAGATTCTGACAGAAGGCACACACAGAGTAATTCACTAACCAAACACCCAAACTCTGTCTCCTCACACTGAGACCCCCTTGCATCACTTCATTTCTGCATCACTTCATTTCTGCATCACTTCATTTCTGCATCACTTCATTTCTGCAGGACCTTGCCCTGGATGGCTCAGCCTGGCTGCTGCTCCTCACACTGCAGGGACAGCAGGAGCCTTCAGCAAGCAGCCAGCAGTGCAGGCTGGCACAGGACACCCTTCTGAATGCCAGCCTCAACCTCCTGGGGATTTTGCTAAATTTGCAAGAGATGCATTTGAAGAACAGAAATAATGGTGCATGCACTTGTAAGGATTCTGTCCCACTGAAAGTGAGCAGCAAAAGGATAAATAACACCACGAGTATCTTTCACAAATACAAATGATGAGACAGTGTAGAGTTAATGAAATCTCAGTCAGCTATCTCTCTTAAAACATGTTGCAAACACTTGAATTTCTTCTTTTCCCAGCCCTGCATTCTCTGAAAAATATTATAATTTATTGTCTCAAGCCATATTTGGTATTTAGTGCCTCAAGAAGCTCGTGAAAAAAGATCTGTTTGTTACATGAAAATGAAAACATGTTGTGGTTTCACCTCAATTTCTTTCCTACTCCCCTACTTCTAAAGAGAAGAGACAATTTTAAGAAGCAGGAAAAGTAAACAACTCAGATGTAAAAAATACACAAACACAAACAAAAACAACTCATAAGTTAGGAAAAAAACTGGAACTTATGCCTGGGGTAAAGCATGTAAAAAGTGGTGATTTATTCAAGGGCAGAATTTTGGCATTTTCTTTAGCTTCAAGTAAATAAACAAGACAAAGAAAAGTCTTTTCATCTGATTGTTTTGCAGTGCCCGGGGCTATGTACGTTGGACACTGTTTGCAACTGTTTTCATTTAGGGATGAGTGAAGTGGTTCAGTTAAAACATGAGCTGCTCTGAACCTTTGCTATGAATAAATCAGAATATTTCTGGGAAGGTTCAAGGAAGTCCAGTTAATTGTCATTTTTTACCTCTTTGTAGTTGTGTCTTGTGACACTGTCTGGACTCCAAAGTGCCACCATATAGTCCAGTCCTATTATCAGCTGGGCAAAACTGTGTGAACTGGTTGGGACAGCAGCATGGGAATCTGGGGAACCAACCCAAATAAAAGATGAAGTTTTGGAGTCCACCCATGGCAAAATTCCCACAGCCACCAGTGCTCCCTTTCCTTCTGTGGGAATAAAGGAGTGCTCAGTCCGAGCAGAGGAGGCTGGAGCACTGAACCTGGGGGCTGGCTCTGCACCTCTGCCCAGGTGAGGGGTGAGAACGGGGCATGAGAAGAGCTTGGAGGAGCCCACGAGGGAGAAGCAAGGCAGGGAAGAGCCCTGGGCTCTCTTCCTCGTTATCCTTTTGTCATCCAAATTAGTAAAAGGGTCACAAAAGAGCTTTTCCCCCCATTGTCCTGACTAATCAATGGGTACTAGAGCAGGACCGTGGCTTTCGAGGCTCCTGTTTGAACCCAGGCTGTTCCAGCTCGCTGCTGCAGATCCTCGTGTGTGTCCTTAAATCTGCTACAAACACTCCCCATTGCAAGAGCATGGCCCAAGTGAGGGAGGCAAGCACACACACAAATGTGCTTTATTCCTTAATTAGAGAATGCAGTCACTTAGGTGGAACAATGAGTTTTATGTATCTTGGGATTGATCTGCCATGAAAAACGTATTTTTACACAATACTCAGGAAGTCACACTTACTCTGAGATGCATGAAGAGACATATAAATACATCCAAGAATAAAGATCTTCTTCTACAACAGGATATTGTGCATCTCATGGATGCCAAAATAGTTCTACTGCTTCCTACTGAGTGAAAGATTTAGAAGTGAACCTTTATATTCATGGAAGACTAACAGCAATTAGCAAAATTAATTTAGAAGCATGAATTCTTCACTCTGGATTACAGTGGCTTTTAATTATGAAACAGTAAAACATTTATTATATTACTCTGAGTGCACAGACTTGTTCAATGCTTTCCCTGCTGAGTGTCATGAAGAACTCCGAGCAGAGAGCCCCAAATCCAGCAGCTCCTGATTCTGCACATCCCAGGGGCCCAGCTGGCACATCACCCACCCCTGCAGCTTCCATCTGTGGGTCCCTCATCCCTTAGAAACCCAGGGCTGGCTGTGTTCCCCTGCCAAACCTGAGCAGGATCTGAGTTCTGAGAGTGCCCTAAATGTTCCTGCACTGTGTGCAAGCAGCTGTGGAGGAGCTGCAATGAGCTGAAGGCAAGCAGGTACAGCACTGCCACAGGAATATCATCATTCCATGCAAGGCTGGGCATTGCAGAGGATGGGATGGAAATGGAAACTGATTGCAGGAGCTAAAACTTCACACGGACAATGGTGGTGAGTGCTGATTTGAATTTTGATAAATTGGATCCCTCTGTTTTGCAAATGAGCGGGTAACAGAAGTGTATTGTCATGCAGAGATAAGGACATTATTTTTAAAAGAAATGCACACTGCTTTGCTCACAGGAATGTTTACAATTGGGAGTGTGTGGTTCTGTTTCAGTTTCTGAGCGCTAGACAGTGACTATTCCAGGCTCAGGCTCCTTCCACTTACTATATTTAGAATTTAGCAGCCACTTTGCACTGAAGCACATCTCTATTCCTTCTTGCTTCTCCTGTTGCACCCAGCTCCGATCCCGAAGCTCATCCCAACATTTCCCCGAATTGCTGCCCGCACTGTGCATCCCCACGGCAGCTCAGTGAGGAGCAGTGATCAATGAGCTCTGCCCAGCTGACTGAACGCTACACGGCATTCCTGGCTCCCAAAGAGGCAGCAGAATGTGAGCTGAAAAATCCATTCATTCATTCATGGACTCCTTCCCAGCAGCATTGCCTGGCCCGCAGCCAGCTGCCCTTGGACGTCACGGCTCGAAGCAGGAACATGATGTGCTGGCGCTGGGACAGGAGCTCTGCCACGGAAAACAACAGCCACGAGCAGAAACCCATCACCCGGCTGGGAAGAGGGAGTCAGACAACCAGGCTGAGGGAAAAGCAGCAGAAAAGTCAGTGAACTCTGTCAGGTCCAATATTTTGGTTTTGTTTTTCTGCACAGCACCTTAGGTTACTACTCCAAAGCACCAATCTTACTAACACAGACAGCACACAGCAAAAAAGATGCCCTCAAATACTTAATATTTTCCATTCTACTCTTTGCAGCATTTGTTGAAGTGCTCCAAAAGTTCTGTTCTTTCTTACTTTTTCATTTCTAATTATTTGAAACACAGTAATCCAAAGATTTCTTTTTTGGCCTGCAATAGATTTGTATTTTTTAAATCTTTGTCCTGTTTGAGTTAAATATTAAACAGGTCTTTAAGTAGAGATTTTGCAGTGTTAGTACACAAAACTCAGAAGGTGGTTTAAGGACAGAAAAGCAATCTTTTCAGTCTCTTCATAACCATAATTAAGGTGCTGGGTAAAAAACAAAGACCAACAAGCTTCCAAACCAACTACCAAGCACAGAAATAAAATAATAATAAATATAAAAAAGACTAGGAAATATTTGAATAGCCACAACTGCAATGCTTGTAGCTGATATGAATTTAGAATGCCAGATTGACAGAGCTCCATCACTGATACCCACAGCTGTAGCATTGCAGCCACTGACTTATTTATGGCTGAAAATTCCTGAACTGTGAATCTTATGGTAGTCTATAATGAAATTAATTTTGGAAACAAATGTTTATGTCAGTAATTTAAAATGTAATCCTCAATAAAATCTTCTGAAGATGACCACCACCTTCCTGTTTGTTGGAGTTTTTGGGTTCCTCACAGAAAATGCTGAGTTCCAGCTCCTCTGGAATCTGCTCAGCAAATGGCACAAACCATTCTGAATTTCAGGGCTCTGCTCCTGCTCCCTTCAGGCAGGAAGCACATCTTGGGAAATGAGCTGAGCACTTCCTTCCACAGTGTGAGGCTAAGCCAGAGTCACGAATATCTCGTGTCATTCAGGCCAATTTTAACAATCCCTTTTGGCCCAGGCCAGACTCACAGCATCAGTGAGTGGAGGCTCCAAATCCCTTCTCAGCTCAACATACCCAGTCATCAGGGATGTACAAAGTGGAAGAAGCTCACAAACATTGTGTTTCATTGAAATCTGGAACTAGTTAAGCTGAAATGAGGCAAATCTGGACAATAGCATGGAAAAAATGCCCTGCCCAAGCCCACATATCTGCTCATGGAGACTTTAACTGGGCTGCCAGAGTCTGACAAACCTCCCAGACCTTGGTCACCTCATTATCCAGTACCTGCTCAGCAGCAGCAGCAGCATAATAATGTTAATAATGACATTAATTAATAATTAATGCCCACACTGAGCACTGCAGGATGCCATGGACAGTGTCTGCAGTGAACTGCAAGCTGCACCTACCACATCTGTGTGTGGCTAAATGAAAGGGAATTTTGGTCAAGTCACATTATCACTGAAAGGTTAATTTGAGTTAAAACCCCAACATGGGGAAAATATTACCTATCAATTTGACATTTTTTCATAATGATTGAATTAGAAGTAATTTCAGTTTTCTAATCTCATAACAATTCAACCATAATTGTAACATTATTTTTTTCCGTTGCCTTTGTAAGTTGTTCTTATTGACTGCTCTTGGTTTGAGCAATAAAGAATATTTTCAAAGTAGCCACAGATTTATCTCTTAATTTGTAATGGATGCTCTGCTAGCTTCACATCTCACTGAGCCACTTCTCTTTGACCAAAGTTTCATTACTGAGCATTTACCACTTTTTGGTCAACAGCAGCTGCCCTCAGGCTCATTTATCCATCCTTCTCCCAAGCCTGGCTCTGCATTGATAAAAGCTGCCTCAGACAGAAAAAAAAATTATATTAAAAAAATTGACAATTATTCAATTCAACATTTTCCATACTTTTAAGCTCTAATGCAAAATTTTGATCTCACCTCAGCTGGATTTTGCCTGCCAATAGCTTGGATTTTTCTCTAATCCCTAAAAAACTGCTGTATTGCAAAAACAATTGGTTGGATGCCTCTTGTGAAATCATTAATTTGACAAGTTCTATGATATTTTGAATAACTTATTTAATGGATTTCCTCTTGTTCATTATTTACTTGGGATCAATGGCTTATGTGCAGAATGTGCAAACCTAAACACAAACAAGCCCCAACTGTCTCATTGTCCCAACACACAATTTTGGTTTTGGGTGTGCATAGCCCCACCTATTCCAAGCAGGGACAGGGTGCCAGAATTCCAGGCCACGAGGTGGATCACGCATCCCACGGCTCTGCTCATCTGGCCAACACATGCAGGACAAGCAGGGTGCACTTCCCAAGAGGAGGAGAGGAAAAGATGCACAGTGAGACTGCAAGAAGGCAAAAGCCACGGCTGTGACACTGCTTGAACCACTTGGGGCTGGGCAGGGATAAATACCTGAGAAACACCCTGGAGTGTCAGAATCTGGCTGCTTTCCAAACTGGAACAAACTAAAGATCTTCCAAGTCTTTTCCAAGAGGAGGACACGAGCACAAAACCTTTGTATCAGGCAGACAAATCTCAAACAGACAATTTTTCAGACATTTCTCTGAGACCCAGGAGCACAAGGCAAAGCTGGGACTGCCAGCACTGCACCTCTCCACCTTCCAGAATCAGAGGGTCACTCACATTCTCTTCCTCTGGCTGCAAATTCCACCTGAGGCTCAGACTTTTTTGTACCAAGTACACATCCACAAGTGTTTGCAAAAAACAGCATTTTTAGACAAAGGATGCTTTGCTAAAACATTCCCAACCAGTGCTCAATCCCTGCCCCTCCAAGCCCAGCTACATATTTCCATTTCAGATAAGGAAACTAAACCTTGAACCCCAGACTATTGTGATTCACTGAAGTGTTGCATGGTGGAATGAATTCCAGAGCTGCTGCTTCACTGAAAAGCTGCAATTTGCTGTGAAGACACCGCCTTTTCCTGCACTTCAGACTGACTCTGGCAGCAGAGACTTTTCACTTCATAAAACAAGATGTTCTAATTGAAAGCACTGAAAATGCTTTGCTGTAACAGAAATTAAGTCCCTTGTTCCATCTTAAAAGTTCCTTGTGGGGAAAACAACAATAATAACAACAAAAAAGCTAAAATGGCCCTGAAACCAACTGTAAAATAGTATAGAAATTATCCTGCTGGGAAGAGATCCTCTGTGGATAAAGGTGGTTTCTGTTTTTTTAAGGGCCTTAGTCCTTAAAATACATATTAGTTTTGGTTGCCATGCACACCTGCTCCCTGAGAGGTCACTGTGACCCATTCATATTGATCTACACGCTGATAGGGGTGAAATGTTGATATTTTGTAAGTGTTCCATGTTTTCACAGACAATATTTTCCATAGGAACCAGAATAAATCGGTTTGGTTAAATTTTCTCCTATTTTATCAGCTACAAAGGAGAGATTCATTCCTGCTGGAAGGGTTTGCTTTGTAAAGAAAGGCTTGTGAATCAGTTCTTTATCATGAGCACTCAGAGAGGATTCCTATGTGCTGTGCCTGATGCCACAGACAGAAAGGAACTGATTTGTAAGGAAACTAAGGGCACAATCATTCTTGGAGCTTCCTTTGGAACAGGGCAGCAAAGAACACAAGGCCTTACAGTGGATAAATAAGGTGTTAATAGGCTGAAAGAGAAATGACAGTGAAACAACCATTTCCATTCTGCATTAAGCTGGCTGGATGTCCGGGATGGGAACACCTGGCCCAGGTGGGAGGAGGAGGCACAGGGCAGGTATCTCATCATCAGCCAGTGCACTCAGTGAAGGGCTTTGGTCTGGGGGTTTTTAGTACTTTATCATATCAACAAAGACCTGAACGCTCTGTTTCTGTTTCACACATTTCAGAAGGCATTTTCCAGGCTTTGCAGAATCAGATAACTGTCCTCGAATAATGACACAGTTGTTCTCTAATTTGCACTGCCAATTGTTGCACCTACCTGGCAGGTCAGAGAGAGCACCAGCAGCTCTCCACCACCTCAATTAGGGATTGTGCAATTCCGTTGTCATTTGAGGAAACAATGGACAGATCCAAGAGGATTTCGGGGAGCCAATGTGGTTCAGCCCTTCCCTGCCCAGTCCCACCTCCCTGCCCATTCCCCACCCCAACGCCTCCTCCTGCACACGCACGACTTCTCCCTTCTGTTTATTTTTCGTTTTGAACACTCTAAGCAGAAATTGACTTTGGCTGCTTGTCCTGAGCTCTGAAGTGTTTGAGCAGATAAGGTTCTGATAACCCACGAGCAGAAAGTTCCACGGGTCCCTCTTCTCCTGGCAGGTGGCCACCAAGGCCAGCCGTGCGCTGAGGTTTCTTCGCCCTGCCCCAGAAGGATTTTTCTGTCTCATTTACTTTTCAAACCTGGCCGGATTTGAAATTTTTACTGTATCTCACTTGGAAAAAAATGTTTCAGCTGAAGGATACTTGTTTATTTACGGTGCTGGGGAAATACAATGTGTAAATCTCCCCGCTGCCATCCCAAATGTGGTGGTGGCTTCCCAAGCAGTTTTATTGAGCCCCTCGGACTCAGCAAAAGGGACTTGATCTCAGCTCCTCTTCCTTTATGGGAAATAAATAAAGAGTGATAAAACTCTCACACTGTAAAAGTACTAAGCTCTGCCTCCAGAAATAACTGCTCTTTAGAGGACAATATAAAAATAATCACATTTGTTCCGAGGAAATACTGGTTAAAATGGATAAGCTTTTATTTTCCTATCACTATTTTTTCCACTTAAAGGCTTACCTGAAATGAGAAGGCTTTTGTTCTTCACCTAGACAAAAAAAATTCAGGCTCTTCTTTCCACACAAGGTATTTGTTGTAACTACAGTCTTATTTATGGCTGGCATGGATTTCATCACAAATATAACAATAACAACAATAATAATAGTAATACTACGACAAATAATAACATTTTAAAACACAATTTACTGTGGATCACTGAAAATGTAGAATTAGCTGGGGTGGCTCAGGATGGAGTCCTGAGCGGTAATAATGGTTTATGGTACTTATATTAATCTTCTGTTCTTTTCCTGCCCCAGCATCAATGTGTTCTGTTGTCCTAGAAATATTGTTTATGTGCCATATGGTTCACTGTACTAGAGATCTAATTTTCCTTAAAACTAATCCAGAAGAAAATCTTTTTTCCTTTGGCATGTGGGGTGTATTTTGGTATATTTGGTATTTTGGTGGTGTTGGTGGCTTTGGGGGGATTTTGGTTGGTTTTTTTTAAGTAGCTGTGTTCCCAGCTCCATTCCCAATAAACACTGGGCTGGCAGAGCTGCAGGGGTGGGATGCCACAGAAGCAGCAGCAGGTGGCAAAGCAGGAGAGGCTGGGTTGATTTCTCTGCCACACTCTGCCTTGGACAGCTCAAGTGCAGCCATAGCAGCCAAAGCAGAAACAGAACTCACTCTGCTCCAAGCTAAGGCTGCTGGCAAATCCCAGGGAAATCTGCAGCTGGCCCCAGTGCCATGTGCCCACAGTGACACCAGGGACACACCAGCCAGTCCCAGCAGGAACCAGTGCTGTACCAGTAACTCACACTTGAGCTCACGCTCATTTGTAAAACCATCAGACACAACTTTGAACGAAATTCACACCTTCCCTTGAACATTTGTGTCATCAGTGTGAGGGAAAAACATTTCTGCTTACCAGACTGCAGATGTGCAGAGTGGAGCACCCATCATTCTGCAGCCCTGGGAAGCAGAGGTGAAGGTGATGCCAGGCTCAGGGATCTGCTGCAAGGAAAAAGGATCACTTCAGGAAAGGGTTGCTGAAAACATTCTCCCATTAATCTAAACCACTGCACAAAGCATAAAACAGTGACTGAAAGCCTGGGGATAAATTACCTTACAATCATAAACACACACACATCTCTTCTGACACCAGTGAGTAAATCACACCTGAGTCCCTTGTGACAGAACCAACTGCATTTGGAAATCTTTATTTAGAAAACTAATCAATCTGACACGATTTCAACACTGACCTCCTAAAACCTAATGCTGTGAAACTAAAGCCAGCTCTGCAAGTGTAACTTTACTCCATTATTACATTAGCAATAAAAGAGAGTATTCCTAATAGTTTTCCTAATCATTACTACTCGACTTAAAACTCCTGTGCAGGAGTAAAATCCAGGCTGTGATCACCACGAGCAGTAAGGGCTGGAGTGCCATCCAACGGTGAGACAGTCATGAACAGCTTGGATTAGAGATTTCTGCCTCTGCCTGCTCCTGCCACAGCAGGGGATGAAACACCCTGCAAAGCTCTAAAGCCTCTAAAACACTGAACCACTGAAGGCACACACACACAGAGTGATTCTTACTCTCTTTTAACAGAGGCAGGAACAGAGATTTTGATATCCTAGTCTTGTTTACAGCATTCAGGTTATCCCATCCCATCCCACCCCATCCTGTCCCACCCAGGACTTGTTTCCCAGAAGCTGAAGCCTGGCAGAGCAGGGAGCCCTGAGGAGTCACACACATCCTGCCACTCCAGTGGAGTTTGTGCATTTGTGTCTTTGCAACTTTCTCCATCAAGTTGCTTTGAATGGTGGAGGATGAAGAAAGGGTGTGAAATGTAGGATTGAGTTTGGGCAAGCACCTGCCTTTTTATAAAGTAGGAATAAGCAGCATGATCCAACCCTTTCCCCTGGATGTTCACTGTAATTTCAAGGCCCAGGCTCTGGTGAACAATTTGAAAATTAAAACCTCTGAATCATTTACTGGGGTGAAAAAGCAATATGCCTCAGGTTATACAGGTTGGAATTATTTTGGGAAGGGACTGCCTTCCTCTGTGCAAAGTGCAAGAAGGGTTGTGTCCTGAGACCACAGAATATTTTCATTTAGCTAATCCTCCATTATTATATGGATCTAAGTCGCCAATAATACTTTTAATCTCTTCTGTGTTTTCTTTTCCCTGCAATGCTTTGCAGATTTTGCAACTTTAAGTATTTTGTAAGGTAGATCATAAATTTCATAAAGGCTGTTAGGAAATTTTTTGCTGCTCTGCATTTGTGTGGAGGCACAATTTGAGGATTAAATATCCATTAAAGGGTGAACACGTTTGTAGGGCACAGAAGTCTGATTCAAGTGGCCTTTTCAGCCCATATTTTTGACTGGAATATATTTCAGACCTTCAACTCTGCTGGGACAGGCTCCCAAAAGCGTGGAGCCACTTGAGTCCAATTCAGCACTGGGGTAAACAGGTATTGCCCCCCGGCTTCAGCTGAAGTCATAAATCTAGAGATTAATTTACCCTTTTTCCATTGCAAGCCAGGACTGGAAATGTCATGAAAACAGATCTTCCTGTAACAATTCCAATCCAGACATTCCTATTGCCTTTCCTTTCCATCCCAATTATCACTAAATTGTATTGTAATGTTTTTGTTTGGAGAATTTTTTTGTTTGTTTGTTTTGTGGGGGTTGTTTGTTTTTTGCTGCTTCCTACTAAGAAGAGTTCACAAGCCACCAAAAAAATATCTTACAAAACAAGCCAAACTATGCCAGAACCAATTTTCCCCGCAGAAGCATTTTAGACTGAAATATTCTGCCAGTGGAAAAATACACCTTCATGATGAGGAATGGGAAGAAATGATAAAAACTCCCTTGAAGAAGAGCCCTGCCCTGCCGCACCTGAGTGAAGGAGGAGCGGGCGGTGAGCGGGTTTGTCCGCAGCGCTCCGCTCGCTCCTCGCAGCACTGCCGATGGAGGAGTGACACCCAGCGGCTCCTGCCAGCGCTGCGGCCACTGCGGCCACTGCTGCGGCCACTGCTGCGGCCACTGCTGTCCCTGCTGTCCCTGCTGCTGTCCCTGCTGTCCCTGCTGTCCCCGCTGCTGCCACTCCTGCCCCGGGCACAGGGAACCGGCTGCGCTGAGGGGAGAGGGACACCTCGCACACCTGAGGGACCCCCTTAACCCTCGTATACCTGAGGGACCCCTCAGTCCTCACACACCTGAGGTACCACAGGTGTGATGTGGCTCCCTGACCCGCCGACCCCCGGCCTGGAGTTGAGTCCCAGTCCGATTTGTGATGTCGCATCTCCTTGTCCTCACTTTCATCTCTGCTCACCTGTCTCCGGCACGTCTGTCCCAGCCGAATCCTGCTGCCCGGCTGTGCCCACTGCCGTGTGACACTGCCCGCCTGTCCCCTTTGCCGAGTGACACTGCCCGCCTGTCCCCTTTGCTGTGTGACACTGCCCGCCTGTCCCCACTGCCCGCCTGTCCCCTTTGCTGTGTGACACTGCCCGCCTGTCCCCTTTGCCTGTGACACCGCCCGACCCCCGCCCCGCTCCCCCCGCGGACCCTGAGGCGACCCCGGCCCCTCGCAGCTGCTGCTGCTCCCACGCTGAGCAGGCAGCCAAGGCTCCAGCAAACCAAGAACATCCCAATCCCGCTCTAGGACTGGGTACCTGAAGATTGTGGGCACAAGGCGCCAAAGAGACAAAGCTTTTATGAGCATATCCACAAAGTGTCGTGTGAGGGGGTCTGAGGCAGCTGGGAAGGGGCTCAGCCTGGAGAAAAGGGGGATCAGGGGGAACTTGTGGCTCTGCACAACTCCCTGACAGGAGGGGACAGCGGGGAATGTCGGGCTCTGCTCCAGAAACAGCGACAGGAGGAGAGGGAACCGCCTCAGGCTGGGCCAGGGGAAGCACAGGGCGGGTAACAGCAGCAATTTCCCCATGGAAGGGGTGGGCAGGGATTGGAAGTGCCCAGGGAGGGTTGGATCCCCATCCCTGGATGTGCCCAAGGAATTCCTGGAGGTGGCACTCAGAGCTCTGGGCTGGGGACAAGGTGGGGATGGGGCACAGCTGGGACTCGATGGGCTTAAAAGGAATTTCCAACTAAATGATTGCGTGATTCTATGATCTGGCATGAA
This sequence comes from Erithacus rubecula, assembly GCF_903797595.1. Taxonomy (NCBI): domain Eukaryota; kingdom Metazoa; phylum Chordata; class Aves; order Passeriformes; family Muscicapidae; genus Erithacus; species Erithacus rubecula. The sequence goes on along the minus strand of NC_136670.1, from coordinate 13,928,766 downwards.
TTGGTATCCACGTACTGTGAGGGTCTCTGCTTCCTAGCCCTGAATATTGTTGCATACAAAAAGAAAGCCAGAATTCCATAGCACATCCATAATTTGCCTTGCCAAAATAAGAGTCACAATGTGTGTCACTGCTGCAAATTGCTTATTTCTTCTTTTACATGGGCATATATAAATAAAAGCAAATATTTAAGTAGTCTACCCATTAAAAAATTTCCAGTTTAGTAAAATCACTTATTGAACCAGACCGACACATTTAAAATGCTACTTGTCCCATGTATTGCCACTTGTGATGGACAGATTTATGAAGAAATGTAAGACACACTGATTTTCTAGGTTACTCTGTGAAATCTTCAGCTGAATACCAGTTTGTTTGGGATATATGACTTGGGATATCTCTGTACGGTTGGAATATCTGTATTTCAAATCCAGGAGTAACGATGAAGGCTCTCTGAGATGCATAAGCCACAACTCCATTTGGAAATGAATGGCTTTATGAAAAAGCTGAGCTAGACTGACACGTTTACCTCCTGGGACAGAACTATAGCACCTCGACAGCAATGACAATTCCGGAGTAGGAATGCAAGCGCTGAGAACGGACGACCAAACACCGTCGGCAGCTTGTCGAATTTCTTAGATCAAAAGCGACGGGGCAAGTGACACAAGTACATTTCATTCTGCAGACTGCCTAAGAGGAAACCCCTGTCCACCTTCTGACCGCGGCACGAGAACGTGCTGCCGGTGAGCACATGGACTGGCACCGAACCATCCATCCCCAGCCCGGCACCGGCACCGCTCCGGTCCCGGCGCCCTTCCGGGCCGGGCCGGGCCGGGGGCGGCTGCGGGGGCTGCGGCCCCGCTCGGAGCCGGCGGCGCCGCGGGGAACCGGCCGGGGGTCGCAGCCCCCGCAGCCCCGGTGCCCCCGCGGGGCGGGCCCGCCCCGGCCCCGCTCCCGCCGCCCCGGAATTGGCGTGGCGGGGCGGGTGCGCAGTTCCGGCGGCAGCGGAGGGCGGGGGCCGGGCAGAGCCGCCGCGGCCTCGGCAGCAGCTGCAGCCGGAGCGGCGCGGGGCGCCAGGCCCCCGCCATGGAGATCGAGAAGGAGTTCCAGCGGCTCGACCAGGCCGCCAGCTGGGCCAGCATCTACCAGGTGAGGGGCAGCGCCCGGCCCGGCGGGGAGCGCCGATTCCCGCTGCTTCCCGCTGCTCCCGCTGCTCCCGCTGCTCCCCCCGGCTCCCGCTGCTCCCGCTGCTCCCCCCGGCTCCCGCTGCTCCCCCCGGCTCCCGCTGCTCCCCCCGGCTCCCGCTGCTCCCGCTGCTCCCCCCGGCTCCCGCTGCTCCCGCTGCTCCCCCCGGCTCCCGCTGCTCCCCCCGGCTCCCGCTGCTCCCGCTGCTCCCCCCGGCTCCCGCTGCCCGCGATGTGCCGGCGCTGCCCGGCCCCGAGGGCCGGTCCTGCCCTGCCCTGCCCTGCCCTGCCCTGCCCGGCAGCGCTCGCTGCCCGCCTCGGGGGCGCAGGGACCCCCCGGCACAGCCGAGCGGGGCGGGGGCCGCGGGCCCGGCGGGGAACCCGCGCTCGGTGCTGCCCTGCCCGCGGGAGGGGCGGCGGGGCATCCCCGGCCGGGGGCGCATCCTCATCCAGGGGCTCATCCTCACCCAGGGGCTCATCCTCATCTAGGGGCTCATCCTCATCCAGGGGCTCATCCTCATCCAGGGGCTCATCCTCATCCAGGGGCACATCCTGATCCAGGGGCGCATCCTCATCTAGGGGCTCATCCTCATCTAGGGGCACATCCTGATCCAGGGGCGCATCCTCATCCAGGGGCGCATCCCCGGCCGGGGACACATCCTCATCTTCTGCCGGGGGCACATCCTCATCCAGGGGCTCATCCTCATCCAGGGGCTCATCCTCATCCAGGGGCGCATCCTCATCTAGGGGCTCATCCTCATCCAGGGGCTCATCCTCATCCAGGGGCGCATCCTCATCTAGGGGCGCATCCTCATCCAGGGGCGCATCCTCATCCAGGGGCTCATCCTCATCCAGGGGCGCATCCTCATCCAGGGGCTCATCCTCATCCAGGGGCACATCCTCATCCAGGAGCACATTCTTATCCAGGGGCACATCCTGATCCAGGAGCACATCCCCGAGCAGGGACACATCCCCGAGCAGGGACACATCCCCGAGCAGGGACACATCCCTGATCCAGGAGCACATCCCCGAGCAGGGACACATCCCCGAGCAGGGACACATCCTGATCCAGGAGCACATCCCCGAGCAGGGACACATCCCTGATCCAGGAGCACATCCCCGAGCAGGGACACATCCCCGAGCAGGGACACATCCTGATCCAGGAGCACATCCCCGAGCAGGGACACATCCCTGATCCAGGAGCACATCCCCGAGCAGGGACACATCCCTGATCCAGGAGCACATCCCCGAGCAGGGACACATCCCCGCAGGAGCTGTTCGAGCTGCCCCTCCCGAGCCGCGGGCACCGAACCCATCGCATTTCTGCTTTTTCTCAGAAAAGCATCGAAGGGGGCATCAAAATGCATTTAGCTCTTCAGTCACCTTAATGGCAGAACAGAGCCTGGAGCAGCGTGCTGGCAATACTTGTGCAGCTAGCTGGTACTGGGTTTTTATTGTGTCCTTTACTGCATTTAGATTTTTGGTGATATTTAAAACAACCCTGTGACATATGTGAATACTTGATATAGTATTTGCCTTCTGCATCCAGCTTTATGTACAAGCCACAGGAGTTAGAGCTTTTATCTTTAAAAGTTCTTCACACGTTTATCTGAAATGAAGTTGTAGAGAAGCTGAAATACATGAATGACTGGGTGGATGTGTTCAGTCGGATCAGGCAGCATTGCTGTAACATCCATTTGAATGTTTCAGCTGGGATGTTGCATAAATGAATGACTTGAAGTTCATGTTTGCAACAGACGTTGAGCTTCTCTTCTTTCAGTGTGAATTTCTCTGGCAATAGACCAGTGAGAGGAGTTGTATAGAAGTGAAATAAATGGACTTCAGTTTCAGAGTCACAGCAGGCAAGTTTTAACAGCAGTAGCTTGCAGAGTGAACATCTTCAGTTGTCTGGCATTCAGAGAATAAGCGTGAAATGTTGAGCCTGCTTTTCAGAAGGTCCGTTTCCTACATTTCCCTTCCCTGCCGAGTGTCAGTGCTTGCTGACTGTATCAGTTGAAAGTCATGTGGATATATGACGTTATGTTTTTGCTGAACTGTTCTGGATGATTTGGTGTGTTGCAGGCTTAGTGCTCAGGAAATGATTTTGAGTAATAGAGCTTTGTAATTGAAGTGGTACATTTCTACAGGTACAATTTAATTACAGAAGTGAAATATCTAAGTAGAATGGGAGAATGGCCCATTTTCAATGAGGGATCAGCAGTCAGTGATATTTTTGTCCTGCTCTCTTTCAATGATATGACTCAGTGGCCTGCTCAAACTGTGGCACAGCATGAGCTTTGATTGAGGACTAAAATTCAATTTAAAAAAGGACTAAAGTGATTCTTTGATTTGCATCCAGCTATTGACAGCACAGGGGGTGGGGTTTTTGCTCTTTTTTTTTTCTTGATTGATCAGTAACTATGTGCATCTATGTCATGAAATTCAGTTTCTCAATGGCATCCTGCTTTGGAAATGGCATTTTGGTAGGCATCTCCAGGAGGAATGGGCAGCAGTCAGGGAGGGCTGGCTGAGGGAGGTTTGTCTGGGTGCCACATGACTTGGAAGGGTTAAAATTATCCCTGCTGCTTTTTTTTTTTTTTTTTTTTTTGGAGGAGCGGAAGCTGTGTTCAGCTATGATAGTAGAGTTGGGAAAGAATAGAATTTAGATTGCCTTCTTTTTTTCAGCAGAAGTAATCACAGGATGGGGACACCAACGTTTCAAAATGAAGACTTTATGTAGGGGATTTTGTGACAATGTTTTGGGCACTGCACAGTAGTGGAACCATTCTCTGTGCAGCTGGTCAGAGCAGGGTGAACAGTGATGAAGTTCTCTGTGTTCTGTTAGTCTGGGGTTTTCTTGAATGTCTATTTCTGTCCCTTACTTTCCTCTAGATTTACTTGCTACAAGAACTGTGAGCCATGAAATCCTGTGGAGGTTGTTCAGGGACCCGAGTGAGAAAAGGAATTGCTCAGGTTCTGGCTGTTGTTTGTATTTTAGAGAAACATAAGCAGAAGAAAGGCACATTGGAATTAAAATCCTCTTCCATAAAACAGTAAGTTAGAGGAATGTGAGCTTTACCATGTGCTAGCTGTGGTAAAGGTGTGCAACACAAAACAAATGCTTAAGGGTGAGTGGATGATATGCACCCTGCAGAAATACCATTAGAAGCATCTATTGGAATGAAAAGCATTCACTCTGGAGATGTCACAACAAAAAACCCATACCCCAAAGCTAAGGAAAGCACAGCTGAGGCTTTTAGAGCAAGGAAGAAAAGTAGATATTTGTGCAGAATATCAAAGCAACACTGGATTGTCATTTGCTCACAGTGAGTGCAGTATCAGATTTTCATAGTAATTTTACATGCAGAAGTCTTTCAGAACTTTAGGAGATATTTTATTTTCTAACTTCTTACACAGGTTGATAGAACGAGATATTATCTTAAAAACACAACCCTCAAATACAGGTAGAGTTGCTTCTGGTGTTTATATAAACCAGATATGTTGACTTCAGCATGTTGGCCAATGATATTAACTTTGTTGTGCTTATCAGGATCAGTAAAAACACCTCTGAATTATTTACTGATGTACCATTCAACTGGGGATTCCATTCACTGTGGATGGAGGCAGAGCTGACATTTGGGGACAGCTCATGCAGAGTTTCCCATGTGAAGGTAACAAAATGAAACTAAAATGTGCACTCTTTTCTAGTTTTTATAGTTAGTGGAATATATAATAAGAAAGAACTGGATATAGTTTAGGTTTTCCAGCATGTTTGGAAGTGAGTATCCCCAAACCAGAGCTACCTATCTCTGGAAAGAGTTGGGTTTGAAGCCTGTAAATAGGTGTTCTCAATTTCTATGTTAATTTTGAGGGTCTTTTAACCAAATATAAATTTATTAATATTCAAACCTCTCTAAGCTAAACTAAAATACTACCAATTATTAGAATTAATTTCATTCACTATGGGAGGAAGGCAGAAAGGTATTGTGGCAATTTTGGATGTCAAGAGGGAAGAGGCATGGGAAGTTTATAAGTGTTCACTGTCGCTGGAAAAACATTTGTAGAATATATAGATGGATTTTGATGCTGAAAGTAAACTGTGGAATGGTTGACCCTGAAGACTTGTAAGAGTGTGGCTGTGTTGTGTATTTGAAGTCAGTGGACAGGAAGCCCTCCAAGTGCTGTTGGTTTATAAGCTGCAGCTGAAAGCATTTGGGTTATTCCTTTGCTTGGGTGCTGAGCAGCAGGTAAACTGTGGCACCAACATGACTTTTGGTAAATGCATCTTTGTGCTTTACTCTGCCAGTTGTAGCTGCAGGTCTCTGCATGCTGTGCCTTGCCACTGCTTAATTTGTGCTCTGTTGATTCATTTGAGGCTCAGCATAATTGGCTCTGCTTGTGGAAAGCTGGTTTGCAGCTCGGGTTGCAGGGAGTCTGTTCCTGCAATAAGCTGAAGATATTCCATGTTTTCCTGTGCTGTGCAGAGTCTTTCTGCATTTTTGCAGGGCTGGTGATGGAGAAGCAAAGAGTCTGAAAAGGCAGAGCTGCTGTTTGGCTGTTCTGTGCCATTGGGACACGCTCAGGGCACTCTGCTGCCTGAGCTGGGTTTTACTGCTCTCTTTTCCAGGGCAGCTTTTCCAGCTGTGTGTGCTGCTGGTAGATCTGGGACTGGGGCAGTCCCATTATATAGAGCTACTGAGCCCCTTAACCTTGCTGTTTTCTACAGAGCTAAAAATCTAAATACTTCAACCCACAGCTTCTGGAAGCAGAGCATGGAAAAATGGAGCCTGTTATGGTTATCATTTGCTAAAAATTTAGAAATGAGAAAATGTGTGGACAGTGCTGACCTGCTTCTGAGCATTTTTGGAAGGGTTTTATGGTGTTAGTGTGTTCTTCCACATGGTACTGTTGCCTCCTCTGTGTGCTGGAAGCACAGATGTATGGAAGGAAACTGTTAAGGAGAAAGCAGTGTTGGCCACATGCCAAATTATGGTAAATCCAAATAGAAATAGCCCTAGTAAGCAGAGAGTAAAATGTGGTAGTGGTAGACCAAATCTTTTTCAAACTAAAATAACTTTTAAAATATGCTGGGTAGGTTTGAAATAACAGTTCATCCTATAGTTAACTAAACATTAAAATTAAATGTTTTCCTGTAATACTTGCTTTGCAAATGGACTTTCTCTAAGGGTTCCCTTTAGTTAAGACTTTATAAGATGTGGCTTACACTGAAATATCACAGCTACTTTCTCGTAAACATGAAAATTACCAGGTTTTGGATCAGTGTCACTTGCACGGCCCAAGTATCTGTTAGGATTGTGAATTTAGCCCCATCAAATACCTGCAGGTACTCAGTGATTCCTTACCAACAAACATCTGATCTCTGAGCTTGGATGTCTGCAGTGCTTACCACTGAGGTTTTCTGCTTTCTTTTTTCCAGTCATTGGTCAACTTGTTTCATGCTGATTTGCAGAAGAGGTGGTTTGTTTCTCTCTGGTGCCAGGAGACATGCCCTTGCTGGTTGGACTGGGAGAGGCACTTTGATAGAGCATCCAAATGCCTTTGTGTGTTCACTTTGTAGATGGTGTAGTACAAGTGCCAATTCATTTTCTACCAAACCCTGTGAATTCAGATGTGCTTTTTCTCTCACCCACGCAGAATACAGCTAAGATTCAGCAGCTTGCCTGTCATATTATACCAAGAAAAACTGGTAAAAGTGATTCTTGGAAATGCATGTGATTCTGCTAATAGAGATAGCTGATCTGCTTTCATACTGGGTTGTATTTTCTGCATTTAAGAAAGCAAGGTCACAGAACAGCAGCGAAAAATTTATATCCTGGTTGGGGAGGAAAATGAGCTGGCATAATATGAAACTTTTAGAAATGGTTTGAATTCTATTTTTTCTTATTTTTAATTCTGTACACTTTCCATGTATGCAGTTGTCTCAGCTCTTGGTTGTTGTGGATGCTTTAGGAACATGCATTTAAGGGGTCAAAAGTCACCTTCAGCACTTGAGATCAGTGGTGAAGATTTACCTGTTTCACTAATGATGAAGAGATTATTTAATCAGATTTCCATTGTTCTGTGCTCTATTTCTTCTCCTCAAAAGGTTAAAACAGTTTCTGTGTCAATAGAAATAGAAAATTAAGCTCCAGTACAGCAGGTTTTCATTCTGCCAGTTTAGGCAGAGCTGTGTGGAGTAAGGGGTGAGTGTGGAGCTCACTGCAGGCAGGGGAAACCCTCCCCTCTGGGCTGAAAGCTCTCTGCACTTCATGTACTAAAATAAAATAATTGCTACTCAAAATGCTACTGCATAGTACTAATCTGAACTTAAAGCAGCTGTTGTGTTTGTTATCTGTCAGGTGCTTTTGCTTGTTTCTGAAGTTCCCAGAATTTTATGCTGCTTCTGTCAAGTACTTGATGCTGAGAGCTATCCTACAAAAGACACTCTGTTTCTCAGATTTTTTCTATTTATAAGGAACAAATGTCCTACACATAAAGAGGAATGTTCTCATAACCTTCTTCCCTTGTACAGTTCAGTGAGAATTGCTTGTTTATACCATTCCTGATCCCACAGTAACAGGTTACAGTAACATAAACAGCGTGACCTTTTAATGTGATGGCAGGAAGTAAAATGTGAAATCTATTTTAGAAATGCATCTTTGACTAAGGAAGAGGATACTTCCTTTTTCTGACAGGAAAAATAACCCATGCTCCTTCAGAAGATCTCGATTCAGTTTTACTGTGTGGGGCCTGTTTTTTCCACTGTCTTCTGTACAGTCATTGCAGCTGCTTGAAGTTGGACTAAACCTCTGCCATCTCCTCATGTGGGATTGAATCTCCTTTCTTCCCATTTGCACAGCCAGCAGTGACTAAAGATGGGGGCTACAGGAAAAACACAACTCTGACATAAGCAAGAGGTTGATTTTAGTAAGAGGAACTTCTTCTGGAAAGAAGGAAAGGGTGGGTCATTGGAGCAAGAACTGGAAAAATACTACATATCTGAATAAACTGCTAAAATACATATTGAGACATTTGACAGGATTTCCGAATATTTCCAGAAGTGGAAGAGGTATGGGGGATTTTACCTAGTGAAAGAGTGGGGGTGGACAGCTACCCAACTCTGGAAAATGTTTTTACTTTCTTCATTAAGAGTTTAATGAAACTGGAAATCAACACTGTCACTTCTTTTTTAAACTTCTGCCAGTGGAGAATTTTCAGAGTAAATCGCAGTTGCTACCTGGAACTCCGTGGTCTGTGGGATGTCATGAACAAGAATTGTGTTTCAGCCTGTTCCTTTTTTTTTTTTTCATTCCCAGTAATGAAACCTTCTCAGAAGTGGCCTCAAGTGTTCGTGGAGCAGAGCAGATGTGCCCAGGTGCTGTTTGGAGGTTCCTGCAGGGAAGGTGTGCAGGGTGTTGGTGCTGGGCTGGGCTTGGTGTGAGCACTGGGGCACTGCTCCCTGCCTCTGAGCAGCCTCACCTGCCTGGCTCAGGGCTGGTTTCCCCTGCTCTGTCCCTGCTGAGTGCCACACCTGTGGCAGATAAAGCAGGGCAGCAGTGACAGCCTGGCTGTGCTGTGCTGCCTTGGCAAGGGACAGGGAGCTCTGGCACTTGCAGGCACGCAGCCCAGCTGCTCAGCCCTTCTCTGGAAAAAGGCTCAGGCTGTTTTCAGGGGCTCCCCAGCTTCTGGAGTTCTTTGTACTGTGCCCCTCAGACTAGCCTGGTGCTCAGTAGAGGTGAAAGACTGGAACAGGAGGTTGAGAATATGTGAAATCCTTAGAGCTGTTAAGTTGCTGGATTTATTAGCCCACATGAGAGCATTAGTGGACAGGTCTAATCTTAGCAGACTTCTTAGAGCCTGTCAGGAAGCAGACAGAGCAGAAAGGTTTCATGGAAACTCCTGACTTATGGCTTACTTGCCATTGATTTCATGTTTATCATTTGTGCAGAGCTGACCATCAGGAGCCCCTGCTGGGAGCCCAGCCTGTCAGACAGGGCTTTGCTGGGTCACCCACACAATCCAGAGTACAGGGTGCTCAGTGACTGGCTGGCAGCAGGAAATTCCTTGTGTGCTGCTCTGCCTGCTGAGTTCCCTACCACATAAAATTTAGGGTGGTAAAACTATTATGTGCTTATTATCTTGGGTAAATAAGTTAATATTGCTACCCAGTTAAGAGCAAACTCAAACATTGATTGCTTTCTTGTAATAACATCTACATCTTTTGGGTTTTCTTGTACCAAAGTCTTTGCTGACAATGTGTTCTGCATATTAAACTCTCTTCAGGCAAAACTGTGTCCTGAAATACTTACAGAAGAATAATACAATTTAAAAATGCATTGCTCTCAACGTTGTTGATGTGAAAGGAGGCATTTGTGTGTGATTCTGATAGCTGATAACCTCTATTTGTGGATCAGTGCTCAGAACCCTTTGGTATAGCTGTGTTTTGGGGGAGTGGGGATTGGAAAGGAATGTGATAGGTGTGAAGGGTTTTATTTAAAGATATTTTCTGCATTTTTTAGTTGGTTTTTTTTTTTTTTTCTTCCTGTAAGTGTTCCAGATCTGTTCTACAGCTGCAAACGAGGATTTGAGGTAGACACCAAGTGATAAAGCATGTTTAGTCACAGCTGATAACTGGCCTTGGCTGGCAGGAAATGGAGCACGATGAGCAAGAGTCTGGTGGAGCCTGGGGTGTGGTGGGCTCAGGGCTGCCCTGGCTGGGCTGGCAGGGAGTGCTGAACTTATTGGAGTCATGTGTTTCCAGAGGGGACACTACAGGAGGTAGAAGTTGTGAGGGTTGCTTGGCTTTGCTAAATCAGCTGGTTCAGTTCTCAGAATTAATTATTGTAAACTAGCAGGATGAGTAGATGTATGGGGTGGCAGAAGTGTTTATCTCATCTGATGCACACCACTGGCTCTCACTGCTGCCTGTTTCATTAGCATGGGGAGCACTCAGCAGCCCTTTGAAGGCCTGGCTTGTCAAGTTTTGCAGTCTTTTTCATGTGCTGGAGTGCAGAGTGCTAATCTGTCCTGCATTAGGGTGTCTGTGAGCACTTACCTCGATGATGTGATGTCCCTGTTTAACATTGACATTTGTTTTTATAAACTCTGGGTTGCTTTCAGATGAGATGTCCTCTGCAGCTGGGCATGAGAGCTCTCTGTCCCTGCTGGGACAGTGAAAACATCCTCTAATAACACAGGATTGCTTCTGTCAGTGCCTTGAAGCATTGCTTTTCAGCTTGGAGGACTATAAATACCAAATACATTTTAGCTTGTAAGGTCTGGCTGGTTTGGGGTTATGGGAGGGGTTGTCTTTGTGCCAGCTCCCAGGCTTGTTTGCCATAGGTGGATTTTCTTGCACATTTGCATCTCCTGTATTTAAGGGTTAAGTTTCCCTTTCTGGAAAGCATATTGGCTTTTTCTGCCTGACCCTCTGGGCAGTTTACTGCTCTGGAAGTAGTTGCACAAACATTTGTGCCTTTATGTGCAACTTCTGTTAAAGCTTGGTGCAGAATAAAGTGTCCAGGCATGCTGGCCCAGAGCCAGTGGGGGCTGGACAGTCCTTGGTGTCCCCATCCCTGGCACCCTGCTGTCCCCATCCCTGCCACCCTGCTGTCCCCATCCCTGCCACCCTGCCCTGGCCAGTCTCACAGGGCTGGGTGGGAAACAGCTGAGGTGTCTGACTTACCCCAAAAATCTGGTTGGGCCATCAGCTGGGAGCTAAGCAGCTCAGGTTCAGACTGCTGTAAGGTTTAATATTAACCTAGCTTAGTTAGATTGCTTTCCTAAACACAAATTAGACAGTCATGTGGAAAACCAGGAGTATCCTAATTCTGCTTTATCTAACATCTGTTTTCAGCAGTACTGTTTGTTCTCAGCAGGTTTTTGTGTGCATTGCAGTAGCTTGGCAACCTGTAGGTTGCACCATTCAGTGAATTCAGTATGGTTTTAATCATCACTACGATTTTCCTTTCCAAATTTGAATATTCTAAGTAGAGTGAAGTGGGCATCTGTGATTTTTAACTGCAACCACCACATTCAACAGATCCCAACTCAAGCAAGCTGTTCATGCAAATTTGAATCCAGCAAGTTCCTTCCATTGCTGTCCCAAAGTCTTTCTTAAGAAAAGACACTTAAACCTTCTTTCTGGCAGTGGTGTTTGAGCAGTTGCAGGCTCCTCAAGTTCCCAGAGAGGGATTTGGGCAGCTGCAGAGAGCCAGAGCTGCTGAGAGCAGGGCTGGGTGCTGCTGCTGCTGCTGGAGCAGAGTTTGACCTTTCCCTGCATGCAGAGGCACGAACCTGCATTGTGCAATCCTGGGAATTGTACATTCTCTTTAAACTCTTGGAATCTTGCTAGGTTAGAAGTGATAAAAAGCTTTTATTAACAGTGTAATGAGCATGCTTTGGTGGAGTGAATCTGCAGGTCCATTGCCTGTCTACTTACTAATGGCCAGCATGGTGAAATGTTCTTTTGCCATAGATTAGAACTTGCTGGAGTTTAGTTTTACATCCCTAATTGCAGGGAACAAACAGAATGCAGGGGGGAGACCCACTGCCATATGGAGCTGGTACCTGTGTAACACAGTTCATAATTTTGAATTCATGGGTTTCCTTGACACTAAATTCAGTTTTCCCCCCTCATGAATCTGATTTAAAGACTGCATCTCAAGGAAGCCAGGAAAGCAACACACAGGACAAACATCTTCAAGGAAATGAAGTTTGCCATTGAATAAGATGTAGATGGTGATATTTTTAAAGGTAAAGCAGAGTTCACAATTTCCTATGAAACAATTCCTCCACTCCCTTTCTGGTGTGTTTTAGTGTTTCCTCTACAGGCTTATAACTTGGAGAATTTTGATGGAATTAGTAGAAAGTTGGAAATGTGGCTGTTGCTTGCCCCATAGGATTCTCCACATTGGAGCACCCAGTGTGAATGAAATTATTTATGCACAAGGACACCCCTTAGCCATGAGGGAAGAGAAATTTGCTTTAAACTCTGACTCTGCCAGCTCAGTGTTTCAAAGTAATGAGCAGTTTACTTTTCTTTCTCATCTGAAGCAGCTGGGAGCTGGACCTTGCCTTTCCCTTTCCAGGCAGACTCTTCTGAGTGCTCCAGGATGAGGGAGTTGGCCTTTGCCTTATCAAATGAGAACATTTGCCTTTATAAATGAAACATTTCAGAAAGAGTAGTGGGAAGTCACTAAACTCTGAATATTCTCTTGCATCTGGTGTGTTAACAGCATTGTGCTGTGAAGGCTGATTTAGTATGATAGTATAATTTAGGAGGGTTTGGAGAGGGAAGGAATCTTTGGGGCTCTTACAATATGCAAACTAATGAGAGGTTGCAGTGAACACAGCTGTTTCTGGCCAAGCTAACTAAGCTAGGAATTCAAATTGCTATTTTTAGTCATCCTACAAGGTCTCTAGTTTTCAATGATACCCATGTTATTACTTCTAAAAATGATATTGTTATGTACTTATCACCCTGACAATAAGCATTTTTAGTGCAACCAGTCAATTAATTTTTAAATCAAACTAAGTGTTTGCAGTTCTGTGAGATATTGTGAAGATAGCTTAGCAGAAAAAAAAACCTAGTTGAAAATGTGATTTTGAAGCTTTGTTTGGAACTTTCTGCAAAGATTACTGGATGAGAAGAAGCATTCCTCAAAATCTGAGTGTACTGAATAGACCTACTTCATGCATAAATTTGTTGCTTTTAAAAAGAACAGTCTAATTTTAACATAGCATATGGCAAGCTGGTGTCTAAAACTAACTGGCTGTACTTTCTAAATGCATATATAACTTGTTTAACCCCAGATAAGTATTAAAGAAAAAGCATTGTAATTCAAACTTTCTTCTGTGAACACCAATAGCTGGCTTACTCCATCTATAGATTATGATAGATAAAGATCTGAGTTTAGTTTTAGTCAGTGTTGGGGGTAGAAATTGAGGCTCACAAATTTATTCAATTTTCACAAAATCCTGTTTCCATGATGGTAAGAGACTTTCAAACCAACTCAAATCAAGAAAATAGAAGTGAGACAAACTCCACAAGTTCTGATTCCTAGGGAAGAATCCTTTTGTTTCTGGCATTGTGTCATCACAGGAAATGTGCCATTGAGAGCTAATCTAGAAGTGCTTTTGCATTTAAAGGATTTTCTCAGCAGAAGTGCCAGAGGAATGCAGGATCCCCAGGGCTGTGCTCCCTTCCAGGGTCACTTTTCTGCACAGTGCTCACGATGGGCAGGGGAGCTCATCATTCCCATCCTTCCAGGAACCAGGGAAGAAAAAAATCATTCCTGCAAGAGCCTAAAAACCTGTCCAGAGAACTGGCCTCCCTCCTGGAAGGAGAGCTGCCCCAGCACAGCTGCATCCAGCCAGGGGCTGGATTCCTGGCGTGGTGCTGAGGAGCACTGCCCCTAATTAGAAACAGGGCTTGGAGCATCCCCTGGGAGCTGATCCACTGGAGAGCATCTCCTGCAGGAGCAGGAGGATCTGCCTGGGCACTGGCACCACTCCTCATGGGCAGAGAGCACATCAAAACCCTGCTCCACAGTGAAGTTCTCACTGAAACCCTTCCGTGTTTCAGCAGTCCAAGAAGACAGAGATGTTTATTTTGGAATGTAATGACAACAAACTGGACATTAGGGTATTCAAAGGACAATAGCAGCAATGTGAAAAAGTGTGTGGTACTTTGCTTTGTAAACCCTACGAGTGTGTTTTTGTAGCTCTGATGAGCAAAGTATTGTGTGTGTGCACGTTCTCAGAGGCAGCTGGTGTTTCCCCTTTGCAGCGAATGCTGGTGGAGTCTTAGCAGCAGAGCAAAAAGGAATTGATGATAACTCTTGGAGTGTACAAAGTCTCCTGCTTCCCCTATTACTCACTGTGGTTTTGGGAGGTGTTGTAAGGTGCCAAGTCAAGCTGTTGAATTTGTAAAGAGCTTGATAAGTAAATAGGGAAGTGTGGAGCTCTGACAGCTCAGATTTGCTGTTTCCAGGCACGTGGGGTTCTGTAAAGCCTCTCTGACATCAGTGATGTTTCTTGCTCTCACATTGTCTCTGCTTAGACAAGTTTGCAATACTTATTTTGAGCACCCACCAGAATTTCTGAGGTCAGATTATTTCCTGTTTTCAAGTAGTAATGTAAACTTCTTTGGTCTTCATTACTGGTAACCCCTTTAATGCAGTCACCTTTCAGGAGAGGTGTCTGTTTTCTTCTGCTGGAACCTCCTTATCTCTCTGTGACAGAACCAGTGCTGCAGAAATGTGAGAAGCATTGTCCTGTTTGCAAAATCCAGGGTTAAAATTCATTTTCAGGGAATCACATGCCTTCCAAGGAATTGTCCTGGTGCTAACTGTATGGGTATAAAATCAAACTGAAAAAAACATGGGTTCCCCCCCAGCACAGCCAGGCTGTGGGAGTGCAGCTCCTCTGGCCACCTCTGCTCTGCTCAGTGGGTTTGGTTTACCAAAATGTTTACCAATGGTTTGCCAAAATATATTTGGTGTACCCTCTGGGCATGGTGGGTGCCAGGTGAGGAGCTCTCTCACATAAAACTTTGTGTTGGAAATGATCTCCACAAGGCTAAGATCACTTGGGAATTGCAAACTGGTCTTTTTTCTTTGACAGTTCTGGTATTTTAGTGGAATGTGCACGTCACAGATGGGCAGATGTGGAATACTGGACTTGTCTAATTATCTGTTATTGTGACCAGCGTTTTTGAGATACCAATGAATTACCTAGACGTATTAAACTCATGTAATCTCCAAAAGGATTAAAAATAATGCTCTGGTAGTTCTGTAACTGTGTGAGTTTAAACTGCTGATGAGACAACTACACGAACATTGGCATTTCTTTTTTGAAAAATAAATCGAACATTTGCAATCTTATTTTGTTTCTTTAAAATATTTGTCCTGAGTGAAATGACTGCAGTGTTTGTCTGTTGAGCAGCTAAAGTGCTGTGCTGTTTGTTTGGCTTTTAGTCAACACACTTTCCAGGAAAAGGTGAAAGGACACAAACACCACAGACGGGTTTCGCTTGTAGCTCAGTGCATGTGAAGTGCTTAATCTGAAGTGAAGTTTCTAAAATCTTCATCAGGGCTGAGTGGGAAGAGTGGAACTCAGATACTTGGGGCTGGTTGCTTTCAAACTCACTTGTGATATTACTCATGGAGCTCTCAGAGCTTCTTCTGGTCTGTGTGCTGCTCATTGCTGGCACAGTTCATTAGATGAGTGTGTTAATGATCATCCCAGCCAATTTAGGGGCAGTAGATCCAGCACTAAAGACAGGCTGGAATCTCTTCAGCAGAAGGTGACAATGTCCTTCTGTGCTGGTACAACACCTGGTTCAGCAGTGGCCTTTCAGGTTCCTCCTCAGCTGCAGGTCATGCAGATATTCTGCACATTTCTCTTCTTTCATTGGGCACTTGCCAGCGTGCCCAGCTGAATACAAGAGCAGGATGTGTCCAGAGCCTTGGGCAGCCACTGGGATCAAAAATGGGAGAAAAGGAAAAAGAACCTGTAAAGAGCTTTGAACTGGTAAGACCTTGAATGTGCTACCTGGTGAGGAAGCAAGACCTACATTTAATTATCTTATTTCCTTATTAGTCAATTCCATTCATTTCTTTTAAGATTGCATGGTGATAATGGATTATGCAAGATTTGGGGATTTGGGGGAGTGGAGTCTTGCTTTTTTAACATGAACTGAGGTTGTCAGCACCATATCTCTGAAAGAGAGGAGAGGACTCTGAGTGAGTATAGGTAAAAATTCCATGGTAAATTATTGCATGGTTCCTATTTCATGAAGCCAGAGATCCCCTTCAGGAACTATCTGCAGTGGAGGACACTATTTGTCCTTTTGTTTCCAATTTGAACCATGCCATTTGCAGCTTGTCTGAATTCTAGAAATTACCTTGGTTGTGGAGCACATGGAAGGGTGTGAGGAGTGTTCCTTATCCCTCCTTTACATTCTAGCATTTGCAGGGTTCATGTCTCTCTCCTCTGAAGCCTCCAAAGCCTTGGGTTTTCTTCATGTTTTTTTTTTGTGGTGGTGGTAGCTCTGTAAAAGCTGTAATGCTCTTAGACAGCTTGTGAGATGTCAGAATGAAAATATTAGGTAACTAGGAAAGCAGGACTGTTTATAACCACAGTTGTCAGTCTGTGAAGCCTGGAATACCCTACAGGCCAGCAATGATACATTTTTAAACTCACACAAAACCCATACAAATTAAGGTCTGGATTTGCTATGCAGACTAAATTCCTTTAGGAGTTATGTGGATATCTGGTCTGTGGGATGCACCAGTCTGTTTGAGATGAGGTTAAACCAAAACTCTTTATGTAGAGACCCCCTAATGTTTGGGCAAACCAAGATCTGGATCTCATCTTGGTGGTTATTTTTCTTACAGAAGAGGAGCAACTGAGTTAGAACCTCTTGACACTTTAATGAGAGTGTGGTTTATTTCCTGGCACTGACTTTGTTTGATGATACAGATAGCAAAGCTTTGCTTTTGCACAGCAGCTGTCAAGAAAATGCCATTTCACATTCTCAAATGTCTCTATCCTTCCAATATTGTCCAAGATGCACTTCTGGAACTGAGTGACTATCTGGGAGGAAAAACAGGGATGGATGTGAAGAAGAAGAAGGGAACTTGAGTTGTTTTCTTACTCTGACACTCCATTCAGTTGTTTCCTGTTTTGGCAGTGAGTGCATGGCTACAAAACAGCAGAAGTAGAGTGTTCCTGCCAGCAGCTCTGAACTTCTTCTGTTATGGGTCATAAATTTCAAGGGCAAACTATATTTTGAACTTACTGAAATTTGAGAAGTCTCATGTAATTCTTTAACCTGATACTAAAGTTTTGCTCTTTGATTTCCCTGTCTCTGCTGTAACATTCAGAAGAACCAGAAGTGAGAAATCAGTTTTAGCCCATTGCAGGTGACACTGAAGCAATCTGAGCAGCTGAGTTGTGCAGTATTGCTGTGGTTTATTGACAGCAGTACCTTCCTTCTGGGAACATGCAAAATAAATGCTCTGGTGGAGTTTGGAAGTGACCAAGGCAGTGGGTTTGTCCCTTCTGGAAGCAGAGCCAGCCCTGACAGGGGCTCAGGTGTTAACCTGGGCACTCAGGTGCAGGTGTTAACCTGGGCACTCAGGTGCAGGTGTTAACCTGGGCACTCAGGTGCAGGTGATAACCTGGGCACTCAGGTGCAGGTGTTAACCTGGGCACTCAGGTGCAGGTGATAACCTGGGCACTCAGGTGCAGGTGTTAACCTGGGCACTCAGGTGCAGGTGATAACCTGGGCACTCAGGTGCAGGTGTTAACCTGGGCACTCAGGTGCAGGTGTTAACCTGGGCACTCAGGTGCAGGTGATAACCTGGGCACTCAGGTGCAGGTGATAACCTGGGCACTCAGGTGCAGGTGTTAACCTGGGCACTCAGGTGCAGGTGTTAACCTGAGCACTCAGGTGCAGGTGTTAACCTGAGCACTCAGGTGCAGGTATCTCCCTGCTGAAGGACTGCAGGGTTTGCTGTCAGAAACATCCAGTGGGGCGTGTTGGAGCTGGTCAGTGCTGAGAGCCAACCTGCAATACCTGCTGGCTGTGATAAATATGGGCTGGGAGAAATGAGCCCCCTTGGCCAGGTGTTGATGTGATTTATTAGGGCAGCCATGGGCAGTTTACATTCCCCTGGGGGTTATTCCCGTGCTCCCAGCAGCTGACTGGTGTCACAAACCCTCTGCCACTGCCTGCTCCCAGTGCCTGGCACTGCTGAATTAGCAGGGGGCTTTCTAGGAAACTGTGTTGCAAGTGTGTGATTTCTTATTTATTTGTTTATTTTAACCTCCTGTTATGGTGGTGTTGAACTTTAAACAAGCCTGTCCTTTCCTCTCTGTGCTGCTCAACCTCACGGAGAAGCTTGACATAGCAGGCAACTGGTTTTTTGGGGGTTTTTTTGGTTTTTTTTTGAGGGAGATTAGTAAGCAAATCGATACTATCATGTCTTAGTTGAAAGCAGAACTTGGAGACCAGATAAAATGTTTTTAAAGGGTATTAAAATCCACATTTATTTCACTTAGCTGGCTAAAACTCTGCAGCTGCTTGTTGAGATTTATGTTGTGTAATGCAACTGTCTGTTCATTTATCTGATCTTTAGATGACTTTCCTCTTACCTACAAGTTGCATCCTTGTTCTTGTTCTTGCCCAGATATCCTGATGTAAAGCTTAGTGTGGGATAAGAAATCAAATCTTCCTTCTCAGAGTGAGTTACACGAGCAGTTGTGTGCTTTGTGTCTTTATGAAGTTCTTTTGGTGCGGAGTGAGTTCAAGTTACAAGACCTTTTCCCATTTGTGTAAAGTAGGTGTTTGTTGTGGATCTCTTGCTGCTTTTCTTGTGCTCTTCTCTACAGCCTCATTGGATTGTAGGAGTATTTCCATTCTGGAGCCAGCCTGGAGTGACATACTGGGGAAAGAGCACCTTCCACTTGATTTTATTGGAACTTTTTACTCTTCCTCCTTTTCCAGCAGTATTGTGTCATCGCTTGTTTCAGTGGCAGCTTATGAGGAAACCTGTTTTTTTAGCTAAGATTACTTTTTTATATAGGCCTCTATATAATTTTTGTGAATTGCTCTCCTTAGTGTGAGTGCCTCAGTAGATGGATTAGCAGCAATTCTGGAGCCCCTGATAAGATCTTGGCATTTGCTGCTTCCCGTAGGAGCAGAGCTGCTAAAATGACAGTAAATTGTCATTTACTGAGCTGCTGCAGGGTTATGTGCAATTAAACAGTGTGATCAAACTGAGCCCTGCTGCAAGGCTCCCCAGGGGTGCCTGCTGGAGCTGAGACTGTACCTTTGGTTTCTGTTCTAAATGCTGATACACAAATCTACAGAGTGCTTGAGTGGCTGTTGGCATGGCCACCTATTCCTCTGGTCTTACACAAGATTTACTTGGAGATTTTGGGGTGCATCTTCTCTTTCTGTGTCTCCTGCTTGGTTGGGGAGGGGATGGGGAAAATGAAGCCCAATGTGCTGCTGTGCTCAGGGCTGCAGGAACTTCCCTTTAGAAGAACAGGACTTCAGCAGGACTTCCTCTTTCCACCCCTGAAACATTTGGGGACAGGGCTCAAAACCAGGAGATGAGTGGCATGAAGTGACTCATGCTCCAAACCCAAAGCATTTGACTCTGGAAAACTGACTTCAGTTCTAGCCCTTCCTCTTTAAAGTTTTATATTGCACGACCTTTTAAATGAAATGTCGAGCTTCCTTTTTGACAGGCAGGATCTGTGCAGTGTGCCTGGGTGTGATTCAAGAAGGTGTTTTGTAACTCCCTGCCTTCATCCACTACCTTCAGTTCTCGTGACATCTCTGGCTTCAGGTTCCCCAGAGCACAGTAATTGCATGCAGTGGGTGAGTCTGGTTTCTCCAGCCCTGTGGTGCTGTTGTGAAGGTGTTCTGCCCCACCCTGACAGCAGTGGGGTGTGTCAGTGATGCTGTGGCCCCAGGGACCAGGACCAGCAGTGTTTTACAAGCTCAAACCCCTGGCACACTCCTGTGGGTAACTCCCGTGGCTCTGCCCTGTTCCATTTTCTCCAAGGAAAGCAAATTGCATTTCCACTAAAGTAAACATCACATCCTGGAAGTGACCTTGGATGAGAAATTTTCTTTGGTCACTGTAGATGCTCCAGCAACTTCTGTATCCAAACAAAACCCACCAAAAAGGCTCCAAAGCACTTTCCTCCCCATTGCTGAGTGTGCCCTGCCTGCTGTCCAGGGTTTTCTGTTTCACCCTGCCCATCACACTCAGCAGGGAAGTGCTGGCTGCTGCCTGGGTTTTCACACAAATTTGCCTCTTGCCACATCTCCATCCCTCTTTTGCTACCATCCCACCCCCACCCCGTGGTTTTTCCTGTTTCTTGAAGCATGCTCCAGAAATACACTGCTGTTTTTAAATAGTCTGCTGCAGGCACACGAGCCTCTGCTTTCTTTCCATTTTCTCTGTGCCTGTGGGAGTTCAGCATCTCCTAGAACTCCATTATTCTCCAAGTACCTCTAGGCACTGTGGCATCTTGAAAAAGATCTGATATTTGCTGGTGAGGTAATAGCCAGCTCTCTATTCCCTGCACAATAAATTGCTAGTTTCAATTCCTGAAATACTCGATGTTGGTGTTTGAATCTGGGACTCCTGGGGCTGACAGTGCTTTGTGTGTGCACATACATGTGGATGCTTCAGTGTAACATTTTTGTATTAGAGTTCCTCTGTACAATTCAAGTTCTGTAAAGAAACACTTGATTCATTTAGTTATAAAAGAGGAGGCAGTTTCTTTTTTTTCAATCTGTTAATGCTGTGAAATGAAACTGTGTATTAGTGCTGCTGCTAAAATAGCCCAGTATTTACAGAAAAATTCCTTGGGGATCTCAGTTTGGTTTGAATTTTGATGCTGTTACAATGTGAATCCAAGTGGGAGGGAGTTGTGTTGGTTTTGGGTGTTAGGGATTTTCAGCACATTTGGGAAATGTGGTTAGTGATCTAGAAAACCATTTTTCCTGGTTCTCTGCATTTTTTTTTTCTTGTTAATCTTGTACGATCAGTACAGAAGAATAAATCCTTGTAAAGTACAAGTCACCAACCTAGTATCAGAGACAAATTTCTGAAAACACCCATTTCAGCTGCCTCATGTTTGAGATATTAGACTGTGGCAGTCCAGATCATATTCTCCAGACTGCATTCTTCATAAGCAGAAATACTGGCAGCCATGTGTTCAGTTATAAAAAGCTGGCAGCTGATGTCAGCCCTTATTTCAGTTTCAGAATACTGTGCTAATTTTGGGCAGCTTTATGTAAATCAGAACTCTTCTCCTGACATGCAGCATTCAGGGTAAATTGGTACATACCTGAATAATGCAGCAGAAGAGATAAACAGGTAATGTGCTGCACTTGGCCCACTTGAAAAAATCTTGAGCATTGTACATGATTCTTTATATGCAGAGCTGTACTTACACAGTATTTGCAAAGTGAAATTCTGTTTCAGCAAATTGGGACTAATGTCCAAGGACAGCAGAATTCTTTTGATTTTAACTTCTGAAATTGGCTCAGCTCAGCTATTATCTGCATCTGAAAAAGCTTTGTGACATCTTGCAGGTAACTCAAGATAATGATGGAAGTGATCTGAGACAAATCACCTCTGTGTGTGGTGCCAAGGGGGGTAACAAGTTCTTTTCTACCACAGTGAATGTTTTCACTGCAGGGTTGATATTTTCACTGATCTGCAAACAGGGGCTTAAAGCAGAGGCCCTGCTCCTTCAGGAGCTGAAAGGCATCATGTCTGGTGAATGTTGTGCTACTTTATTATGCAAACTAATATTATTTTAATAAGTAATGTTAGTGCTGTATTCTGAGAAATTTAAACTTGATTCTTCATTTGAGGCCAAAGTGCTTTCTGTCCAGAATTCCCTCACATGGAGATGTGAAGTCAAATGAGTATTTGTCTTAAAATAGCTCATGGTATGAAATTAGATGGATTCATACCTAACAGGGTTGGATTTTTTTTTTTGTTTCAGGACATCAAGCATGAAGCCAGTGATTTTCCATGTAAAGTGGCCAAACATCCCAGAAACAAAAATAGAAATAGGTACAGAGATGTCAGCCCCTGTAAGTACACTTTCTTTTCCATTGTTTGTAAGACTGTTGACCTCTAATAACTTCTCACAGCTAAATGTTCTTTGTAAGGACAAGATTCTGTTAGGTGGATAAGCATCCAAGACAACTCCCTTTGTTATTAATTTATTTATTGGTGAGATTGGTGTCACAGGATGCTTTTACATCCACAGGGTTCTACTAGAGCAGCACACAGTAGAGTCTGTATGAAATCTGAAGAAAGAAACTTGCTTTACCTTCGAGTTCTGCTGGAGCAGAGTGTTGGCTGCAGCAGCATTTGTGAAGCTGCAGGGGTGGTTTGTGTGCAGTTCTCACCTGGCAGAGGCAGCACAGGTGGCAGCAGGGCAGAGCTGGGAGCAGGCTGGCACACAGCTGTGCAGGAATAAAGCCAAGCTCATGGCAGGGAGCAGAGGAGGAGCAGAGGTGATGCTCCCAGGCCAGAGTGGGTGTTTGAAATGTCCCCTGTGCTGGGGAAATGCATCTCTGAGCATCCTGAGCCTGGCTCTGCTGCTGGGACAGGGACAGTCCCACTGCCACCTGCCCATGCCTGGCATCCAGGGCTGCAGCCCATGGTCAGAAATGATGCTCCTTGGGTCTGGGCACAGATAATATTTAATGGATCTGGGCAGAAATAAAATGTCATGTGCAGGAAGCTCCCAGGAGATCTCTGAGCAGCACAGACAGTGCCAGTCCTGGGCCAGGTGTCCAGCTGCTGTCCCAGGCCAGAGTGCTGCTCTGTGGCACAAAACTTCTGCTGCTGAAACCCTTGGGGCAGTTGACCAGAGCAGAAATGTTGCACACAGTTTGCTTTACCAAGCAGTTCTAATATTTGAGATTGTGAGTAACAAATTCCTTCTTGCCTTCAGATAATCCTGTTCCCACTCTGTTTGCCTTCTTGCAAAATGTGGGAACCTTGTGTATATTGAGATCTTTTAATTGGTGGTTTGGTGTCTTTAGTCCCAAGTCAAGCGAGTAACAAAAGAGCAAATAATTTCCATTTGCTGTATTTCTTGAATTTTGATAATTTTTCCTGTAGGTGAAAGGGTGGTTGGGTTGGAAACAGTAGCCAAATGTCAGTAAGAATAAAAGGTCTCTGTCCTGTTTGCCCAGTATATGTTTAGACAAACCTTTAACAACCTTGAACAAGCTGTATTTGAATGTTTAAGCTGAAAAGATAAGCAGTTGTGCAATTAGATTCATGTAAAACCAGCAACTTGATAAGTGTATAAATAGGTCAGTGTGATCTGGTTTGCAGATTGCAGTGGGGATTGTTTCATTTCAGATAAACCCTTCACTGCTGCAGTGTGTGAGGTGTGAGCTGTGCTCACTGCTCACCTGCTGTTCCTGCAGTGTCATGCTCAGGGTCTCATACAAGGTGCAAGGCCATTCAAACTGTCACTGCATCAACTAATTAATTAATTATTGTGTTCTCCTTGTGCTGCAGTTGACCACAGTCGAATTAAGCTAAACCAAGGTGACAATGACTATATCAATGCTAGCTTGATAAAAATGGAAGAGGCCCAAAGGAGCTACATCCTTACCCAGGTAATTGCTGGCAGTGGATAATAAAAATCTTACAGTGGGTGGAGTTACTTTCCATGGGTTTTCTGTTTGTTTTCTTTATTGTAAAGCTACTTAAGTGCATACAAACATCTGTTTTTGAAGCTGTCAGTTCCACACCTGTCTGTATAACAAATTTAAAAGTACCCACATACCCTGTGGTCTTATTCTGAGAGCCAGCAACTGTGCCAGGCTTCTTGTTTGTCCTGAGCTCAGTTCCCTGGAAACTGTCCTGATCTCTAATCTTGGCTTTTTTTTTTACCCCTTCCTCCCACACTTCAGATAAAGGTGGACTGGGATTATTATTTTCAAGTGACAGCTCTTCCTTCCTGTTTCTAAAGAATAAAGATAAATCTTCTCAGGAAGAAATGGGCAGAGCAATTGCCCTTACTCAGGGTGGGGGGGTTGATCACAGGGGTGAACTCAGTGTGGAATAGTCAAATAAAAATAGTGCAGCTGACTGATACTGGTTACTGTCCTAATCCAAATTTAATGGCTTTATTTATTTTCTGAGGACCTGCTGTTCTGTTTGAGCACAGGAGTGGGTCAACCCCAGACTCCAGAGCAATAGCTTTAGAGTAGAAAATAGCAAAGGAACATAGCAGAAATAGAGGAGGTTATAAGGAAATCTACTTTGGGAATGGATTGTCTTTAAAAGGAGTCACAATTTCATTCAGTACCAAAGCAAATCTGAGAAGATTCTAAAAAACCATTTGATTTGTTACTGATTTTGCATTCTTTCAGTCTTTTGGGTGCCATCATTTAGTCAAGTAATTTTCAAGTGTCATGAATAAGGATGAGGGATTGCAGGGTAGTTTGACACAGATGTTATTTTTGCTTTTAGTCAGTTGGGTTTATTTCCCCATGACCTCTGTATACCTTTCCTAAGAAAATGCAGCATCTTTCACTCCCAGTTCTGTTCTCACAGATGAGGCTGTGCCTCTCTTCCTCTTATGGGTGGGGGAAAGGATTAACCATGCTTTCATGGGTAAATTCATTACATGGAACTCAAAGCTGTCTCACTGCATTTTTTACAGTTTTAAAGGAGAAGTTGCTTGTTTCAATCTGTTGCCTCGTGCAGGGACTGCTACTGGGGAAGAATGCACTGACATTTACAGAAAATAATGCTTTTTTCTGGGGATTCTGTCTGTGCAGGGACCTTTGCCAAATACTTGTGGTCACTTTTGGGAGATGGTTTGGGAACAGAAAAGCCGTGGTGTTGTCATGTTGAACAGAGTGATGGAAAAGGGATCCGTGAGTATTCCCCCAGTTCCAGCTGTGTGTTCATCACATTTGTGGTTTCTGGAATAAAAAACCCAATTCAAACCAACCCAAAGAATAGATGCAAGTAGTTTTATCTAAGAATTTGTGCCTGGAGTTGAATACCTGGTGAGCTGATCTTACTGCAGTCAGAAAATCACTCAGTTTGTAATTGGAGGTCCCAATTTCTCCTGAAATAAAACCAAACACACGAATCCACACAAATGGAAATCTCTGCTGCTAACCTGGGGGTCTGGAGTTGTGCTCAGTACACAGACTGCACCTCTCAGGGCCCTGTGGAGCACCAAGTTTCCATCACACACTGAGCTCTGTCCCCTCCAGTGTCACTATTGTACAGAATAAAGTGTAATAATGTACAAAGACATTTAGAGGAGGGCACTGAGTGTACTGGGTATCCACCAGTGATAACTGGGTGGTACATGCTTCTGCATCATCAGGAAAACATTCCCAATAATCAGGAAAATTCTTGGGCAATGAGTTGTGTTTTGCAGTCTGGATTTTTCAGTGTTTTGCTGGGTTTTGTACTACAAGTGAAATATAATCTTCAAAAGAGGTTCAGTAACCATATTTTTCAATAATTTCTTCCTTTCCAACCATTCCTGCTCCCTCTCTTCACTGCTGTAGTTTTGAACAAAACAAATTACTCTGATCCCTTAGGGCAGTGCTTACACTCCTCAGCAAACAGCAGTGGGAGACTTAGAGTAGAGCACAACAAAATATGGTTTGCAGACACATTTGTGGAGAAATTAGACAAAAAGGCAATTGCTATAACTTAAACATTAATGCAAATCCAGACAAAGAGTGCAGAGAATTATAACTGCATTCTACAACCTGATGAACAAGAGGATGTATTTTCAAAGTAAACTAGAATTAGTTTGAGCAAAACCACTGTTAGTCTACCTATGAAGAAAATGCTGAAGGGGTTTTCTATTTATTAAAATGCTGTCAGAAATCATCTTAGTCTTGAGCCTGCTGCTGGTTTAGCATTGTTATTCCATGTTTGGTTTTAGATAAAGTGTGCACAGTACTGGCCACAAAAGGAGGATAAAGAAATGATTTTTGAAGATACAAACTTGAAACTAACATTGATATCTGAAGATGTAAAATCCTACTACACAGTACGACAGCTGGAATTGGAGAACCTGACTGTGAGTAGCAGATCTCACCAGTGTCTGTCCTCGTCCTCCTTGGGGTGAAATTCAGCTCCTCCAACAAGGGTGGTCGTGAATTATCCTGGATTTGGTGATTCTGCATGAGATGTGGTGGAAATAAAACTCTTGGATGTTTGAGATGCACCCAGGGACCCTCCAGGCATTTTCATGTCTCAGCCATGCCCAGAGTGACACAAGAGCTGTACTGAAATAACTAAATTCTAAATAAGTAAATTGACTTACCCCATTCCCTTTGCTGCCAGCAGAGACCTTTACCAGACACCACTACCTGTAATTCATTTCTTGGCTGTGCAGCTTTAAAATCTCCCTCAGACTGGTGCAACTTTGTCCCTGGAATTGCACTCAGCTGCTCCCACTCCTTCTGACCACCCAATGTAGAGAATTCCCAATGTAGAAGATGTTCCACTCCCTAAAGTAAACCCCTGGGACACCATCCCATGAAACAAAGAAATTCCTTCAAACAAAACCCCCCTCCCTTATCGAATACCTCATTATCTCTATTGGCTCTTAAAGTCACAAGTTAGTTGGTTCTTTTCTCACTTTAAGATAATCGGTTAGTTTGTAAATTGTAGTTTTTATTGGTTAGAAACTCAATCCTCTGGAAACCTATATAAAGTCATTTGTTACCTGATATAATCAGCCTGTTGTTAGCATCTCCCTTTGAGGACAATAAAGTTATCGTGGGAACCTTTGCTGCGCCGTCTCCCTTCGCTAGCGGGCAGCTGAGGCTTCAGAGGTGTCTGAAAAACAGCCACCCCCCATCTGTCTTTGCAGAGCCAGGAAACTCGAGAGATTCTGCACTTTCACTACACCACCTGGCCCGACTTCGGCGTGCCCGAGTCGCCGGCGTCGTTCCTGAACTTCCTGCTGAAGGTGCGCGAGTCGGGCTCGCTGCAGCCGGGCCGGGGCCCGCCCGTGGTGCACTGCAGCGCCGGCATCGGCCGCTCGGGCACCTTCTGCCTGGTGGACACCTGCCTGCTGCTGGTAAGGGCAGGGCAGGGCTCTGCTGCCTTCCCCAGCGCGGGACTGGGCCCCTGGCTGGCCCCTGGGCTCCGGGCAGGGCAGCTGCAGCTTTCACAGGGATGCGGCAGGACGGCTTTTGGCTTCGGGAAAAAGGCTTTGCCTTCAGTGCTTTGCCCTCCGTGTTTTTGGAGACCCAGAACTGAGCTGCTGATCCCAGCTCTGAGTGTGTTCACTCTGTAACATGGAGATCCAGCTGCTGATCCCAGCTCTGAGTGTGTTCACTCTGTAACGTGGAGATCCAGCTGCTGATCCCAGCTCTGAGTGTGTTCACTCTGTAATGTGGAGATCCAGCTGCTGATCCCAGCTCTGAGTGTGTTCACTCTGTAACGTGGAGATCCAGCTGCTGATCCCAGCTCTGAGTGTGTTCACTCTGTAACGTGGAGATCCAGCTGCTGATCCCAGCTCTGAGTGTGTTCACTCTGTAATGTGGAGATCCAGCTGCTGATCCCAGCTCTGAGTGTGTTCACTCTGTAACATGGAGATCCAGCTGCTGATCCCAGCTCTGAGTGTGTTCACTCTGTAATGTGGAGATCCAGCTGCTGATCCCAGTGTGTGTGAGTTTGTTCATTCTGTAACGTGGAGATCCAGCTGCTGATCCCAGCTCTGAGTGTGTTCACTCTGTAACGTGGAGATCCAGCTGCTGATCCCAGCTCTGTGTGAGTTTGTTCATTCTATAACATGGAGACCCAACTGCTGATCCCAGCTCTGTGTGTGAGTTTGTTCACTCTGTAACATGGAGATCCACCTTCTGATCCCAGCTCTGTGTGTGAGTTTGATCATTCTGTAACATGGAGACCCAGCTGCTCATCCCAGTGTGTGTGAGTTTGTTCATTCTGTAATGTGGAGTGTGGTATGAAGGCCCTACCACAGAATGAGTCCCTGCAGTGAACCCCAGCAGAGCTGAGATTTTTACTTTTTTTTCCCATTTTTCTCCGCAGATGGACAAACGGAAAGATCCTTCTTCTGTGGATGTCAAGCAGGTTCTCCTGGAAATGAGGAAATACAGGATGGGGCTCATCCAGACTGCAGACCAGCTCCGCTTCTCCTACCTGGCTGTTATTGAGGGGGCAAAATTCATCATGGGAGATGCTTCAGTGCAAGTGAGTGCTCCTGGCAGCTGCCAGGGAACTGCAGCACGTGGGTGGCAGGAACAGGATGGAAAGAGCTTCAGATTTGATGCTTGCTTCAGCTTCAGTACATGTTTATATCATGGGATCTTTAGATACAGTGCTTTACAGTCTGTCACAGCCTAAAGTGCTGTATTTTATTTCCTTCCAAAAGTATCTGTTATGTAGCAGGTGCCTCCTGTGCTTTCCTGCACAGTGCCTGGGGTGGAGCTGCTGCATCAGCCTCCCCTGGCATTTCAGACAGAGCAAGTTTTCTAATGTGCCTGAAGTTTAAGTGTCATGATTGAATTCATCAGGGGTTTTTATGGTAAGCAGAGTTCTAGCTAAATTGATTTTATTTGGTGCTGCTTAAGTTTTCTAGAATCAGGTTGGAATTTCTTGCTTTTATGGCCAATATGTTTTGTGTAGTGGATGTAGCTTGGGCCTGGAGTTCTTGTGTCTGTTTTTTCTTTCTTTTTTTAATGCAAGTGAAGAACCACTTTAAGAGTTAGCTAAAAGGTAGAGTATAAAAATTCTGCCATGCTAAAGTTTAAGGTTAGAGCAGCTTACATAAAAGAGAGAAGCTTAACAGGGCTTGTCCTTCCCTGCAGGAGCAGTGGAAAGAGCTCTCCAATGAAGACCTGGAGCCACCCCCTGAACACACCCCCCCACCTCCCAGGCCCCCCAAGAGAACCTCAGAGATGCACAACGGGAGGATGCACGAGCACCCTGAGTTCCTCCCCAGGCAGCAGGCAGAGGAGGAGGAGATCAGGAGCTCAGCCAGCAGCACTGAGACAGCTCCAGACAGCAGAGCTGTGCCCCCCTGCACAGACAGGTAAAGCACTCAGCCCCCAGAGCTGGGGCCACAGGCTGGGGTGGCACAGGGGAGGAGATGCTCAGCTCCAAAGGGGAGCTGAATGAAGGAGCAGCCACACTCCATCCCTGTCTGGCTTTCTGGGCAGCTGCCTGAGTTTAGAGCTTTGGTGTTCCCCTGACCTGCTGTGGGTGTGGGCTGGGTTCACTCACTGCCTGTCTGGGTGCAGATTTGTGATGAGCAGTGAAAGCAGGTGCTGCTTAAAGCTTATTCTTTAAAGGGCACAGAACCCTCCCAAGCTCCTGCTACAGCTCTGTTGAGCAGCCAGATGTGTCCTGACTGGAGCCAGGCTGTGCAGCGTTGGCTGCTGCAGCTCCAGGGGGTTTCCACCCGTGTGCTGTTGCCTGCCCTTCTGTCCTGCATGGCCGTGCAGCCTGGCATGCTCATGCTGGCTGTCCCTGTGTGTCCTGCATGGCCTTGCAGCCTGGGATGCTCATGCTGGCTGTCCCTGTGTGTCCTGCATGGCCGTGCAGCCTGGGATGCTCATGCTGGCTGTCCCTGTGTGTCCTGCATGGCCGTGCAGCCTGGGATGCTCATGCTGGCTGTCCCTGTGTGTCCTGCATGGCTGTGCAGCCTGGGATGCTCATGCTGGCTGTCCCTGTGTGTCCTGCATGGCTGTGCAGCCTGGGATGCTCATGCTGGCTGTCCCTGTGTGTCCTGCGTGGCCGTGCAGCCTGGGATGCTCATGCTGGCTGTCCCTGTGTGTCCTACATGGCCGTGCAGCCTGGGATGCTCATGCTGGCTGTCCCTCTGTGTCCTGCATGGCCGTGCAGCCTGGGATGCTCATGCTGGCTGTCCCTCTGTGTCCTGCATGGCCGTGCAGCCTGGGATGCTCATGCTGGCTGTCCCTGTGTGTCCTGCATGGCCTTGCAGCCTGGGATGCTCATGCTGGCTGTCCCTGTGTGTCCTGCATGGCCGTGCAGCCTGGGATGCTCATGCTGGCTGTCCCTCTGTGTCCTGCATGGCCGTGCAGCCTGGGATGCTCATGCTGGCTGTCCCTCTGTGTCCTGCATGGCCGTGCAGCCTGGGATGCTCATGCTGGCTGTCCCTGTGTGTCCTGCATGGCCTTGCAGCCTGGGATGCTCATGCTGGCTGTCCCTGTGTGTCCTGCATGGCCGTGCAGCCTGGGATGCTCATGCTGGCTGTCCCTCTGTGTCCTGCATGGCCGTGCAGCCTGGGATGCTCATGCTGGCTGTCCCTCTGTGTCCTGCATGGCCGTGCAGCCTGGGATGCTCATGCTGGCTGTCCCTGTGTGTCCTGCATGGCCGTGCAGCCTGGGATGCTCATGCTGGCTGTCCCTGTGTCCCCAGCCCTGGCCAGGACGCTGGAGCCCGGAGGAGAACTGTTGGTGAGAGCGCGCGGCCCCCGCCCCGCACGGAGGAGCCCCCGAGGGACAGCCCGGAGGAGGAGGAGGAGGCCGTGCTGACCACCTGGAAACCCTTCCTAGTGAACATCTGCATCTTCACCTTCCTGACAGCAGGAGCCTATCTCTGCTACAGGGTGTGTTTCCACTGACCCGCGGGCAGGGCAGCCTTGGCTGACGGCAGCAGCTTTGGGGGGAAGGCAGAACTCTGGGAGGGCTTCATGAGAGAATCGATGCACTAGGCTTTTATCCAGCCCTGTGGTCCCAAGAACATAATATTGTAATCTCAGGGCCTTGAAATATTCAGGAGTAAGCAGAGAAAATGCCAAATAGTCTGTTTTCCTTTTTTGTTTTCTTTTTTTTTTTTTTTTTGTTTTTTAAACTAAATAATAGAATTACAACACATTGTTGTTTTTAGCCTTTTTTAAAAAGCCAGTTCATTTTCTTTTGTTTCAGAAAAAATAGGCACAAGTGAAACTTGCTTGTACTCTCCAAGTGTTGTAACCAAATACATGACTTACATTGACAAGTTCCCAAAAAAAGAAAAAGAAACCCACATACCTGAAGAATGTAAACTTTTGGAAGGGGAGGTGTGTTTGTGGTTGGTTTTTGGTTTGTTTTTTGTCTTTTTTTTTTTTTTAACTTGCTTCATCTTTAAAGACTGAGTTGTGGGCAGTGCCTGTGGTATTGATATATTTAATCTTGGCATAACTGTTCTTAAAGAGCTGATTGTTTTACTTGTGTTGATAGAACCAGGCTTCTGCATTTGCTCAGGGTATCCCAACACATCCAGCTCTTTGATTTTTTTTCCTTTTTTTTCTTTACTAAGTGTATCTCCTCATTGACTTTTGTTGCACTCTACTTGCACATATGCCTCTTTACATTGCACCATCCTTTCTAAAGCTGTTTTTACTTTTATATTCTGGGAGAGGTCGAGGGGAGGGAGAGAATCAGGAAAGGAAATTCAACCAAACCATGTCCACCAGCAGTGGGTCCATGTCTGTGGCCCGTGGAAGGACCAGTCCTTAAAGCTCAGCATTTGGAATGTAAAATGCAGTTTCACTCTGCAGCTGCTCCCAGCCCCCAGCGTGGCTCCCTGAGCAGGGAGGTGCTGGGGGAGCCAGAGCAGCTCCCCTGGGGCAGGAGCAGGAGCTGTGCTGGGCTCTGCACAAAGCCCTTGGCTGCTGCTGGCAGTGTTGGTGTCCTGCTTTGTTGGAAGCAGAGATCCCAGAGACCCCTGGCTCTGCTCAGCCCCTGGGGTCCCACAGGGCTCAGGGGAGGAGGGGATGCACAGGGAGGGCTGGCTCTGGAAGGCAGCACTGCACTGAGCACCCAGTGCTGCTCCTTGGGGAAATACCAAATTATTGAGAGTTCCTACAGCAGCAAAGATTCCTTTGCTTGTGTCGTGGTGCAGAGGACAGGAGCAACCTCACTCCTGGGAGCTGCAATGATTGAACTGCCCCACCACAGCTGATCTGCAGCACTGTTACTGGTTTGTTTTATTTCTCAAGTCTTTCTAGATTGATAGCACTTAGCCACCCTCAGTGCAGCCCTCGCTGTGGAGGAGCCCAGGGCAGCCCCTCCACTCCCTATTTATTTTTGCCAAGCTGGCTGTAGGTGTAGCTCTTCCTTCAGTGGGTGAGTAGGTGAAGGGGTGGGTGGGGGTGGGAGTTCCTTCTGTTTTGTGTTTTGTTAAGCTTGCATCAAGGGCTTTTCAAGAGTACAATAATAAATCCTCAGGTAGTACTGGGAATCAATCCTTTACCTGTGAGACTGTTGGTCAGACCAGTACTTGAAAGGAGGAATGTTGTAATCAGTCAATATTTAGTTATATTATTGGAAACAGGAAAAAAATGAGTATAGAAAAATGGTAATATATAATGGCTCATCTGTGTATTTAAGATACATTCTGTGATTGCTTTGTCCCCACTGTTCTCTGCAGCTGGGCAGGACCCTGCCCTAGGCACCATTTGTACCCCTGTGTATTAAAGTGCATGTGAAGTCTGCGGTGTCCCGATGAAACACCACGTGCTTAAAGGTGACAGAACTTATATTCCTGCTTCCTGATGTGCCCAAATGATATTTGCATGACCTGATCCTTAGTGGCTGTGGTTCAGAGGGTGTTGCTGAGTCTCTGTTCAGCACTGGTTGGTGTTTATCAGAGCCCTGTACTCGCCTGATCCCTGGCATGACTTCCCGTGGGGTCCCGTGTGCTGCATGTTCCTTTCAGCTGAGTGAGTGTAGTACAGACATTCCAGAGAGCTCAGGCAGCCCTTCCCCACCTCCCCTGCTCCTGGGACACCTGGCAAAGAAAAACCCAACCCACCTTTGGCCACCTTCCCAAGAGGGAGGATTGAAATCTTAGGTATGGCAAGAAGGGGAAGGATCCTTAGATGAACACAGAGTTATTCACTTATAAATGATTCTACCCAGACAAAGCTCCTGCCAATGACAGAAGAGCTTTGAGCATCCTCTGCCTGCCTGTTTCTTTGCTGTGGTCCAGGCTCTGACCCTGTCTGGGCCACAGTGGCAGTGCCCAGAGCCCAGGGAGGTGTGGGCAGGGCTGGCCAGCCTGAGCTGTGCCCATTTTGTTTGCTGTCCTGTACTGTCTGTGGTAGTTGGGGGGTGTATATACTGTAGCACAGTGGGGTGTTGGGTAACCTGTTCTTGGAAATGGACAAACATCCATGTTAGACTCGTTAGAAAGTTAGTGAGCTGCTCTGCTATCTGCCTTAAGCAAATATTTACTCATCAGGTCTTTCTTTTTTACAGATTGCCATAGAATAAACTTTTATAAAAAAAAAAAAAATGTAAAAACTCGACAAAAAAGCTGAATGTTTTGGTATAATACAGTTTCAGGTATCTTGTCTTTTGTGTAAGCCGCTGCTGGGCCTCCCAGGTTAGAGTACAACTGTACAGTTTTTCAATCTCCCATACAAATTTTCAGTTCTCATTTTAGTTGTAACAATAAAACTCTTTTTTTAAAGAACTCAGTTGAATGTGTTTTTTCTTCTGGGCTGGATCCATGAGCTCCTGCTTGACCCACGTGCACAGGAGGGCTGGGAGGTTGGGTTTGTAAAGGGATTTAAATATTTCTGTAAGGACCTTCTGGAGGCAGAGCCCCAGTACCAGAGTGGAGGGTCCCCATCTCTGCCTGCCACCTCCAGTTCCCTGCTCTGCTCTTTCAGGTTGGACAGTGACATTTTAAGGGTAAGAAGTGCAGGAACTCAAACCTCCAGGTTGGTTTCTATGCTGATCCTGCTGTTTGAATCCCTGTGCTTACCTTTGGTTTATGTTTTTAAGGAATCC
Organism: Erithacus rubecula; assembly: GCF_903797595.1. Lineage (NCBI taxonomy): Eukaryota > Metazoa > Chordata > Aves > Passeriformes > Muscicapidae > Erithacus > Erithacus rubecula. The sequence goes on along the minus strand of NC_136670.1, from coordinate 13,895,255 downwards.
TACAGCTGGAGGAGAGAGTTGACCAGAGTGGAACAGGACAGGGCCCTCACCTTTGGGGGGTTAGTGCCTCTTGCCTGTCCCCAGGGCTGCAAGCACAGCAGTTGGAAACACTCCCAGCAACTTGTCTCAAATGGTTTATTACAACTTTAGAAAACAGTATGAAATCCAACAAATAAATACCAAATAGAAAAGTTTTATATGTATATATATATATATATGTATAAATATGTACACACAAGCCCAACCCTTTCAAGTATTGCCCCTGAAGCCCCACCAGGGCTGGAGCAGGAGAAGTCTTGGTCTGTGACTAAAGTCAGAATTTTAAAAAAACAAACCTGTCCCATCCTCAGAGCTGCACAAGGCAAATCCCCTGCTGGTCACACACACACCTGTGACAGAGCCCTGCTGGACCTGGCCTGAGCTGCAGCAATCTTAAACAAAGTGACTTTGGGAGCTCCAGGTTTTCCTTCTGCAGATCAATTGCCCAAGCAAGGGAAACCACCAAGCAAAGGTGCTGGATTTGTTCCAACAGGGCAGTTGATGGACTGGGAGAGTGATCATTTCTCTGCTTGGAGAATGCCAAATTAATAAATCACTTTGTGGGATAATAGATCATATTGGACAGAGTTGGAGCAGGGGCAGCTCATTCCAGCAGATGGGGATTTAAACTCCAGTTAAGGCCTGGGTCCACATCTGAGAAATCCCAGTTCTCATTTGTCCAGCACTTGGTCCTTCCTCATGTGCTGAGAGACAGAAAACACATTCCAGGCTGCACCATTGAAATCACAGACTGTCCCATTTGGAGATAAACCTGTCCTGGGGCAGGGACAGGGACAGAAGAGAAGGAATCCAGACAAAACCAAAGCCCCAGTGTGGCTGTGGGGATCCAGCTCCTCCCAGGCACTGCTAAAACACTGTGATTTCAATCTCAGCCTCCTGAGCTGTTTCCCTCAGCTCACAGCAGATCCTGTCCATCTTCTCAAAGGCCTGTCGGCCCCGTTCCCCTGTGGAGAGAAAACAGCCCCTGCTGAGGGACAGGAGCAGCCTGAGGGACACTCCTGCCACAGCCCTGCTTGGCAGGGAGGACCCAGGAGTGACAAACACATCCCTCAGGGAACAGCTTTCCAAACCAGCTAGAAGCCACCATGGAAAATCAGGCCTCCTGCAGGGATTTCCATGATGAGCACAGCTGGAAAACCTGCCATGCTTGTGAGCCTGAGTGTTCTGGGGGGCAAGGCTGGAGATCCCCCGAGCTGAGCCTGGCCCAGAGTGGGGTTTGGGAACAGAACAGGGCAGTGGTTGTGTCCTGCATGAGCTGGCCATGCTCTGGCAGCATTCCAGCTGTTGAGGAAACACTGCCAGTAGGAGATGGGGAGCACTGACATTTTGTCAGGTCCCCTCACTGTCAGTCACTTGTCACTTGGATTACAGTGAAGTAACAAGTACTGAACCAGCATAAAACCTTCAGTCCTTATCTATGAGCTTCTCAAAAGGGTGAGTGGTTCCCAAAGCATTTAATCCTTCAGGTTCTCCTTGGACTGGTTCTATAAACTTCACCAGGGGCCTTTGGCTGTTATGTGTGATGTAAAGTTTATCTTCATGGTAAGAAACAGCTGTTCATGAAATATTCCTGTTCTCCTGGATGTGTTCAGGCTGAACTTGAGGCCCCTCCTGGTCCTGCACTATTTCACAGGATTCTCTCAGACCCTTTTAAAGCCTTACCAAAGGACAGTGTGGTTTCCCTGGCTGCATTCCTGACTTCCTCTGTTTCAGACTGGCACAGGTGGGCAACCTGCTCAATGCTCTCCACAGCCTGTTGGAGAAAAGAAGAATTTGCCTCAGCAGCTTTTCAGCACTTTTGGACATTTTTTGCAAAGCAAACACAGACACACAAACTCCCATCTCCTCTGACATCCACATTCCACCAGGACCTTCCTTTCCCCCTACATACTGGGATGCAGTTACATTTCCTGACATGATCTCACCTCTGTTTCCTTCTCTCCTGTTCTAGGGCATCAGGAAGTGCAATAGTTCCAGGGTACAGTTCAGGGTTGTGGGATTATTAAATCAGTATCACCCAACAAGGACCTTCACTGAAAGGGTTAATCCCAGCTGGTGCTTTGCAAATCGACTTTAAGGCCCTGGTTTGGTGCTGTGTGAGCACCTGCTTGCAGACATTGGTTCACTATTTGTGTGCAAACTTGGGGCTCTTGGGAAGGTTTAAACCTGTGCTGTTTCTTACAACAGCAATGCAAATATTACTTTTGTTTTCTAACTTTATCCAGCTGTTGTTAAAAATACCCCTGATTTAACTTCAGATTTCTACAGTTAAATGTTTTGCACTGACTGATACAGAAATGTTGCTAATTTATCGAGTCAGACACTGCCCTTCCCCACTATCAGAGCTCACACATCCCTGGTGCTGTGCCTGCAGGTCAGACACTGCCAGCTGCCACAGCTCCCTCTCCATCCCTGCAGCACAACTCGGTATTTCCCAGTCCCAGTGAGCCCAAACCCAGCTGGACACACTCTGATCTCTGCCTGGGGGCAGAGCCAGGGCTCACCCTGAGGTTCTTCAGAGCCAGACACGCAGCCTGCTGCAGCCTGGCATCACAGTCAGACAGAGCATCAGTGTAAAACAGCACAGCCTGCACAGAAACAGGGAACAAAGTCAGAGGAGTGAGCAAGCAACCAGAACTGAGGAACAGGAGCAGTTTTACCCATGAATGAGCAGAGGGTCAAAGCAGGGGAGCACTGTGGGTTTAGGGGCTCCTTCCAGCTGGAACAAGGTGAGGAAAGCAGTGCTGAACTGGGGGAAGCTCCCCAGTGTCCCCACTGTCCTCTGACTGTCTCCCTGCACTCACAGGATATTCACAGTATAACCAGGTTGGAAGACACCTCCAAGATCATTGAGTCCAATCCAGCCCTAAAACCCATGGCACCCAGTGCCACATCCAGGCTTTAAAACACATCCAGGGATGGTGACTCCAGCACCTCCCCAGGAAAAGCATTCCAATACTTTGTTATTTTTTCCATGAAAAGCTTTTTCCTAATACCCAGCCTGTATCTCCCCAGCACAGCTGGGGGCTGTGCCCTCTGGGTGTGTCAGTGCTGCCTGGAGAAGGAGAGCAACCCCACCTGAGCACAGCCACCTTCCAGGAGTGACCAGGTCACTCTGAGCCTGCTTTTCTGCAGGACAAACACCCCCAGCTCCCTCAGCTGCTCCTCACTGGGTTGGTGTTCCAGCCCCTCACCAGCCTGTGGGGGTGAGCCTCACCATCCCCCGCTGTCCCCATTGTCCCCCCGTTTTCCCACCCCATTTCCTGCATTCCTCATTGTCCCCATTGTCCCCTCATTGTCCACCCGCTTTGCCCGCTGTCCCCCTACTGTCCCCCTGCATTTCCCATTGTCCCTCTGCTGCCCCCTCGCATTCCCCGCTGTCCCCATTGCCCCCCGCTGTCCCCCCATTGCCCCCCCATTGTCCCCACTGTCCCCACTGCCCCCCCGCTGTCCCTCCATTGCCCCCCCACTGTCCCCATTGCCCCCCCATTGTCCCCACTGTCCCCACTGCCCCCCCGCTGTCCCTCCATTGCCCCCCCCACTGTCCCCATTGCCCCCTCACTGTCCCCCACTGTCCCCCCATTGCCCCCCCACTGTCCCCATTGCCCCCCCATTGTCCCCACTGTCCCCACTGCCCCCCCCGCTGTCCCTCCATTGCGCCCCACTGTCCCCATTGCCCCCCCATTGTCCCCACTGCCCCCCCGCTGTCCCTCCATTGCCCCCCCACTGTCCCCATTGCCCCCGCTGTCCCCATTGCCCCCCCATTGCCCCCCCATTGCCCCCGCTGTCCCCATTGTCCCCGCTGTCCCCGCTGTCCCCCACCCGTGCCCGCAGGGTGCCGCAGCCGCCGGCCCGGGCCAGGCTCGCCGTGGCCGCTTTGCTGACTCGGTGGTTCTCGTCCAGCTGCAGGGTCCCCAGCAGCCGCAGCGTCCCGGGCAGCGGCTGCAGCCGGCTCAGCCTCTTCCCCTTCAGCCTCTTCAGCGTCTTCAGCCTGCCGGGGCACTGCAGCTCCTCGATCAGCATCACTGCAGGCAACGGAGGAAGGGCTGGCTCAGCCAGGACGGGACAGCCGCCCCCTGCCCTGCCCTGCCCCTGTCCCTGGGACAGCAGAGCTCAAACTCTCAGCCCCCTCCACGAGTCCTCTGCATCAGCACAAGCCTGAAAATGCAGCCCATAATGCAGCCCGTACCAGGATTATTTTTTAATAATTCTTTTCTAATGCAGAGAAAGTTTTGCAGTAGTTTCAGGTGTTGGACAAGTGAGGCACTGGCTACCTCAGGCTACAGCATGCACCTTAGTAACCCTTGCAATTTTACTGCTCATTTCTGTGTCTGAGTCCAGCTGCAGCAGTGAGCCCAAGGCACAGACTGCCCTCAGTCCCTGGAATCCTTTGTGCCTGCTTTAGCTTTGGAGTATCCCAGAGCCACTTCTCAGGGCACTGAGGACAAGCCCATCCTTCACACAGGGTTTGTTTGCCCGTGCTCAGATATGGGAGTCAAGCACACTTTTCCTGTTCTGAACAAAACCACCCATCACAAGAGGAATAAAATTAAAAACGAGCTGTGGGTGCGAGGGCTGGGCTGTTTCCTGCTCTGAGCTGGACCTTGAGCAGCACTCAGAGGGCAGAGCCCTGCAGAGGAGCCCAGCTCTGCCATTACCTTCCTTAGCCAGCCTGGCCAGGTGCCTCTCCAGGCTGCCAATGTGGTGCCTCTCCAGGTACCGATAGAACTGGAATAAAGTCACTGGTTCTGTCTGGAAAGGGGAGCAGGGGAGCAGCCCATCACAGGTGAGGATCTGTTCCAGCAGCCTCTGCAGCACTGCAGGGAACAGGAGGACAGAGAATAGCAGAGTGGTTACAGGGAAGCTGCTGGAACAAGTCAGAGGTTTGGGGATTTTTAATGCACAAGGACAATTTTCAGCACTGCACTGAGATTATTCAGCTCTGTGGTACCTGTCTCCAGGTGTCTGGGGTACTTCTCCTTCACTTTGAGCATCATGGTGTATTTCAGTGCATGGCAGAACCTTTCTGCTGAGGTCACCAGGATGCTGCTGCCGGGCTCTGCGAGATCACTCCAGATTTTCAGATACTGCTTCTTCTTTTTAACCTTCTGAATAACTGAAACACAACATTTTAAAAAGTCAGTGAGCTCTAGCAGATGTGGGATTTTACATAGAAATCAGGCAGCAGATGGCCTGGCTGGACAGGGCAGCACTAACTTGTATTTGCATTAGAGGTGGTTTTATTAAAAGTGGGACATTTGCTGCCCAGATGTTCAGACCTGCAAGCACTGATCTCCTAAACTGCCATCAGCAGTTCTTCTGCCTCTTATTGTTCCCTTTATCCCAGCACCTGAGTCAGTTCCAGAACATTCTGGGAGTTTAAGTGGTTTCCCCCCTGGCATCCAAGGAGCTGCCACTGGGTTTTGGGATCCTGCCTCTGTTCCTTGCCCAGGGCAGAGCCCTGACCTTGGGGCTCTCAAACCCCTCAATAATTCCCTGTGGCTCCTCATCCAGACCCTCCATCCCTCACTTTCACTGAGCTCCTGCATTTCAGACTCCCACACTTCCCCTGCCACACTGCACCAGCCCCTCTGCAGCTCTGCTCCAGGGAACAGTTTATTCTCACATCCTCCAGGATAAAATCTGGCAGCAAATGCTTCCAACTGAAATTTGCATTCTTCCTGCTGTATTTACCAAGATGAGAACAAAAGCCTTCCAAGCCTCTCACTGTGCTTTATCACTTTGTCCTGACCAACAGCCAATGGAAGAATTTTGTAGTGGGAAGACCTGAGATAGAATTCTGTGCCCACCAAACTGTTCTGGCAAGTGGGCACAGAATCTGGGCTGTTTGCTTAGCAAGGAAAAGCAGACATAAAAGAGGATTTTATTAAGCCTGCTCTGCTGTTCTTTACTGCAAACTCCCATCTACAACATCCCTGTTTAAGACATCCCAATTCAGCTACTCTTTCTCTGAAAACACCTTCTCCCATTTTTTTCCTTCTGTGTAGAAGAAAAAATGAACCAAAGAATGAGCCCTGTTTTTCCTAAGAATCCAGATAAAAGAGCAGGTTTAATGATGTCAGTGTCTGCAAGGAATTTACCCCTGGTTCTGGGGAGGTTTGAGCAGGGGTGCAGCTCTCCCATCCCTGCACACCCTGGAGTAAGGCAGGTACTCACTTTTCTCAACAGACAGATCCAGCACATCCCCCAGGACTCGTGTCTGCTCTGACACTTCTTCCAAAATGCTCTCCTGGACCACCTGGGCTACGTTTGGTGCCCTCAGTTTCTGAAATGCAACAGACAACTCAGGAGCTGAAATCAGGGCAGGATCCAGCTCCAGATAAATGAGGATTTGTGTCTTAAAATCCAACTTTTGAGACAAGTGAGAAAGGCCCAGCTGCTCCCAGAAGACCCCCTGCCCATCAGACACCTGCTCTCTGCTGTAGCAGTTTTTCACTCATTAAACATCACCCAAGCCAAGCCTGAGCATTTGCAGCCTGTTTTGGGCACTGAGCAGTGCCTAGAGCTTCAGCAAAACCCAGAGGCTGAGAAGAGGCAGCAGAGTTTTGGATGACAGATTCTGTGCACACACTTTCACATTGCATTATTGCACCCAATTTCCATCCTGAGTCTCTCTGCTGTTATAAAACAAACAGAACATATCAAACCCTGCTGTAATCAGAATCAACAGTGCCAGGCAGTGCCCTGGAAACCCCCAGGCTGCTCTGTACCTGCAGGAGACCTTTGCACAGCCTCAGGTGTGTTATCAGCAGCATGTCCAGGTTGTCATCCCCAGTGGTTACATCTCGTGCTTCTGCTCTGGTGTCACAGCTCAGGGACTGCAGCACATTGTCATTGTATGTGCTGTGAGATGAGGGGAAAAGAGAGTTTAAGGTCTTGTCACTAAACAGGACTGAGGATGTCTCAACAGGGAGCTGTGGAAGAAACCAGGTGGCATGGCACAGAAACCAGCATTTTCTTCAATTGCATTTATAACCCTGTCCAAAAGCACAGTGAGGTGCTCCTGTGCTGGATTTGAGAGCCCAGCTGTTTCCCAGCCCCAGAGGTGCAGCAGCACATACCTGACACTGCCTGTCCTCACACTCCCAAACAGGGACAGCTCGTCAGCACTGCAGTCAGCGTTCAGGAAATCAAAACTCTCCAGCACTGTCTCCACCATTAAACTCTCCACAGAGGAATGCTTGTGGAGTGTCTTTAGCTGTGGGTGAAACGGAAGCAGAAATACTGTTATTTGTAGTTGGCCAGCCGTTTTGTAGATGTTCTTTTATGGTTCTGAAGTCATTCCTAATAATAAATCACTTTGTTTTACTGATTTCATTCTAACACACCTGGGAGGTCTGCTCTCTGCAGCCACTCTGACTCCAAAATAATGCTGCTAGTTAAACTCAAAACATGTTTCAATATTTTAATCTCTTCATCTCCATTCCTGCTGAGGCTGGTGAGAGCTGATATTCTCTGCATCTTCTGTCACTGACACACCTTTCACTCAATCCCTGTTTCTGAGCTCAAAGCACCAGCCCTGGGGCAGTTGCATTACAGCACAGCACCCAAGAGCTTCAATATCAGTAATGAATTTCATGGAGCCACTACCTCTGTCCTCCTTGGAAAGGCTGCTCTCAGGGTACTTGGTTTGGGCTATAAATTCTGCTTTTCCAGGGGTTTCACTGGCACAGGAGGCCAGGGCAGTTGTGCTACCATCAGTTCTCACTCCAGCCCTGGTGCTCCTGCTCCCAAACCTGCAGCCAGCCCCTGCCTGCTCTTCTGCAGGACCTTTCCTCTAAGGAAAGCAATATGCAGAGCCTGTGACCAGCCAGGAGCTGGGGCAGCTGCACAGACAGGGCTGGGATGAGCTGCTGCACCCACCCGAGCTGGGAAACAGATCCCAAACCAACCCAGAGGCAGAGGCACAGACACCCAGCCCGGGCTCTGTTCAGCAGAGCTCCCACTGGAGCTGTGGTTCCCTTTTCTTTTCCCTCTCCTTTTCTTTCCTTTCCCCATTCCCTTTTTCGTTTCCTCTCCTCTCCTTTCATTTTAATTTTCCTTTTCTTCCCCTCTCCCATCCCATCCCCTCTCCGTGCGCTCCCTGCGCTCGCCGATCCCCGAGCCCCTCCTGACCTCTGGCGGCCAAACTCCGCTGCGGGGCCGGGCCGGAGCGACTGAGAGCAGCCACGGGGCACCGAGTGATGGAGAGGGTGAAACAAATACAGCCGAGGGTCAAACACGCACAGCCGAGGGTCAAACACGCACACACAGCCGAGGGTCAAACACACGCACAGCCGAGGGTAAAAACACACACGCACAGCCGAGGGTCAAACACGCACAGCCGAGGGTCAAACACGCACAGCCGAGGGCAAAACACGCACACACAGCCGAGGGTCAAACACGCACACACAGCCGAGGGTCAAACACGCACGCACAGCCGAGGGTCAAACACGCACACACAGCCGAGGGTCAAACACACGCACAGCCGAGGGTCAAACACACGCACAGCCGAGGGTCAAACACACGCACAGCCGAGGGTCAAACACGCACACACAGCCGAGGGTCAAACACGCACAGCCGAGGGTCAAACACGCACGCACAGCCGAGGGTCAAACACACACAGCCGAGGGTCAAACACACGCACAGCCGAGGGTCAAACACGCACACACAGCCGAGGGTCAAACACGCACAGCCGAGGGTAAAAACACACACGCACAGCCGAGGGTCAAACACACACGCACAGCCGAGGGTAAAAACACACACGCACAGCCGAGGGTCAAACACGCACACACAGCCGAGGGTCAAACACGCACAGCCGAGGGTCAAACACGCACAGCCGCACCTTCAGTTTATCCCTGAGGGAGCAGAGCTGGCACTGCAGCCTGTCCAGCCGGGCGTGCCCCTCGCCCCGCGGCTCCAGCAGGTGGAACAATTCCTGCAGGGTCCTGTCCATGGCCTTGGCTCGCCCCTCTGCCCTGAGCTCAGCGTGCCAGCTCCTCTGGCTGATGCTCTCCTGCTCTGCCAGGCGGCGGCTGCGGGCGCGGCCGGAGGAGCCCCTGCGGCCCCTGTGGCCGGGCAGGCCGGGGGGGCTGCCGGGGAGCCCCTCCGCGCAGGGGGTTTCGCTCAGGATGTCCAGGGTGCTGCGGCCGGGGCGCTGCGGCTCCTGCCCGCTGTCCCGGGCCGTCGGAGCCCGGCGCTCCGCCGCGGGGGTCGCGCCCCGGGATTCCGCCCCCTTCGCATCCTCCGAGCTCAGCGAGTCCCCCTCGCTCGTCTCCGCGGCGTTCTGGGGCTTGTTCCTCGCAGGGACGTCGAAGTCGCAGGCAGCCAGGTAGCTCAGGATGCTGGGGGGCTGAGCGTCCTCCCGTGCCTGCCCCGGGCTCTGCCTCTGCTGCAGAACAGACTGCAAAGGGAGCCCAGGTGAGCCGGAGCCCCTGCAAAGCCCCACCTGGGACAGGACTCTGCTTCCCAGCTGGATTCCCAGCACAGGCTGCCGAGCAGAGCTCTGCCAAGGGTTTTAAAAAGTGTTTTATAAGATCTAAAACAGAGCTCAAAAGAACAGAGGTTAACAAAGCCCCAAAATAAAGTGCAAAGGTGCCAGAGTGCTGTTTTCACATTTCTGAGTGTGCTCCTGAGCAGCCCAAAGTCCCAAACCCAAGCCCCAGGTCTGTGCTTTGCCTTCTGCTTCCCCCCCTTGTACTCACCAGGTAATACCTCTCCCTGAAGCTGGGCGTGTTTGGGGGGGTCCAGTTGTACAAAGAGCTCTTCCTGCTGCCCACAGAGAACTTGGCAGTGCTTCCAGGTGACAGGAACAGGCTCTCAGTGTCAAAGGGGCTGCAGCAGAAAACAAGGCCCAGGTGTCAGTGAGAGCAGAGAGCACACAGGGGTTCAGTGCTGGGAGGGTTTGAGCAGGGACATTCAGTCAGCACACAGAATAAAATGAAACAGAAACTGCCTCTCTGCCAGAGCCTGTGACTGCTGTAGCAGAGAGACACAGGCTAAAAGGCTGTGGGCTCTACACAGGATTCTCCACACCCTGTAGACAGAAATCTGTGCCAGAGCCTTTGGAAGAGGAGCCCGGGGTCCCCAAGGCTGAAGTGCTCTGTCCCCCTGTGCCTGCCCTGGCACAAACCACTGAGGAAGGAAACACAAACACGTGCGATAGAGGAGAGCTGCCAACTTCCCTCCTGCAGAGCACACAGCACCTGGAAAAACCAACAAAAACCCTCATTATCCTTCACCTATTAATCAGCAGCTCCTTGGGCACAGGGGAAGCCTGTGCAGTGCTTCTTGGCAGGTTCTGTGTTCATCCAGGCAGGGATGAGCCAGTTTCAGCCCCAGAGGACACTGGCTGTGGTCTGCAAGGGTTTGTCCAAGACTTCCTAATTACCTACTTCATCTCAGCCATTAGTTTCTCAACCTCTTTGCAAAGCAGTCTGAGGATCCCACGAATGATCCCCTGGGATGCAACTCAGCTAACCAGGAGATGGAAAACACATTTCAAGTTAAGCAAAGGAGTTTGGTTTCTATATGTTACTTTTTGTTGCCTACCGAGATGCCTTATGGCTCCAAAAGAAAGTTTGTTTTTCCACTTGGGTACTGGCATTTTGAAAAAACTGAATTGTTTGTAACAAATCTGCAGCTTCAGTGATGGAATGTAGCAACCAAAGAGCAGGATAAAATCAGCTGAATTCAGCTGTGCATTGCAGGAGTGATAATGGGGACTAACCAACGCAGGGAAATGAATTCCTGCTCTCCAGGAGAAGTTGAAGAGCAGAGCCCAGCCCTCTGGGGCTGCTCAGGGGCTCTGCAGAGCATCCTACAGTGCAGCCCTGGGCTCTGGGAGCTGCCCTGACCCAGGTGGAGTGGCTGAGTGGGGCAGTGTCACCCAGCTGGGCTCCCTCACAGCCCAGGGAACAACATCTGCTCTGACTCAGGGGCAGGAATAAATTGGGTTTCTGACAGCAGCAGCCTTGCAGCCAAAGCCTGCTGTGTTTACTGATGAAAGCAAATTACTCCTACCCATGGCATTCTCAACAAAAGTCACAGGGATCCATTCCTCAGATTTTTCATTTTTAGCTTTTAATATCGTGATGCAAAGTGACACTTCTAGGAAAGGAAAAGAACAAACAAAATCTGCTTTGCCCTTTTACAATTCCTGAAAGCCTCCAGCAAAATGCAGCTCCTCAGCTGGCTCCAGACAACTCCTGGTCCTGCAGGGATGACTGAGAGCAGAGGGGGACAGCAGGGATGGATTCTGCTCTGGAGCTTCTATTCTCTCTTGGCTCTGAGCTCCATCCAGCATCTCCCTCCACATTTCCCCAGCAAACAAACCCTCACACTGGGACAACCCCATGGATCCATCCCCTCCAGCACTCTGACACAGACAGAGGGCAGGGAGGATATTCCAGGGCAAAGCAGAGGAATTCAGGCAGATGGGGAGGGATTTCCCCAGCAGGCTGCACCTTGGGCCAGCCAGAGCTGGGATCTGTCATGCAGCAGACTTTCCAAGCAGACTATTGTCTTCAATTGTCACTGGCTTTTCCTCAGTTTGTTTAGTCACTTCCTGAAATCATTGACATAAATCCTCTGCATAGGTGAAAGCTTTGCAGGAATGTCATTATTTAACCTTAAACTGTGCAGCCAGTACTTTGATGGGGGGTGTGGGATGGCTGTGGCTGAACTGAGAGAAAGAGTGGCTCCACATTTCCTGTCCACATTTCCCAGCCAACATCCACATGCCTGCACAGGATTATCCAGTGACAGTTTTTCAGGACTGAAAAACTCTACTAAAAAAAAAAATAAATCTAAAGTGACCCAGAAATCTGATCATCTGTGTTGTCCTCATTCTGTGCCCCAATCACTCCCCTCTCCTGTCCAGCCACTCCATGGATTCAATACCCTCAGACCAGAAGTGTGGATGGAATTGTGAAATTTGAATTCAGGCTTATATTAGCATCCCCCAAAAAAAGCCAATTCAAGTGGACTGGACTTGCTGTTAATAATGAGATTTTTCTTTCCCTGACTAAGCCCAGGGGGAAATGCCCATGGGATTTAGCAGAGGGGCTTGTTTGGCCTCCAGGGTGCCCAGCCTGGCTCAGCAGCAGCTGTGAGAGCACAGAGCTGCACCAATGCATCACTGCCTGCAGGGCTGCAGGGGCAACTGCCCCTCCACCCACACCTGCATCTCTAAGAGCACCACTGGCAGCACACATGCATCCCAAAATAAAACCAGACCTTCCTTTCCTCCTCTCCCTTCAGGTTTTGTGCTGCTGCTGCAGCAGCCCCTGTGAGCCAGGCCAGCCCTGCCCAGAGTGGTTCTGGCTGGATGGTGACCCTGGATCCCATGCAGGGCACCACTGGAGCTCTGAAAAGAGAATACAGCTCTCTCTTTATCCTGCATGTGAGACACAGAACTCAGACTGCTGTTTAGGTTGGCAAAAAACCCAAAGCCTTTTGCCAAACTGGCCAACAAAGCTGTTCTGCAACGGCCCCAAGCTCATTCACACTCCTCATGGCACAATCTATAAAGGAGCTGAAGGCACTTTTGTTAGGGCCCAGAAGACCAGAGGCCTATTTAAAGAAAATGTACATTTAGAAGCAGAAGAGAGATCTCCATTTGGATTTCTTACAAAGCAGGTCTAGACTGAAAGCTTGCCTCTCAGGGAACTTTGGGTAAATCAGATGGATTTGTTTAGTTATTCTCAAAGCAGAGGGAAAAAGCAGCTGTGATTGTGAGTGCTCTATCTCTGAAAACAGAAACACCCCCAGTTATCCCCACACAGCCTCTCTTTTCTGTAAACAGCCCCAGCAAAGAGCCTGCCAGGGAGGAGAGGCCAGCTCTGCACAACCCATTGGTGGGACCCCAACACATCTCAGGAAACTTAAACACAGCAGAGACACAGAGCCTGGGCTCTGTGGGCTGGGAAATTCCAGGGGGGGATTAGCTCCCAAAGAAATGAGTCACAGCAGCCCTGCTGCCAGCTCCAAGGCTGGAGGTGCTGCCCCAAATCCTCCTGCCAGCCCAAAGCTGCTCTGAGCTCAGGCCACGCTGGGCTCAGCAGCTCTGGCAGGGGAGTTCCTCACAAAGCTTTGCCCCAAATACAATTTGGAGGTTCAGGTCATAAGGATCTGTGCAATAGCCCAGAGCAGGAGGGGGTTTCCTCACCCAGCTCTTTTGTGCATGATTCATTCTGAATTCCTGACAGTGAGCACGGGGAGGGAACAGGGAATAAAGGACTCTGTGCTGGGGGTCACAAACAGCAGAAGTGATTTCCTCCAGACCATAAACCCCACAGGCTGTGGCCACACTCCGGAGGAAAAAGCACCATAAACAGGGGCAGCAAAACTCTGCCAAAGTGAGTTTATTTCTGACTGGCTTCAAGCAGCCTGTGTTTGAAAATCATTTTCAGGTGCTGTGGCTGGGTCACATTTTTGTACCAGCTGCAGGTACAAGTGTAAAGAGCCACAAGGAGCACTCAGAAAATGGCATAAAAGCTGTTCCTCCCCCAGCCCAGCACAGAGCCAGACTGTTTCTGGTTTGCTGGGGGAGCCTGCACAGCCCCAGGGGGCTCAGAGGGCTCTGGCCATGCAGGGCTGGCAGGAGCCAGGGGGACCTGAGCAGTGTCCCCTGCTCCAGGTGCTCCCTGGGGGGCTGCTGTCACCCTGGACCATGCAAACAGGATAAAAACCTTCATTTGCTGGAGACAGATCTCTCAGGGAGACAGGAGTGCCAAAAAGCAGAAATAACAAACCAACCCAAAACCCTGTGCTGGTGAGCCTGGAGGGAGGAATAAGTGCCAGTGCTCCATCCACAACAGTGAGAATTTACTTTTAATAACAGCAGTAGTCCACTACAAAAATCAAATGACAGATTTAAAATATAAAATTTAACAAATCACAGGCACCACAATGCTCAGCCATTTAAAATACATCTGCAAGCAGCTTCCCTGGAGTGCACAAACAGCCTTGGACCCACAACTCAGTGCACACACAGAGGTGCCAAGCCTTTGGGAAAGCTGCTTTCTAACAGATCACATCTTGGTAACAGCCACTGTCCTAAAGCTGCAGCTGTGCATTGTTCCACAGTGCCCAGAAACTGCTACTTTAATTTCACCTGTAAGATTCTTTGCAGTGCTTTGCAGACACACATGCATGGCCTGGATGTTCCTGCTGAGGAGCAGGGAGCTCAGAGCTCACAGGTGAGGTGTCCCAGCCGTGGTGGCACCAGAGGAGGAGCTGGCAGGTGACAGGAACAGCTTCAGCCCCTTGCCCTGCCTGCTGCCAGCAGCAGCTCCTGCCCAGGGCTGGCTGGGAGGGAGCACAGGGCTGCTTTCCACCCTGCTCTCAGACAAAGAGGGGACACAGCTCAGGGACACACCTGGAGCCTGCAGCAGCTCCCAGTGGTTTTCTGGCTGTCACTGCCTGGCTGTACTTACTTCCAGAGGACCTCCAGCCTCAGCTTGATGGTGCCCAGCTCAGTGATGTCCACCACGATGGCCTGGGGCTTGGTGGTGAAGAAGCTGAGGCTGTCACAGGTCACCACCCCCACCAGGATGGTGGCCAGGCCCCGCAGCTCTGTCACCTGCAGGGACACAAACACAGCCAGCCCAGCTCAGCAGGGGCACCCAGGGGGCTCAGAGGGCAGGGTGCAGATCCAGCTGTGCACACCCAGATGTGCGGGTTCACTTGTGCTAAACCTGCTGTGTGCTCCTGCTGGGCAGGGATTGCTGAGCACTGAGTGGAGAGAGCAGGAGGAGGGGAGGACATGGTCAGTGAGAAAAAGAGTAAAACTGTCATTGCCACACAAATGACACGAGTTCTTACAATTATGGTAAAACAGGGATCTGAATTAGCTTCTCACCTGATCCCACTGAGAAGTGAAAATAAAAAATAACCTCAAAGCCATTTCCAAAGGCAAGAGGCCAGAGTGTCCTGTGTGAGCCAGCCCTGCTGCCAGAGGATTTCCATACAGGAATGTCTCTACCCTGATAGAGCAGCACTGCAGGGACTCAATGTTATATGGGGGAGAAGAATAATATCTTAATAATAAGATATTTGTGTCTCCGCATCCAGGCTGCAGAAATTGCCAGATATTGATTTGAGAGTTCTTTAAAAAACAAGCAAACAAAAACCCCAAAGAGAACCACACACCCAGAACATGGGAAAGCAGGTGCACTGATACAGTCACTAGTGCCAGGAGAAAAGGAAAATCAGGAGCAATGTCCCTCACTAGGCACAGCATGGATTAACTGCCATTTTTTACACGGTTAGAAAAAAATCTATTTAAGAATTTTGGGAAGCCCTTGGTAGCCTGAGAGGGGAGTAGCAGCCCTGTTAACCCCACTGCTTCCCACCCAGCCCCTGCACACCACACCTTGATTTCAAACTTCTCATGCAGATTGGGGATAAAAATCTTCTCCTCCTCATCCCACGTTTGGCTGTCATCAGTCTCAATTTTGCCTTTCAGCCTCCATTTCTGGCGCCCCAGCCTGACAAACACCTGCAGAGCACAGAGGAGGGAGGATGAGCACAGCCCAGGCCATTCCCACAGAGCCTGTCCCCTGCCCTGGGACACAGCAGGAAACTGGGGCAGGGATGGGGAGCAGCTCTGAGCCCCAAAGTCCAGCCCTGGAGGGGAGCCCGGGGCACCCTGCCCTGCCTGGGGGTGCTGAGGCCAGGCTGGGGTTCACTGGCAAGGGGGGCACTGGGTGCATTCACATCCTGCCCAGGGCAGGCTCCCAGGAAAAGGGCAGGACTGAAAAGCAAAATTCAGGCAGCTGGGCTTGGCAGACAAGCTCTGGCATCATTTAAACCCTCCCACAACACCCAAACCACATCCAGCCCCCCCATCCCTCCCCACCTGCCAGAGGCTGTGCCAGTGCTCTGCTGCTTTTATCACAGCCTGCTCTCCTGCCCTCCCACTCCGGGGAAAAAAAAGCACAAAAAGCACAAAAAGTTGTGTACTGCACCTCATACTGGTCTCCTGGGCAGAGACGAGCAAAGCCCACCAGCCCTGGGAAGAGAAGGAAAACTCCCAAAGTTTCACAAAGCTTGACAAACCCAACACCTCAGTAAATCAAGTGACTCTGGGGGACACTCCCCTCTTGTCCTCAGCTCTGTGAGGAGCTGCACCACCAGCCCAGCACACTCTTAAAAGGACAACATTTAATTGAGCTGAAAAAAGAAATTTTGTCAGCTTTGTATTCAGATATAAGATACCATGGCAGGTCTGTTTGATAGCACTGAGCAAAACCCAAGGTTTTGTGAAAGGTCTCTCTGAATAACTGGACTCTCAAGTTGCTCCAGGAACCCCAAATCAATGAAACCCCAAGTCAAGGAAAGGAAAGGAGAAAGGAACTCACCCTTCATCTTCACATGGAACTCTCCCAGGTGCACCTCCAGAGCCCCCTCTATAAAGCACATGTCCTGAAAGAGAGTCTGCAGTCACCAGCCCTGCACAGGAGCTGCTTCCCCACACATCCCCTTTCCTTTAAAGGTCTTCATTTCTTTTATTTTTTTAAAGGACACACAAATATTTTCACCAGTAAAGGCAGATAAAAGTGACACGAATGGATTCTGTAAAACAGAAAATCTTCCACAGAAGGGTGGAAGTCCTTGAGCTCATCACTGCCAGTTACTTCCATTACTGGTTCTGTAAAAATAGCACAGCTCATTCCTCCAACTCTCACCCCACACCTCCAATGGAAGCCAAAGGATTTTCCATGCAATGTACCTGCATTTTACTCACACACCTCTTTAACCCATTGAAAACAGAGCCAGCAGCAGCTGCCAGCCCATTTTTGAAGGGTTTCCTACCTCTGTGCACTCCTGGACGTTCCTGTAGAGCTCCAGCAGGCTCTCCCTGGAGGCTTTGGTGGAAGGGGACAGGGAGAAGGCTTGTTTCATGTTGGTGGCCCCATCCCTCAGCCTGCACTGGATGCAATAAGCCTCATAGAGCTCTTCTACCTTTGGGACAAGGGAAAGAAGGAACTGGAATTACCCTGGCGTGGCTCAGGGGTTTTGGAAAGGAACATCAGCAGTGATTCCTGGCAAAAACCCCAAGAACCAAACCAAATCCCTCTGTCAGGGCACTGCAGGCTGCTGCAGCTCCTGCACTTCACACAGTGCAGCAGTTTGCTCCTCAACATCCCATATTTTTTAAAGCTTTTTTCAGGAATACAACCAGCTCTGCTTTTTCCAGAGTAGAAGATGAGAAGTCACAGTTTGCTCACAAAATCTGCAGAGCAGGAAAGCAATTCCCTGAGCCCAGAGGAGAGGCTCAGCCCTGGCAGAACTGCCCTTCCTGGGGGCACAGAACACATCAGGCTTCCCAGAGCTGCATTTTCTGAATAAACTGGCAGAAAATGCAAACTGGCTTCACAGGAAAACTAAAGTTGGGTTGTGCCAAACGTGCCAAGTTCAGCCTGAATAGAACCATTCAGGAAAATAAATAAATAAAAAAAATCCCCTCCTCCCATAAAAAGAGTGGCTCCAGCTTTCAGCAAGCCCCCAGCACTCTCCCCTTCAGATGAATTAAAATCAGAGTATTTTCCATAGATAGATCACTTACAAAGCAGAGCCTTGCAGGTACAAACCCCTTACCTTGCTGATGTGAAACTCCAATTTCCTGATGTACCTCTCCACAGAGCGGATTTGCTTTTGAGGAGGGCAGACAGAGAGAGAAAAATTATTTCCTAAATGTGCCATTAGGTAACAGAGCAGACAGAAAATCACCCATTTCCCATTATTTGCAACATTCCATCCCATCCCAGCAGCCTTACCTTATCCAGGTCATAGTAGAAAGCCTGAAAGAGAAATGGCACAGGCTGAGGAGGAGTGAACCTGGGTTTGTAACATTCATGATCCTTCACAGGTACTGCAAAGCTCACTAGGGACACCCCAATTGACACCAAATTAATGTTACAAACATTGATCACTGAGCAGACACAAGGAGATTCAGCCCAGTAAAGAAACACAACATGAGGAGCACTGCTGGCTATTGAAAATGAGAAATTTTAAGTTCAATTCTCACAGCTGGGGTTACCTTGCTTGGGAAATTTCTGATTGTGCTGCTTTGCTGGATCCCACGTCAATGTTTTAACTGGACAGCCCCAGGTGGCAGAAAACACCAATTTTCTGTGATTTTTATTGAAGTATTTAACATTGAAAAGCACCTTACCAATCTAGAGTTCCTCTTGGTGTCTTTGTGGCAACCAGAGAGATAATCCAGCTCAGCCTGGTGTGCCTCCAGGTACTCACTGCACAGAAAACAAACCCAGGTCAGGTCAGACCCTCTGCTGCTCACTGCAGATGCTCTCAGAGTGCTACAAGCCATGGAGGAGGACAATACCCAGTTCCTCCCTGGCCCTCTCTAAGGCAGCAGAAAAGTTTCATTTGCTGGGGAATCTCTGCTCCAGTGACTGAAGAGCAGCTCACAACCACTGAGCTGCACCTGCCCTGCAAAGGCAGCTCCAGCTGGGGCAGTGCCACCCTGGCTTCAGCAAACTGAGCTCAAACCCTGCCCAGGCACCTCCTGAAAGCAGCTCCCCCCTTCTCCAGCCTGAGAACTCGGCAAGGTGTGAAGCACTTGGTGCCAGGTGCACACACGGGCTGTGCTTTAGGACCTTCCACCCAAAACTCCTCAGCTGAGACTCTTCCAACTCTGCTTTTAAAACAGAGCAGACTTAGGTAACTTTTCCCCCTCGTGTTTGAAAGGGAACCAGAATCACCTGGTGAACACCACATTCTTAGGCACAGCCTCTGAGCAGCCAAAATAACTTCATTTTAGGCAGCTTCACTTCCTCACATTTGCTCTGATGCATTTCATTTCCCCACTGCTCCAAAAGCAGGTCCCCCAAGACATCCCAACCTGCAACTCTCAGCTCTGCTCTCAACACCTGCCCAGGAACACTCAGTGCAGAAAAGCATTCACCTTCCACAAGAGCTCCACCACTTTTAGCTTTATGTTGGAATTATCAGCCTGATGGGATGGCAGCCAGATG
Organism: Erithacus rubecula; assembly: GCF_903797595.1. Taxonomy (NCBI): domain Eukaryota; kingdom Metazoa; phylum Chordata; class Aves; order Passeriformes; family Muscicapidae; genus Erithacus; species Erithacus rubecula. The sequence goes on along the minus strand of NC_136670.1, from coordinate 13,876,191 downwards.
GTTAACAGAATAAAGTTATTTTCTACAGCTATAAAGAACCAGGCACGTAAAATATGTTCTGTACTAAAAATTCAAGGCACTCCAGCACCGAGTGGACTTAGTCTGCATTTACTTAAAATTTGGCCTTTGCATTGCCATTTGATCCAGTTGTTTTCTGTAGGTTACTTCAGTCAATTAGTCAGCCACTCACTTTTGGCAGGAGCCTGATCATGTGGCACTCGCTGCAAAACTGGGAACAAATTCTGATCCACTTTATGGTTTCTCCTCCCTAAGCCCAGATAAATTCTCAGCTCTGCAAAAACATTTGGTTTCCTTGTTTCTTTTAAATCTAAATCCCCTACTTAGACATTGGTGGGTATTTTTAGGGTGAAGACTTCATGGACTTTTATTGGGCTAAAATTGTGACACGTGATGTTATAAAGTGTTACTGCAGTGCATTTATATTCTTTGCTGAAGAAAACAAACTGTGGCCAAAATGAACAGTGGCAAAACGTGGAGGAGAGCAGTGACACCCTGCAGGAACTGTCAGGAGCAGAAAGAGATGCAGGGTTTAAAATCCAGGGAAAGGGATTTTATCTTCTGATAGCAGCTGCAGGGTGTAAATGAAGTTCCTGTGATGACAGACTCAGAACATTCTGGGAAATCAAAAGGTGAAGGTTTCAGGTGAACCTGCTTAGACCTTTGCCTTACCTGGAGATCACAGAGTAATTTTGAACTTCAGAAGTTAATTTAATTAAAAGAGGGAGGGAAATAAAGAAATCCATCCTGACACCATCTAGAACAGCTCAGTCTGTAAGTGCTCAGTAATTAGCACAAGGAGGAGCCCCTGATGAACCTTTGCAGGGCACACCCTCATTTTCAGGCTCGAGTTTAAGGAGAGTTTAAGCTTTTTGAGTCACAACTAACTCCACAGTTCCCTCTCCAGAAGCTTTTTGCCAATCACTCCCCAGGTCTGGCTGTCCCACCCCATCGATCCCCAGAACAATTTCTCAGAGCTCTCCCTGCCACTGACATTCTACAGTGCAATAAACTGAGCAAACTGAATAAACAGAACCATCAGAGCACTGTGCAAACAGGCTGAGAGGGAATGAAACTCGTCTGAGCAGGTCCCAGGTGTGGGGACATCACCCCACGTTCAGAGGTCCAGGTGGGGACAGAGCACAGTGACACAGACTGAAGCAGCACAGCCAGGCAAGGCAAATCACAATATTGAAAAAATCCTTACTTAAGTCCTTTCTTCAAAGCTTCAAAAATTTTCTTCACCTGCAGTGGCTTTGGATCCCAGATGAGAGCCCCCTTCTGCAGGGAACTGTATGCCTTGGGGGGCTTCAGGGACATCCTTGATCTCACTGAGCTTCTGCTGAGGGACTTGCTGTGGGAAGAGCACAGAAACTCAGGGAAGGTGCAGAGCTCATCCCCCGGGAGATGCCACAGAACTCAGCTCTGCCCCATCCCATACACACCCACCCAAAATCAGCACGTTTTTGGGCAGCTGAGACACTGTGGCAGCATCAGAAACCCCACGGTGCTGCTGTGTGTGCCCAGCTAATTACTTTCAAAATCAAAATCAAATATTGTTTATACCAGAAGTCTCCCACATAGAGTTTTTTGTGTCAGCCTGAGGAGTTAGAACATCCTGAACCATCAGTTAGAGACACCTTTAAAGCAGAAAAATTCTCTGCAAAGAATTCCTGCCTGGTTTACCTCTCCCTGTACCCTCCCCTAAGTCATGGCTATTTTTATACAGGTTTGTTAATCGTCTAAAATAACATTAAAATAACATTACCTAGAGAAGTTTCCCATCTCCCACAGCAAGCCAAACCAGGCAGGGACTCTCTGAAAAGCTTTCCACCTCCTCTACAATTTCCCTCTTAAATTCTGCTCACCTGGGGGAAGGATGGGCCCCACCAGGCTCAGCAGGGACTGGTTTCAGTTCCAGCCTTGTGCTGGGTGATGAAAGCCCAGCACACCTGAGAGCTGCCCCACTCCTGTCAGAGGAGCCTTTGAGCACCTACTTCAATTATTCTAATTATTCTATATTCTAATAGGATATTTCTAATTATCCTAATTTTCCACTTAACTCCAGTTTTTAACATCAGTTCTGCAAAAAAATCTGATAAAGTAGGTGTTGCCAAACATTTCTGGATACTTAATTTCTTCACACCACTGATTACCTTGGTTTTTTATGATGCCTTAATGGAAAGTATTAATTAACCAAACCATTTGGAGCTCAGGTCATCTGCAGCAAGGAACATTACTGTTAAATTAGAACCTTCAGTAATATGATTTATTTTATTATGATAATGTATCTTTGGGTGTTCCATGCCAAGTGAGAGAGTTTCAGCAGGAATAACACTGGAAGGGGCAGTGTGACCAATAAGACCTGAAGGAGTCCTCATTGCTTAAAATTCTTTCATGATAAGAAGAATTTAATTTCAGGCTCTAGAGAGATCTAATTAGCAAGACACCAAACAGAAGAGACAAGATAATTCTGTTTTGAAATTAAAAGCCCCAAACTGCTCCTGGGTTTTGTTCCATTTTGGAATTTACCTTCAGATTTCTGGAGTGAATTTTCCTGACTTCTGGGAATTACTTCCCTTGCACAGCACCTCAGTACTGGGGCTGGATTTGCTCCCCTTGCCCTCAGCATCCCCCCTGGCACTGAGGAATCCCATTCCCTACATCCCATGGCCTGCAGGGCCAGGAGCTGGCTCTGAACCTTCTCATGCTGCTTTCCCCTGATGCTTTGAGGATCACATTTCCCACTCTGCAGATAACAGCAATAACATTTACTTCCTGTGGAGACCATGGTGGGGAAACACAGAATTGTGTCTGACTGGGAGACCCAAGGGGAAGCTGCTAAAGAAAAGCAAAAGTAATTTTAACATCTGCTGCAGAATGTCCATGTGGGGCTGATTTGTGTCATCCTTGGACAGACCTTGCACAGGGCCCCTGCCAGCTCCTGCTGAGTTTTGCAACAGTGCCTGAGGGAGAGATAAGTCAGGAAAGGGTGATTAAAACTTTTCTTGTCTATGCCAGGGCAGGCTCTCATTTTCACTGGGCTGTGACTGAGTGCCTGGGACAGAAATCTTCCTTATTGCAGTGATTCCTGAACAAAGCTGTCTGTCCAAACACTCAAACATTGAAAAGCAGCAGCATGAAAATGCATAAAGAGAGGCACAAAGGAAAGCTCTGCAGCTAGAAGGAAGGGGATAACCCCAAGGGAAATGGGAATTATTATTCTGAGCCCTGGGGCTGTGCCTGCTGCAGAAGCAGCTGCTCACCACTGCTCCTGTAGATCCTCTCCCTGCAAGGACCCACTCTGGGCTGCAGCTTGAGCCTCTGTATAAACTGAGAGGTTTTATCCAGATCTTAGCACTGGGAGTGATTTTAGATACCTGATCTTTGCTGGGGGTGACATTAATTTATTCAAATTGAAGATTCCTCAATTGCATCATGCAGGGATTTCATTCTTTGGTCATACTCTACCATGATGTGTTTAACCAAAAGTTTGATTCATCCATCTGGTTCTTTGAAAGGATATTTCATTACATGTCAGGTATTTTGCTGATACACAACAGGGTGTTTTTGAGTACAATACTCCTGAGGCACACTTCCAGTCCTTCTATATGGTGCTGCTAAATTATTCACTTTGTTATTGCTCTAGCATGACTGGCACTCAGAGGTTGTATTAATTTTCCATTTATAGGTCATCTCTTCTAAAGACACTCAAGATTTACAGGGATTTACAGGGATTGCTGAATTCACAAACAGCACAGGATTTCTGGTGGGAAAGCTGCAGTTACTACACAGAGCAGTGCTGTCCTGGAGTTATGGAAAGGCAGAGGGGAACAGCAGTGCAGGATGGTGCAGCAGCTCCAGGGGCAGCTGGAGATGGAACTCTGGGATGGATTTCCACAGAATCACCAGGTTGGAAGAGACTCCAAGATTATTGAGTCTAACCCAGCCCTAACACCTCAACTAACCCACAGCACCCAGTGCCACATCCAGGCTTTAAAACACATCCAGGGATGGTGACTCCAGCACCTCCCCAGGAAAAGCATTCCAATACTTTATTATTCTTTCCATGAAAAGCTTTTTCCTAATACCCAGCCTGTATCTCCCCAGCACAGCTGGGGGCTGTGCCCTCTGGGTGTGTCAGTGCTGCCTGGAGAAGGAGAGCAACCCCACCTGAGCACAGCCACCTTCCAGGAGTGACCAGGTCACTCTGAGCCTCCTTTTCTGCAGGACAAACACCCCCAGCTCCCTCAGCTGCTCCTCACTGGGTTGGTGTTCCAGCCCCTCACCAGAATTGCTGCCTCCTCTGGACACACTCAAGTGTCTCAATGTCCCTCCCAAACCTAGGGGACAGAACTTTGCCCAGCACTCAAGGTGTGGCCTCACCTGTGCAGGTGCAGGTGACTGGTCTCCCTGCTCCTGCTGGCCACTCCATGTCCAGGGGAGTGCAGGAGCAGCCAGAGCTGCCCCAGCTGCTGGTGCCCCCAGCCCTGCCCAGGTTCACTTACCCCAGTTTCCTGCTCTGCACTGTGCTGAACCCAGTGAAGGAGCAGCTCCTGCTGATGCCACCCCCATCCCCAGGGGACACAAATGTGAGCTTCACAGACATGGCTCCCAGGCACTGGGGGCTGCCTCCTGCAAGAAAGCACAAAAACACAGAAACACATCAGGCCAAACCTTCCTGGCAGCTCTGGTGCTGCTGAGAGGGGTGAGCTGCAGGGGAGTGGGAAGCCAAAACAGCACACAGCAGGATCAATTGGAAAAAAAGGTTTGTCTGCAATTCCTGTTTCCTGTGTTGCCATCCACAGTGCAATTAATAAGGGATTGAACAGTCTAAAATGAAATCTCTCTTGCCCTCTTCCATTTCTGATTGATTTTACAAACCCACTGTGCAAAAGCCAGAACAGCCTCAGTTCAGAGGCTCTCTGCATTTCTGACTTCTTAAAAACCCTGTAATTGTCCCAGTGCTGCAGGAGTGCAGGCCAACCTGAGCATTTCCAAGCAGGGTGGATGCCAGAACAATGCTTAAGCTCCAGACTCAGCCAGGTCCAAAAGCAGCTCCTTGCATCTGAGCAGAGCCACTCTGCAGTCAATGGTGAGCTGGTGCTTAAGCCCAAGGCAGAAGTCTGGTTTCTACAGTAAATTTCAGGTTCATGCTCCTCCTCTGGCAGGGTTTCTCTTGGATTGCTCTCTTGTTTTCCATCAGTCAAACTCTTTCGCTTTTTGGAGAATTGTGTTCTCTGCCATATGTCTACAGAATCCAAGTCCCAATATAAGTAACAGACACATCCTTCAAAGCAGCTGTAGAAAATCACCCAGACAGTTCATATACAGAAAAATTCCCTTCCTTCCCCCCTCAAGCTGGTGTAATGTAAACACCACAAGTGAGTAAATCTGGGTATAACAAAAAGCTGGAGGATGTGTGTGGAGGGAGAAGCACAAACTCCAAGGAGGAGCTCTGAATGCTCCATGCAGAGCCTTGTCCCACGTTGTGGAACGTGCTCTGAAGAACTCTCAATCCACCAGAGGGATGCTGGAGAGGAACTCTGCACTCAGTGCCTGATATTATCCCTTAGCCTGGCTACCATTAGCCAGACTACAAGCCCAGAAATGTCAGAGTGAGACTTTCCTGGCTCTGCCACTAACCTGGAGAGCAATCCCCTACCTGCAAGGAGCTGGGGGTTCCCAGGAGGAGGGGATTTGAGAGCATTTTGCTAACTCTGGGCTACTCTACAAGCACAGGGAATTAGTGCCAGTGACCACCTAAAGCAGGAGCAAGAGCTCTCCTGGATTTCCAGGAGCAGAGGTCCTGCCTGCCCAGAAGCCTCTCAGTCATTCCCTGGGCTGAGCTTTGAACTCCCCTCTCCTGCCTGTTCCGTGAGCCAAGCTCAGAATAACCTGGGAGAAGCAGGCAGAGCAGTGCAGGACAAGATGTGATAAATGCAGCAGACACCTGCTTTGCAAGGTCTGCAGAGTGCTGGGCACAGGAATTTCACTGCTCAGGGCAGCAGAGCCCCCAGGACTGCACAGCCTCGGGAGGATCCACAGAAATCTTACACAGAAAATTCAGGTGCCTCTTCCCCACCTCTCAGCCCTTACTTTGTCTTCCTTTGAAGAGATCCTCCTTAACACCCATAATCAGAGCTCAGACTTGCATCATATCACAGCTGAAGTTTCAAAATATTTTCCATTTTCCCCTCTAGTTTTCAGATGTTTGTGAGTCTGTGAACTGTCACCCCATCAAAAGGATCATTAGCCTGAAGAAAGCATGCAACTTACTGAAAAATGTAATTGCATAACAAGCTGCTAAAGGAAGAAATTAAAGGAATAGCCTTGTGGTTATTGACCACATCCCTCATCAAGGCTAAGCCAGATTCCCAGGATCTATTTTTCAGCTCTTTAACCTGGGAAACTCAGTTCATGGGTATAATGGAGGAGGAAATGCAAGAGCATCTGACACTGAAAGCCTTTGGAGCACACAGGGAACAAACACAACCAGGCAGAGCCCTGGCAGGGAGCAGAAAGTGGAAAATTGTGAGAAGGATCCTGAAGTAAAATCTCAGGGATTGAATTCGAGATGTGAAGGACTGTGTGGGAAATGTACAGACCCCCAAAACTCCTAAATTGCCCAGATTGCCTGGACCTGACCAGGTGTGTTTATAAACACAGGGTAATTCTGGATTTGCACTGTTGAATTCAGTAGAGGCCAGAGATGCTTTGGGCATGGCCAAAAAACATTTCAGCCCCTCTGGGGTCATTTGTTTTCTGTAACTTCCCAAAGCTCAGTCCCCAAGGCCACTGACCCTGCCCTGTCCTGCTCTAATGCTCTGCTCCTCCCAAAACCTCATCTTCCCAACTCCCTAAGAATGCAGAGAATTTATTAAAGCACCATTCAAGGGTTTATCACTTCAAAATAATGCCAACAAAGCCAATGCCTCTTGATACACGCTTGCATATGGATTTTTTGTTGTGGCCTAGAAATCTTATGGCTCATTTCACACTCCTGAGCAGAAGACCATAAGCTGGATGTCAATAAGACATTTCATTTGTAAGAAAGACTTATAAATGCAGTTGTTTAAACAGAGGGTTTGCTAGATGGAGTGTCTGTGCAAAAGTGCTGAGCTACACAAGTGCCCCTGAGAAAAAGCATCTGGACACATCTCAAATTCTACCCTCCCTTTAGGGCAGAAATAAATCAGAGAAGGAGCCCTGAAAAGCTCAGGTCAAATGTGCCTTCCAGCCTGAAACCTCTGCTGTGCAGTGTGTCCAAACCTCCTGAAGGAGGGGATTGTGTCCTGGGGCAGAGGAGCTCCCTCCTTTACTGACCCCAGCACAGCAGTGAGCAGGGGCTGCACAAAAATAACAGCAGAAAATCAGGAGTCTCTTGCCAGGGGCAGCTGGATACCAAAGTGCTGGAGCATCCACAGAGTCCTGACAAGCCCTGAAACCCCTTGAGATTCCTGGGCACCTCCAGAGCCAGGGACTCACTGGCTGTGAGGGTTTAACACAACTTGTGATTTACACAGCTGACCCTTCACGTCTCAGAAATGCATCTTTAAGGCAAGGCAGAATGTTTTTCTCAGATGAAGGGGGTGGTTGGTTTGGCCCCTTTGCCATGGCAGATTTTGGGTTTGTGACCAGGGGACACACAAACTGCACCTTCTGCTCCCTCCCTGAGGCTCCTCCAGCCAAGTGACCCTCACCTTCCACAAACAAAATAATCCTGTCTGTTTGTGTTTATGGCTAAACTTTTCCAGCCCTACTCACATCTTTAATTGTTTCTGGGCACAATGGTCTCAACAGTTTCATGAGGAAAATGTGACTCACTGACTTCTTGCAAAATGTTTCTGCTGGTGTTTAGTGCTTTAAGTCAGTGCCATGTTTTTGTGTTAGCATCTCTGAGACGTGAGTCCTGGGGGAGGATTCCTGCTTCCCTGGAGTTTGTAGTGACACTTTCTCCTGGCTGTGCTCCTGCACAAGCTGCTCCCTCACTGTCTGTCTGTCTGTCAGCCTGGACAGAACTCCAGACCAGACCAGACCTGCCCCTGGGCTCTGCTGCTCCTCCCTGGCTCCTCAGCCAGGCTGAGACCAAGCAAATCACTGTAGGAAATAAACACAATTACTGACACACATCAGCTGTGAGTAACTTCAGTGCTGAGGCTCAGCTTTGTGACTGTGGATAAAATCAGGATAATTCACCTTCCCCTGTGCAAACCTTCTCCTTCCACTTTTAGACCCTTTTTATTCTTACACATAATTTCATTTGTAAATATTGCACTCAGTTTACTTGGAAAGACAAGAGAGCCATTTTATCTTCTAGCTGTGGGAACCAGAGTTGATTTCATTTCGGATTATCACAGCACAGTTCTTAATTCAGTATCTGGGAAGCCCAACAGTTTATTGGAGGGGCTGGAGCCTTCCTGCTAAAATCTGGGGCTTGGATTTGTGCCTTTCAGAGATTCCTGGTGGATTCATGCACTGCAGAGCACATAAGCTTATTGCAGAGCTACCACCTGGAATTTATGTCTTTTATAGACAAGGTTTTATAAAATTCATGACAGCCAAACAGAGGTGGATTGGGCTGTGCTGGTTCTGCACCATCTCTGCTGAAACTCAGCTTTCACTGCAGAGCTTCAGGGCAGGAACATTCAGAGCCTTCTGAGACCTTCTCTGGACCTCAGGAACGAGCTGTGATTCCAGCTAATCACCAGCTGGTCCAGAAGAAAGTCAGTCAAAGCTGTTGGTTTTCATTCTGCTTCCTTGAATTAATTATAAATTCTAACAAAATAAGAGTTTTGCTGCTACAACTGCCTGAGGATCAGGGTTTTATCTGAAAGAAATATCTACTGTAGCACTGGAAAAGAATCCTAGCACAATTACACCAAAAATCTTTAGCATAAATTAAGTTTAAGACTGATTCTGCAAACTGGGCTATGTTTGCTTACCATCACATTGATGTAATCACAATTATTTTTCTTCTTCAAAACACAGGGACAATGGGGTTGAGCCAGTGAAGGTTTTGTGATGTCAGTGAGGAGTAGGTGGGAATGTCTGAGCCTGGGCAGTGCTGGATGTGTGAAGAGCCCAGAGAGGTGATGATGTCCTGCCCAACCCTGGCATCTGAGCGTGAGGAGGGCTGGAAAAAGGCTGGAAAAAGGCTGGAAAAAGGCTGGGTGAAGCAGGGGGGACGTGACCCTTTGGGCACAGCCTGAATCCACTGGGAAAATCCACTCTGAGTTTATTCTCTGCTCTCCAACATTCCTCAGGAAAACCATTGACCTCAGGAGCAATGTCTACTGTGTTGCATAAACATTCCAAATTTATCATCCAGACCCCTTGCAGTTTAAGTGGTTTGACAAACATTCTATTTCTCCAGCTATGGATAGAACTAAAACGATTTATCTTTCAAAAGAAGAAATATTATTTGAATTAGGGAGACACACAGTTCTCAGGATGCATCTCAAAATGGGCATTTTAACACATCACACCCAAAGAGGGATCTTTGCTTCACACAAATCCTGCCTGTGGCAGGAACTGCCAGCACAGGGATTGCCAGCAGAGTCTGGGCAGGTTTGGGGTAATTCCCTGTGCCTGTCACTGCTGGGACTGCCCCACACAGGGCAGAGCCTGTGGGCTTGAGATGGACTTTTATCTGCTAAAACAGATTTGTGACAGGGGAGAGAAGGGTCACAAACAGCTTCCACCCTTCCTCAGACTTTTCTGCTGGGTTAAGATTGAGCAATGTGAGCCATTACATCACATTCTGCTGTGGATGGAATATTCCTCTCCCTGTGGAGCTGCACATGTTCCACAGAACTCTTTGACCTAACTCTGTGTAGCTCAGATTGTGAGCTGGGCCCTCTACCCTGCACCTCTTACATCTGCCAGGTCCTGTTTTGAAAATGTCAAATGATTCAGGAATAGAATCCCACTCTCATAGGTGCTTTAGGCTCTTAACAGCTAATTCAATTGATTTTTAATAGGAACTGCATTCAGAGCTTGCATTATTTAGAGAGACAGGACTTCAGTGTGTAACTAGTTTTGGTACTTTTGCAAATTTCTTCTATGCAGATTCAGCTCTTGAATATATATTTAAATTCTGACATACTTTTCTCCTAGCCATACTTAAGCCATTAAAAGAAAATCAGATAAACAGCTTTGATCCAAGTTATTGCTTTACTCATTAGTCTCTCCTGTAGCTTCATGCCAGCTTCTGGAAATGGCATTTTGGAGTCCAGGCTTCCCAGGCTGCATAAATGTGAATATCACAGGCAGTGCTCCCAGACAGCTTGTCCCATGCTGGAGGTCAGGTCTGATGGCCCCATTCTGGGGGTTCTTTGAACACAGCACTCAGATTTCAAGCCCAGGGTGAGCTGCTCTCCAAGCCTGCACCCCAAATGTTCCTGTAATTCCCATCAGCTTCCCTCAGTGAGTGTGCACCAGAGGAAATCCATCAGCCATTTATTCCACATTCCCAGCAGAATGCAGCAGCCCTGACCTGGTGAATGAGCTGGAAATGATTTTCCAAGATGTGATGCCAGGGAGCCCTGGGGGGCTCAGCAAGGACCAGCCCAGGGACTGAGCCCCTTTCCCTCAGGGATTGTGGCTCAGGGGGTCACAGCTGGCTGGAACCCACTGTGGCCTTTAGGACCAGGAAAAGCCAAAGGAAAACTTGCCAGGCAGCAGCAGCTGAGCCCCAGGGACCAGTGGAACACCCCCCGTGTCCCTGCTGTGCCTGAGTGTGCCACAAACAGACTCCAGTGTGATCCTGCCTCCACCAGCCCATCCCAGATTAATTAGGGCATGAGGAAGGTCCCTCAGCTCAGCCCCAGGGCTCTGCAAAGCCCCAAGGCCAAGTTCAATGGCAGCACCATGGTGGACAGATAAATGCTTTGATTGTTACACTGAGAAGGGTGTTTAACCAAATCAAGTGACAAACTTGCAGCAAAAGGGAAATCTGATGTCCAACAGCATGGGGAGTGTAATTTGTTATCTTAGAACTGTCACAACATCCTGCTGCTTCTGAAGTGGGACAAACCTGTGTCATTGACCTGTCTGAGCAGGAAAATTGTCCCTTTAATAAGAATTGAACCATCCAGCCCCTTCCTGTGGCAACCATGGTTTGTCCCACAAATGTTAACAGGATCATCTTGTGCCCCAGAAATAAAGTTGCTAAGCTAGGATCAGTATCCCAAAGAACATTGGAAAAAGAGGAAAATATATAAAATTTGATAGAAGAGAAAAATAGAGGGGACAGAAGGTTTGTGCTTTAAAGCCAAATATTGTGGAAAAAAACAAGAACTTTGAATGCATGTGGGTATATCTGTACTTTTCCCTTCACTTCTTACCAGCTCCTAATACACATGCTCTGACATTCATGGCCTGCACTTTTTATTTGGTTACTCTCTGCTTTTATTTGCTTTGGGCTTGTTTTTAATGAGGTGAACTTTGCACAGCCCAGCTCTAGCTCCTATAAAATCTGTGTCTTAAATGACCAGATTTAGTGATTTTTCTGTGGAGAGAGAAAGCCCTCCATGCTAACCACAGACTGTGCTTGGATCCAGATGTCTCAGCCCCTTCAAACTGAGCTAATGAGGGCAGGGATGTGGGCAGGGAGATCCTGCCTGGCCTTGCCTCTGGAATTATGGAAAGAGAGCAAAGCCTGCTGCTTCCACTGAAGGGAGAGGCAGGAGGATGGTGATTCCTCCAGGAGGATGGTGATTCCCCCAGGAGGATGATAATTCCCCCCAGGAGGATGGTGATTCCTCCAGGAGGATGGTGATCCCCCCAGGAGGATGGTGATTCCCCCAGGAGGATGGTGATTCCCCCAGAAGGATGATAATTCCCCCCAGGAGGATGATAATTCCCTCAGGAGGATGGTGATTCCCCCAGGAGGATGGTGATTCCCCCAGGAGGATGATAATTCATCCAGGAGGATGGTGATCCCCCCAGGATGATAATTCGCCCCAGGAGGATGGTGATTCCCTCAGGAGGATGCTGATCCCCCCAGGAGGATGATAATACCCCCAGGAGGATGGTGATTCCTCCAGGAGGATGATAATCCCCCCAGGATGATGATAATCCCCCCAGGAGGATGGTGATTTCCCCAGGATGATGATAATTCCCCCAGGAGGAAAACCTGCAGTGCTGCCCCTGCTCAGAGGCAGCTGCACCCCAGCCCTGCTCATCCCAATCCCTCTGCCCTTACCCCAGCCAGGGACCCCCAGGGATGGAGCTGCCCTGGCTCTGTCCCACCCTTGCACAAGCCCTGGGGCACCTCTGCATCCAGCAGCTCTGAAGGGACTCTGAATTACTCCTCTCAAGGCATTTATAAAACATCATTACACCAATTCTTGAGGAAACCATCACTTCTGAGAGAAATCTGACTAAACAAGAACTTTTTTTTTAAACTACCTTTGCCCATCAGTGTGTTTTTAAATTATAAAGAGTCCTCTGCTGCTAGTTCAGAAAGAGAGAAGGTTTTTAGGACCATCACTTCTCTGCCCAGTCTTGCTCCCATCAGAGTCACTGGGAGCATTGCCATCACTTCAGAGATGATCAACGAGACCTTGGAGGTCTTGATTTGGCACTCAAACTGGAAAAATACATAAGTGTGGCTTTTTTTTTTCTTTTCTAGAAAAGATGCATCAGATTCTCCCTCTGGTGCCTAGCTTAAGCTTCTTTAAAACAATGACTTTGATTTGTTTTTGTGTGTTCCTCATCAGTCCTTTCCTGCAGTGTGGAGCAGGTCCCTTGCACTGAGCCACAGCAGCAAAAAGGAATTTTCTGCTGAATAAACCCTTGTGAGACTCAGTCATTACATGCAGAGAAAACTGGGTTTAGTGGGGCCCTAGCTCCCCTGAGGACTCCCATAATATAAATTATTAATAATAAAAATAAACATTGGCTAGCTTGAACCTCTCTTCATTCCCTTAGAGCTTATTTTTGTGATGGAATTAGCTAAATAAAGCCCACTTGAAAGAATGTTTAATTGCAAACTATCCAAAGAAAACAAAATGGAACTAATTGGTTCTTAGATATTAAACATTCAACAGGAGATGCTTTGGAAACAGCTGAAAGACTAATGAGCATTAGGACACAAACAGAGCAGTGAGCAGCTGAGGAAAATGCAGTCTGAACTGGACTACATTTACTTTTAAACCAGATATTCAAGTTTAGTCAGTCTGGCCCTGCCTAGGAGACAGCTTTGGGTTGTTTCAAGCCTAAACAGAGTCACAGCAACACTCTGAAAGGTTATAAAATCAGAGGAGGCAAACAAAGTGCTGACTTTGCCCAGGAAACACTGCAAAACCTTCAGTGGCTGCTGCTTCCTGCAGTGTCCCTAAAATCCCTCCAGCCTGCAGGACACATCCTAGCAAGGGCTGCTTCAAGTGGTTTTTCCTGAGCTGTTGTTTTCCTGCAGGTCTGGCAGGGAGGGCTCCCAGAACCAGTTCTGGCAGCAGGAGAGTGGCTCTGAGATCTGCCTTGCCCTCCTTCAGCCCTGGGCTCTTGCTGCTGCTGCTGAGCTCGAGCATTTCACAGGCAGCAAACAGAAAGGATCTGTTTGCTCATGTGAAAACTCCCTTTTCATTTCCATTAGAAGTTAAATCGTTGCCACACTTATTTCAGAAGTTTTTCTAGCAAGACTGGGAAGTGATGGCTCTGACTGAAATTTGCAAACAAGAAAAAACTATTAAAACATATATTAAAAGGGAGCAAGAAGCAGATAAGTTATAACAAAAATCATACCATAAAGACAATTTTAAAAAGCAATTAGTGGTAGAAGAATTTTTCTCTGCAGTGAAATCAGACTGGTGCTCAGCCACTGGAGGAGCACTGTCTCATCAGCAACATGTTTTTACTTTCCCACTTATCAGTGACTGACAGTGGGGAGGCCTCTGCCAGAGATAACAAATTCCTGGAAATGTCAGGGCCCCCAGAACACCCAGCCCAAGCACACGAGAGCTGCTCACTGCAAGAAGGGCAGACACAACTGGAAGTGCTAAGCAGAAGTTGCTCAGCAGGATCAGTCAAGATCAAACCACTTAAAGGTTTAGGCCAAAGGCTAATGTAATTTAAGGTCCCTTGAAATGTTATGAATACCATCAACAAGCACGGCCAGAGTCACTCATGGAAATGCATTTCAGCTTTCTGCACAAAAAAAAAAATCAATCAGCTCTCTGTCTCAGACTTCTTCAAAGACTCTGAACCCAATTGTTTGTTCCCTGAGGACCCAAAGCTTTTACTGCAGCTACCACATCTGCTTAGTGTTTCCTATTTTTCAGCATCACAAGGAGCTGTTCTTAGACCTTGGGCTGCCTCACTCAGCATCCATGGAGAGTGAAGTTCTGAGCCCTCTGGTGATGCTCTGCAGAGCTGCCAAGGACAGTGCACAGAGCTGGACCTTCCTGGCAGAAAAACACCCTGGGGTCATCTTCAAAACTCAGAAATGGACGTTCAGATACTAAACATATTGACAAGTGATTGCAGCAACACACTGATGCAGAGCAGGGCTGCATGCAGGCTCTGACACAGCTCCAGCACAGGGCAGGCAGTGCATCCCAGCTTCCCACAGAAACGAGCTCTGCTCCATCTGACTTGGCTTCCCCAAGAGAGATGTTTTACAAGAAGATACAGTTTTACTGCATTGTAAACAGAATTCGACAATTACAGGTCAAAGGATTCTCACTTACAGCTTCAAATGAAACGAAAAGTAGTCAAATTCATACACACACACGGGGAAAAGACTCATCGTGTGTTCCTGCAGCTCTGGGGAACAGCACAGGAGTTCTGTGAACTGGAGACCTCACCCAAAGATGCAGAGTGTGTTCCCACCCAAAGCCTTCTGCAGAGCATGTTCTCCTTACAGTTGTGGTTTTGTTCTTGAAGAACCCAAGCCCAAGCAATTTGCAGATACTTTGCATTGCTGCTGAGATGTTTTGCACTTCTGCTGTTTGTTTACAAGGATGCCCCACAGATTTTCTAAGGTTATTTAAATTCTTCTCGTTTGTTAACAAATGACGTTGTTGCACAAGGCATTGGCATGTGAAGCCTTCAGGAAGAGGGAGAGGCACAGCTGAGCCCTGCTGGAATCAGGAAGGAGCTGCAGTGACCTCAGAGCTGCACAGAGGGCAGGTCCATTGTGCACTGCCTGACTGAAGGAACATTTCTGTGTCAGGACTCTTCACCTTCCAGCTCAGAGTCTGGGGACAGACACCAGGGACACATTTCCATCCAGCCTGGGCACTTGGCACTGCACTAACAGCACTAAGAAATGAGCAGCTGCATTTACAGCAAACACAGCCCTGCAGGAGCCAAAGCCAGGCATTTCCATGGGATCCATCCAATGCTCCTCTCTGCTCTGCCACTGTACAAAACCAGCCCTCCAACCTGCTACAGACCTGCCAAACTGCAGAAAAGCCAATGAACCTTCTCACAGACCAAGCCTCAGCCACATCCATGCGCTGGGGCAATGATGGCTCCAGCAGCTGCTTTTGGAATATCCCTTTGGAAAATCCGATTTTAGCTTTACAGATCTCATCAAACAAAATCCTTCCTTATAACCCGGAGAAATCTTCTGAACTCTTTCTGTAAGATTTCAGTGACACAATGAAACATTTCAGAAATTCAGTGCACAGGGAAACTGAAGGTTATTGAGGTGGTGCTTCCTCTGCACTAGTAAAAGTACAAACCTATTCACATTAAACAGCAAACATTCAGATTTTAAAGCACACTGAGGCCTTGGAATTGCCTCCCTGTTTATCTGTTCATACCCAGCATTGGAAAATGATATTTCACTTTTCAAGTCTGTAGCCATTTCAATTATAAAACAGAGGTTATGTAAGTGCAGAGAATTATGGAAAAATATAAGAGGAAAGCACATAGTTTTAAAATTCATCTGAATAACTCCAGTACAGCTGAACTGACATTATTCACACTTTCCAGTCTTAGTCAATACTGGATTGAAACCAAGCACAAGACATTTCAGGCCCAAAGGAGGTTTTTAAGAAAATCCCAAGTACCTATATTTCCAGTTTACAGTGCCTGTCTGGGAAAGCTCAGGAGCCTGAGGAAACACTGAGCTCCTCTCATGGGATCAAAGCAGAGATGGGAACTCATTAAGGACACCTTGGACCAGCTGGTTGCACCCAGAGGGCTCCCAGAGCAGAGAGCTGGTGCTGGGGTGTGCCAGGATGCAGCTCTGAGCTCATTTCACACTGCAAGCTCAGCTCCAGCTCTGCATTCCTTCCCCAGCCTGGGCTGGAGCTCTGCCTGCAGAAGGAATGCAAGGCAGGAATCAGTTTCTTATCGGCCTGGCAGATCTTGCTGGGTGATGTGATGCTGTGGAGCTGCCAGAACTCCAATGTGGGACATGGCATGCAGCCTTGCTCCAGAGATTTCAGCCCAGAGCCCTGGCAGGACTCTTGGAGTAAGGCAAAGCTGCTTTCTGAAGCAAAAGCAACTGCTCCCAACTCGGGGATACCTGGATGTGTTTCTGTTATAAACAATTTTCATCGAAGGAAAAGGGAAGAGCCCACATTTGTATAAGAATGAGTAAAAAATGGTGTATGTCCAGACTGAGGGGCATTTGAAAGCCTGGCTATAAGAAAATAGATTTAATAATCTTAAATCTCACAGAGGGGAATACTAAAGACACAAATAAGGACAGGAGGTTTCTCAGGATAACCCTGGGTGTCCATTCCCTCCCAAATCATGGGCAGCATCCTGCACACAACTGCACAGGGCAAAATCCTTCCACCACTCCAAAGAGACCCAAACTCCACCTTGGCTTTTGGTGAGATGAACCAGCTATGGCCCTTCAGCAGTATTTCAAAATGTGCAGGGACAAAGACCTCCCAAAGGCAAAGAGCTGTGGGAATGAGGCTCTTTGTGTGTGCACTGTGGCCTTTGGGGAATTTGGCCAAGGCTGGGACTTTCCTCTCATCACTCCCCCCAACCAGAATGCAAACCTGGAGGATAAAATGCTGTGCTGTGGTCAAAAATGTCAAAAGGACATATTAAGGTAATTCACATTGCATTTTGTTTAGAAAAATATTTTCCTAAGAGCAGAGAAAAGAATGTGTTGAATAGAGCATCCACTGTTTTGAGAGAAAGAAATGCTAGCTAAAATCAAGGGCTTGGGCTACTTTAAGGCTTCCTAGGCAAGATTAAATCAAAATATTTCCTGTAAACATTCCCTCTTTTCATCAGCATGTCAGTTGTAGTAAGGAGAATGTGATCCTAATTCTCAGCATCAAAATCTGGGATAACTTTATAAACTCAAGTGTTTTCTTACTTTCACAGAAACAACTGTGACTGGAAATATTTTCCAAAGCATGTTGCAAGTGGAGGTAAGTAAATCAGCTAGCACACAGCACATTTTTGAAGGAAAAAAAGTTTCTAAAAATGAATCAGGATTTAATAAAAAATGTCTCTGAGGTAAGTCATGCCCATAATAGAATATTTTTCAATTTTCAACCCTGTACAGAGAATTTTAAACCACTAGCAGATGTACAAAACAAAAGCAAAATTGTCCCTCATTCTCTGCTGTGCACACACATAGATAGAAACAGGGAAACCAAGCAGAGGCTCCAAACATTTTCCACAAGAAAGACAATTTGCTCACAATTCCTTCTCCCTTTAAATGGTTTCTGTGGCAACACATCTGGTGCTGTAGTTCTGGGCCAGAACATTAACTGTCCTGAAAGAAGAAAGTTTTGTTGTTCTGTCTGCAGGAAGGTGAACAGAGAGAGATCTGTGCACACATAACCAGCCCAGCCCTCCTGCCCTGCCAGGCACACACAGCACCAGCCAGGGCATTTGGGCAGAGTCAGAAATGTGAATTTAGAGCATATCAGCAATGCTTAGAGAGAACTCCCATCCCTAAGCCAGGGGTTAGTAAAAATAGAACTATGAGTGCTTTAAATGATCCAAGGGGAAGGAGGTTCATTCCTAACCCTGACTGTCCCCATGGAAAGGAGCAGGGGTGCTGATTTCTGATTTCTGCTCTGCTGTGCACAGTGACATTGCATTGTCACCATCTCACACTCTCCAAAACTCCCCAAGGTCTGTAAAGCTCAGCTGCCCTGGAGGAGTCACCCCTCCCAGAACCACAGAATCCTTCAAGTTGGAAAAACCTCCCAGAACATCCAGGCTGTGCCTGATCCCCACCCTGCCCCAGCTCTGCAGCCCCTCCAGGGACACCTCCAGGGATGGGACCCAAACCTCCCCTGCCACCCTTTCAGTGAAAAAATTCTTCCCCTGGGCTGCACCAATAGATTTCACATTATGGAAATAATGGAAGTAGATTTTTGCTACTTCATCAAGAAGATGGGGGATGGATTCATGGAAAGAATATATCTGATGAGCAATAAAATGCCACTGACACAATTACTGTCCCAATAATAATTGCATATGTTCTCCATAAAATAGTTTTTATTATCTAATTTGAAACAGCTAAATTCACATCTAGAGCAGTTATATAAAAATCTGTTTGCTAACTACACTTAAGAGTATTTCTGTATTAATGGCAAGATCATCTTAGTGTTCTGATCTTCTAAACTACTGGTGATTAAATGCCTTGTCTGTGTGAAAACCAAGATTTTGCCCTAAAAAGTTGAATGGAATAAAAATGATCATTTTCAGGCATTCTGTCTTTGAAGACACACTGGTTTAAAGCAGTCTGTCCTCGGGGAGAATAAACTGGCAGCAGAAATGGAAAAGTTGAAAAAAAGGAAGTGGATAAAAGCTGGTATTTAATAAATCTGTGTGTCCCTCTTGTGCTCCCAGAGGCAGCAGCAGGGTGGGAGCTGCAGCCAGGCCCTGAGCACCTGTGGCCATGGAAGGCCTGATGTCCCCTGCACGACTCACTGGCTGGAATTTTGGATGGTCACCAGGCAATCACCTTCCAAAATCCAGTGCTGGCCAACAACAGTCTGGACCATTCAACTCTGTCTGTTCCCTCCTTCTCAGCCTTTTGGCTAAGATCAAGTCTTAGATTTAAATAATATTAAACCTGCTATTTGACACAAATTATCTCCTTCACTTCCAGTATTTCTATTTATTTCATCCAAATGGAAAAAATTAATAACCCTTCCAAGACAGTTCCCTTCTCTTGCTTTATCTTGGATAACTTTCTATAGGCAGAACCTCTGCATTGTCCTGCTGCTCTGTAATCCCACATTGTCACTCTGGGGTGTGACATGAGGATCAGAACTTTCCCCTCCCACAGACTGAGCCTGGTTCCCCTTTCTCACCAGAGGGGTTCTATTGCACTTCTGACTGTATATGAGGATAAGGCAAAGGAGCATTTGTGAAGGAATTGGCTGCAGAAGGAAATAAAGTGACATTCAAGTGGAATAAAGTGGCATTACAGTGAATTTGTGAAGGAATTGGCTGCAGAAGTAACATTCAAGTGAATAAAGTGACAGTGAGTGTGCTGTTACAGGATCCCAGCTCCCAGCCTGGATTGTTCCTCAGGCACAACCTGCAGCTGCTCTTTGTCCTGACAGAAGGAACCCATCCCATCCTTCCCCATCCCTGGGGAGCCCCTCACAATTCCCTGCTCTGGGCTGTGACAGAGCCCCCTGCAGCCCCTGCAGCCCCCAGGATGGAGCTCAGGATCCAGGGAGCCCCTCCATTCCTCCAAGGGTGTCCAGCTCTGCAGGAGAATGCTGAAGGCTCTTTGCTCACCACGTTTCTCTCAGAGCTGGGGCACAAAGGGGCTGTGCCTGCACCCCTCAGCAGCCCCAGCCCCTTTTGGCAGGGTGTGTGCAGCTTTTCCTGCACTGCTGCACGTGGTGCTTGTGTCACCCTGTGCAGGGAGGGATGGAGGGATGACACAGGAACCCAGCAGAGAGGGAGTTCAGCCACAGCATCTCTCCACTCAACATGCAATACTACCTCAGACACATTTTGCATTGTTTACTACCCTTGCAAATTATCTTCCTCTGCTTTTCTTGTTTTTAATTAAGTGCTTTAAAAAAAAAAAAAAAGTAAAGCACCTCATCAATAGGTGTAGCTCCAATTTTGCAGCTGTGAAAACACAGGTATGGATGGATTAAGTCTTGATCCCAACAAAGGAAATGACTGAATCAAGAGTTTGCGTACTGGTGCTGGTTCAATACCCAAGAAATAGCTCCAGAAATTTATAACCTTATTTTTCAAATTCCTTCAAGTTTCTTTGGTTGATGAACAACCCTATTTCCATATGGCCCAACTTATTTAAAACACTTTTTAAAGGGGGAAATTAAACTCTGTCTGAATCAAAATGTAACTGGGCTGTGACTCAAAACCTCAACTTGTATTTACACGAATAAGCAATTAAAAAAAAAAAAAAAAAAAAAAAAGAAAACCAAATAAGATGTAATCTTTGCACAGACGAAAAGAGTTAACTAAAATATAACCAGATCATACAACGACACCTCCAAAAGGCAAAATCTACACCTCATCCTGCTCCCCTCACTGTTTCACCTGCTCCAGCCAGGTTCTCTCCTGCCGGGGCTTCCGGGCTGTTTCCTGCCGGGAATGCCTTCACCCGGGATAAAAACCTCCCGAGCCTCTCTCGAGGCTGCAGCCTCTGCACGAGTGCCGGCATCCTTTGAGGATTGCCCACTTGGAGATGCTCGCTGCCCCACAGGGGACTGCATCCCCCAGAAGTGACCACATCCCTCTAGAGGTGACCATATCCCTCCAGAAATGATCGTATCCCTTCAGAAGTGACCTTATCCCCCAGAGGTGATGACATGCCCCTGGAAGTGACCATATCCTTCCAAAGGTGACCATACCCCTCCACAGGTGACCGTATCCCTCCAGAAGTGACCATATTCCTCCAGAGGCGACCGTATCCCCCAGAAGTGACTGTATCCCTCCAGAAGTGACCGTATCCCCGCAGGTGACCGGGTCCCGGCTCGGGTGTCCCATCCCCGCCGGTTCCGGTGCCCCGCCCGTGCCCAGGTGTGTCCCTACCTGTGCCCACCTGCGCTCAGCCCGGCGGGCGCGCAGCGCGGCTCGGCTCGGTGCCGTGGCGGCTGTCGCGGCTGTCGCGGCTGTCGCGGCGGGTCCGGGCGCTCGGGAGGGCCCCGACAGCCGCCGCTTATCGCCGCTTATCGCCGCGTATCGCCGCCCAGCCGGGCTCCGCTTCCAGGAAGCCGCGGCTCCGGAGCGCTCGTTTGCCGCTGGATGCCGCGGGCTCGTCCCGCTCGCTGCTTCCCTTCTCCCTCCCTCCTTCCCTCCTTCCCTCCCTCCTTCCCTCGCTCCCCCCCCGACCCCCCTGGTGCTGGCAGGGGGGCTGGGATCGCTGCGGCTCCAGCACATGCCGAGCGGGCGGTCACGGCCCGGACCCTCTGCTGTTCGTCAGGAGCATCCCCGGCGCTCCCTGCTCGCTCCAGCTGGGCAGGGACAGCGACAGCGGCAGCGACAGTGGCGGCGACTGCGACAGCGACAGTCCGGCACAGCCCGCTAATTCCGTCCTTGCCCCCCCGCTAATTCCGCCCAGTTCTTACCCCTCCTGCCTTTGCTGCCGTGCCCAGATCCCGCCTGTCCCACCTTCCCATCCACCGCTCCCTCCTCCTCTGCCCTTACCCCACACTGCCTCTTCACCATCCCTTTAGAGAGTCCCTGCTCTTGCAGCCCTCGGTCATACAGTGCTAATTATCATCATCATCATCACCACCACCTCCATCACCATCATCATCTTCCACTCATCGCCTCCTGCCTTTCCCCATCCCGCCCTTCCATAGGTTTTGGCACTGAGATGTAATTTGCCCTCTTTGATGCTCTGTTGACCAAATCCTGCTCGAGTCCTTCCTGCTGCACCCTCCACTCACCTCCTCGCTCCCGGGGCAGGTACAGCTCCGTGGGACGAGCTCCCTTCAGCCAGCTCCGAGTCACCTGTCAGGTAATCCCGGCAGGAAGGTGAAGCTGCCATGGGAAAGCAGGCTGGGATGTCCCTGCTCCTGTCCCAGCCCGTGCCCACCCACACCCACACCTCTCTCCTGAACAATGCCTGCCCGGGCCTTCTGCAAACACCCCGCACAAACATGTCCCTGCCTGGGCACAGCACCTTGGCTCCTGCTCTGGCTCATCCACCTGCCATCTGCCCTGGTTTTCTGCAGCACTTCCCCGTGCTGACAGAGGACAGCACGGACACTCCCAGGGGGATGAGCTGACTGCTTGCAATCCGGCCATGCCCGTACCAGACCCTGATTAGCCATGGTGCTTGCTTGCCTTTGGACCAGGCTCTGCAGCATCCAGCACACACATCCTCCAACCCACCCCACTGCAGGAGCTGAGACACACAGGGAAGCTCTCCAGAGATCCCCTGCAAGAACCTCTCAGGCAGGCTGACTGTTTCCTTTCACAGTTCTTTATGAAGATGGCCAGGGTTGGTATTTTGCTGTGCACATGTTTGAAGGAAAGCTTTGAAGGAGGCAGAGGAAGATCTCTGGCACAGCTTGAGGGAAGTGACACACATGAAAGTGAGAGCAGTAAGACACAAAACCAGATGGGCAGATGGAGTTGCCTGCTCCAACAATTCGAGCACTGTGGGTTTTATTTGTGTTAGAAAGAATGGTGCTGAGATGCAAGGAAAGGTGGGGTTCACAGCAGGTCCTCAAAATGGCTGGGAGCACTGCAAATGGCAACGATGGCACACCATGGATGTCACAGCTGGGTACCTGGCAAACAAAGCAAGGAGATGCAAATCCATGGATTTGTACAGGCGAGTACATGACATTCCAACCATCCTAACTCCACCAACTCTTGACTTGGTTTTCCTGGTGTTTTGGGGGTATTTGGCAGGAAGAGTCCCCTCAGCAAATGCAGCTGCAGCTGTCCTGCTGCTCTGTGGTTTTCCAGGCTGGCAGCAGTGGCTGTGTGCCCCAGCCTCAGGCACAGGACGATGCCAGAGCAGCTCCTGCAGCTCAGCACAGGGCTGGGACACAGCTGCCACCGCAGCAGGTCCCACAGCAGGGCGGGGCACACTGGGACAAGCTGAAATCAGCTGGATTTGTAGGAGGGCATTTGTCACAGCACCGAATCTCTGCAGGAGCCCTGTGCAGCCAGTTGCCCAAAAAGCCATTACTGTTAATGCCATTTCCTCCTAACCAGGGGCCTTTTAACAGAATTCACAGAGCAGCCCCTCAGCAAACACCAATGACCAAGGTTCCCTCACTCCTGGTGCACATGTCCCCATTTACTTCAGCTGAGGAATGGCTTTGTGTGTTTTTATTCCAGTTTCTTTTTTATGATCTTCATTTGCTGTGTCTTCATCTGGTGTGTTTATGTGGCTGGTGCTTGGTTTTCATTATTTTTAACTGCATTTCAGATCATTTGCTCTATGGTTTTGTTCACATTCTCCTTTTCCACGAAATTCTAATAAAACACTTGGCTACAGATTTCCCAAATTGAATACTGATGTTTAGTGCAGCTAATTATGAAACTGGGTTCAAAGTGAGTTCTATAATGTAACAATTTACATATTCCTGAAAACAATGGACACAAACCTACAAATTATTGCTACAAGCTAGTTTCACATTCTTCTGGAATTTCCTTTAGAAATACATATGTTGAGTGTTCTCACGCATATGAAAAGCAGTAAATACTGCAGTGCTGGCACCACGATAATATTTACAGTGAGGAAATAAAACACACTCTGATGGGCCTCAGACTTTAAGGGACACAAAAAAATGCCAGTACGTTTCCTTCAAGATCTCAGAGCACTTTACAAAAGCCCTTCCCAAATTCAGCCACTCAACATCCATCAGGGTAAGCCAATGATACACAAAGATCATTTTGCAACAAAGCATTCACCGTGCTTGCAACAACATTACACATTTAGTGTTTCGGCATCAGCAGTGTTCTGGCATAATCAGATTAATCATAACTTTATTGTTCAAGTCCTGGATAAAGTAGGTTTTGTTTGTTTTCTAAATGGACCGGATTACAGGCAGCCAACGCTGCAGACCAGCCCACCCTTCTCAGGAAGATCCAGACTAAACTGACTTTTAGAAAGGCTGCTGTAAACCAGAACTCTGTTTATAAAAGCAAGAGCTAATAACTCAGTAGCTGGGCCTGTTACTGGGATCCTTTGCACCAGGCTGCCTTGGAGACACAATCATTCTTGCTGCTCTTAATGCAAGCAATATGTATGCCAACATTTGCCTGTGGCTCCACCCCACCCTTCTCTAGTTTGTATTTTTTTAATTTCAGGATGCTACTCACATCTCCATAATGTGGAGTAATGTGCATAGAAGTGGATTATCTCTCAGTCTGTCGATATATGGACCAGGAACTCTCATTGCTGTAACACAACAAACTGCAGAGCAGGTTCCAGCAAACCTTCCCTGCACAGAGCACTTCTCTGAGCCTCTGAGGGGGGGCTAGAGTGAGATTAAACTCTAAATACACAGAACATGATTGTTTTTCCCCCTTTGTGCATCTATCTGTGCTGGAGTTTTTAGCCCCTGGTATTATAACTCAGGAGGGAAACTGAGAGACCTGCCAACAGAAGCAGAGTGTCTTCTAAAACCTCAACACAACTGGGACAGTGGCTGAACTCACAGGATTCAGTCTTTCCAAATGTGACATGCATGGAAAAATTGAATTACTTTTCAAGACTCCTTGGCTTGTACTTCTGTAGTTTTACTTATGACCACTGCACCAGCACTATCTGGTTAATAAACAGGGGCACTTCTATTGCATTAATGTGAACATACCTGTCTGTTAACACCCTGGAACCTCACAGGGGGCTGGCTTGTGTGGATGGACACAAAAAACACTGAGACCAAAAAGCCTAATTTAACCTGGTTATCTAATTACAATAAAAGTTTCATATTTCCCCAAATTGTTCCTTATAATGGTTTTACATTTTCCTAAAATCTCGGTAACTTCATCTTACGATTGCAACAAGAAGTCTGTGACAAATCAAAGAAATCGAATGAGTGTGCAGCATCCCTGGGAATGTTGTCCCATCCCTGGAAGTGCTGCATCCCTGGAAATGCCCAAGGCCAGCTTGGTTGGGGCTTGGAGCAATCTGAGACAGTGGAAATTGTCCGTGGCAGGGGACGGAATGGGATGACCTTTAAGGTCCCTTCCAAACCGAGCCCTCTGTGATGTGATGAATGACATTTTAAAGCTCAGTAGGAGTGATGTGGTACAGCCATTACAAACACAGGTAAGGTGTGGGAGCAGTTACTGTTGCGGGCAGCCTGCTGCGGCCAAGGCGCTGTAACTAATGGAATTAATGGTGTCATTAATGGTGTCATCAGTGGTGTCATTAGTGGGGTAATTAATGGGGTAATTAATGGGGTGATTAGCGGACGTCGCTCCGGTCACTGCAGCCCCGGGTGACCGCACGGCGCGGGCTCAGCGCCCTCTGGCGGCGGCGGCTCCCGCTGCACCCGCGACAAAGCGGCGACAGTCGCGACAGCGGCGACAGCGGCGAGCCAAGAACGGCCAAACCCAGGGATTCCCTTCAAAATTCGAACCAGGTGTGCCATCCCCCTCTGTGCCTCACAAGCACAGCCCCTGCTCTCAGGCTGTGTGGCACTCCTGCGCGGCACCCAATAATAATTCAATCTCAACTAGCAATAGTTCATTATTTTACAAAAGCTGTCGTCATTTTTACAACCGGATGCAGGAACCATTTGCGAATTGAATTAATTGTCTCGGTCCCTGCCACGAGCTCCCCTCTTCACACGTTTGTGCCCCAGAAACGCAGGGCACAAACTCACTACAGCAGCTCTGAAAGAAGGCACATAAAAATCTTGGGAGCTCAGGAAAAAGTCTTGATGGTGCTTCTGGAACTGCACCTGCAAAAATGTGTGGCAGGAGGGATTTGGGCAGGAGAGCACAACCCAAACTCACAAAGGGAGGCTGAATAACCCCGAGTTCAGCCAGCACCTGGGGGACAGGGGACAGGGCACAGCACAGGTCACACCAGCTGGGGGACAGGCATTGTGGAACGGGAGCTGGTGTTTATAAAAAATTCAACTGGGGACTCCACACAGGCTGCTCCACTCTGACCTTGAGGTCTAGCAAGCACTGCTCGTGTACAAATGTTAATTTGTGGCAAAAGGCACAAGTGCTGGCAATTAAAAGTCTCAGATGTCACATTTATGAGGTGACAGTCACTAGCAGAGTGACTTTCTTCACAAATACTCATAACATGTTTTCCAGGTAAGCTCAACAGCAAAGCTTTTATTCTAAAAGGTTTATTAGGCAGAGCTTTTTATCTAAGAATATGACAAAAGTAAAACCCCAATCTGCACCAAACAGTGTTTAGAGTAAATTTTGCAACAATTATTCTTTTGATTTGCCCTTTTTTTTTTTTCCCCAAAAAATTCTGGACCAGGAATACTCAGTGAGTAGTGGAAAACCAAACCAGAAATGTTCAGGAATTCCTTGGTGTAAAGAAGCCCTGAAGTGTTACCTATTGACCTGGCCAGGTTTCCTCTGAGCACCTTGGGCAGGAGAGGTAAATCATTAAACCCACACACCAGAGCCAGTGTGAGGTGTCAGAACTGCCCTGTTTAAACAGGGGGAATTTCGAAGTGATTCAGAGTAATTCAGAGTCATTGGACACAAATGGATTACTAGAAGAAGGGGAAGAAAAAGCTTTAAAAGCTTTTCATTATTTTAGTTAGAAACTTCAGAGAGGTTAATGTATCACTACCAGCTTTTGACTTGCTAGGAAAGTATTTTCAGAAAACTTCATGAGTTTATCACTGGATCGAGTTTATAACTGGATTTATAACACACCTGAAACAAATGTTTCTTTGACAGGCAGCACAGTATGAAGGAAACCTTTCTCACAAAATCAGACAAAATAGAAGTACAAAATGAAAGAAAAAACCCAACCCCAGGAAACTATAAATATTTTATTGGGAAAGATCTCATGTATAAACTTTAAAAACAATCAATTCATTTTGTCACAGGCAGGTAAGTAAATATTGCGTCAAGGTAACAACTAAAGGTTCCTGGAGGAGGAGTGGGGAAGAAAAAAATGCTGCTAGGTTTGCTGACAGCAGAAAGGAAAGCAAAGGCAGAAACAGAACACAAAAACTCATTACTAACCCAAGTACTGGTTTCCACCTCAATAAAATAAAATTTTAAAAAATTTTAAAATTTAAAAAAAAAAAAAAACAAAACTAAAATTAAAATCTTGTAACTGTCACAATTTCAGGGTAAGAAATAACATTTTTATTACAGGAGTGCTGTTTGAATACTCCTGTTATTAATAAAGCAGCTGAGTTTCCCTGCACTGGGGTTGAGCTTTGCTCTGTGTTTGTGCAGAGCTGTTGGGATGGAGGCTGTTCCATGGAGATTAAATTCAAGCTCCCCTTGTCAGATGCTTCCTCTCTGGTGCAGCATTTGTGAACTCACACACTCTGCCCCAGATCAGCAGAAGGGCAGGGAATGCATTTCCTGTGAGCAGTGCTCTCCAAATCTCTGCCCTTGTCACCTCAGATGCCTCCATGAGCATCCTGGCATCCTGGTTTGTCTGCAGCACTCACTTACCAAGGGGAGGCAAAAGCAATTGTAGCTCACACTGCTCCCTAATATTCTGAAAATGGAGTATCCAAGTGCATGCACTGCTGGTGAAAACACCTCTGTAGGGAAATGTAACTGGGACACAATTAATGCATCAAAATTGCAGAAGGTATCAAAAATAAAGCCTGTAAGTACAGAATTTATTTTTTAAAGAAAGCAAGACTTTCTTATTATCATTTTGAAAATAAAGCTTCTCTTTTTCCCTTTTAGTTTTCTCCACCCATCAAAAATAACTCTCCAGTCTCTCATCATCTCCAGGACAAAACCAGATTACAATCTAGTGCATGTAACAATCACTCCTTTGAGCTGGCACTGACAGTGTAAATAAAGACTACTTTATGTTAAATATGAAATCAGCATAAGCCCTGAACTGTGCAATAAAAGATTAGGTCATATCAATAACAGTCAGCTTATGCTGACAGAATTTTTCTGTGCTTTATCCTTGGAGGTACTCTGTGAACTCCCAGGAGGGCTGTATGGAATATCATTCTTCAAACGTGGGAAATCTGGGACAGGAAAGCAACATCACAAAATTTCACTACACTGCATGGTGGACCTAAGTGATGGAATTTCTACACCAAAACAAATAAAGGAAAAAAAAAACCAAAAAAAGCCTCTGAAATAAACTTCCCCAGCAGCTCAGAGATCAGGAAACCCAACCTGTCTTTCAACTTCACAGAAACTGAACGTGCCACGAATAGCTCGATCAGGTCTGAATCACAGGTTGTACAGAACTTGTGACTAAAATAGCTCAGTAAGCTTCCCCTACAGAGCCTGCCTCACTGCCCACCTTTATCTGAGATCAAATTGTTTATCACATTCCTTCCTCATACGTCAGCTCCTTGTGATGAAAGCCAGCCAGTGATTAATACATTTTATTAGGTTGGTTCCAGTGACTTGAGATGAATTTGCTCTGACTCCTCAGGCTCGCTCCCACACCCACTGCCTGGCACTCCAGCCATGCTAGGAATGCACAATAGAAAACAAATTATCTGAGGCGATACCTCATAAATCTATAGCAATAAAATGAACTGCACAAGGGCTCCAAGCAGAGATCAGCTTCAGGAGGTTTTTCCTCCCTCTCTCCAGGAGAAAAGAGCCAACCCAACAGCTTTAAAGCCCCAGAGAAATCACTGTTCTCTTGCACTCAGCTCATTACACAGAGCTGTAGAAGACAGATATGGAAAGCAGAGCCCAAACTCTCTTCAATGTTATAATTACAAAGTGGCAGAATAAGAGGTTTTATCCTGGTCTTGCTCCCATAGCTGTGATCTATTCTAGTGCACCAGGATCACAGATTCTATCTGAATTTACAGGCTGAATTCTCCACTTATCCTTCTGCAGTGTAAAACCAAAAACATGCAGAGTAAAGGAGGAGACTTGAATCAGCCTAGACACCGTCTGGCAGCAAACTATACTTAACTATTAACAATATCCTCTGTGCTAATTACAGCTTGTCTTGGCTCGAGTGAGAGCTGCAATTCCTTTGCCTTTGGCGTGATGGGAGGAAGATCAACTGCACAAAAAATCAGCACCGACTTAGAAGTGATTCAGCACTGGATGCTTTTTATTTAATTACTGATTACCAGCTGAGACTTGAGAACTGGCTAGACACCCATGGCTTTTCCTCAATTGCAGGGCATTGTTTGAGCCATCCACACAAGACCTAAATGAGGAAACTTCGCACCGGGTTCTCCAGGTTTATAGATTATAGAGAGATTTGTAATTCAAAGGTCTGTTGACATAATGAGATCAATGTACGTGTTCTTGCCCATACACACGTGAGAAGTCAATTTTTTTTTTCCCAGACAGTTTACAGTCTCTTCACTCGTGGATTTTGTACTTTTGTCAGGGAAGCTTAACTGGCCTTTAAATAAAAACAATTTATCTGAGAATTAATACAATAGGGAAGCTCTGACATCACCAGACCCTGCAATCTTATTTCTGACTAAAA
This sequence comes from Erithacus rubecula, assembly GCF_903797595.1. NCBI lineage: Eukaryota > Metazoa > Chordata > Aves > Passeriformes > Muscicapidae > Erithacus > Erithacus rubecula. The sequence goes on along the minus strand of NC_136670.1, from coordinate 13,846,667 downwards.
TGAAAACAAGCTCCATGAACACCTTTATGCTCAGGATGGACACAGAGGACTCCTGAGAGGGAGACTCCAAACTTCTGGCCTGACCAAGGTTTGTTTATGTAATGTGCAAACACCAACTAACACAGGTGAGGTTTGTGCGTTACATCCGTGGGACCCTGAACCAGCGAGTCACTGGGGCTGGAAGTGAATCTTCCTCTGGGGACACTTCAGGGCATCCCAAACTCGGTGTCCGAGGGGTCTGAGCCGTGTGAGGGGTGCGGGACGGCGGCTCCACCGGGCTGAGGAAGGGCTGGGGTCAGGGATGGCTCCTCACGGCTGTGCAGGAATGGAGTGCAGCATGGAGACTCCTGAGGGCTGAGGAAAGGTTAGGGTTACGGTCAGGGTTCATTCCTCAGGGCCGTGCAGGAATGGAGTTCAGCATGGAGGCTCCTGAGGGCTGTGGGAGGGTGAGGATTAGAGTCAGGGACAGGGCTGGGGTCAGGGCTGGCTCCTCACGGCTGTGCAGGAATGGAGTGCAGCATGGAGACTCCTGAGGGCTGAGGAAAGGTTAGGGTTACGGTCAGGGCTGGCTCCTGAGGGCTGTGCAGGAATGCAGTGCAGCATGGAGGCTCCTGAGGGATGGAGGCTCCTGAGGGATGGCTGCTCCCCGGAGAGGCGCCTCAGGAGGCAGCGGGAGCCGATCCGCGCTCCAGCCCCGAGCACTGCGGGACAACGGCGGCGAGGCACAGCCCGCACCTGCGGGGATACAGGAGCCCGGAGCCCCGCAAGCTCCCGCAGCGCTCCCGCAGCGCCGCCTCCATCTTGCGGCGCGGCCGCAGGTGCGCGGCCCCGCCCGTGCGCGGCCCCGCGGAGGCGGCGCAGGCGCGGCCCCGCCCCGTGCCCGGCAGGTGCCGGAGGCGCGCGGCCCCGCCCCGGCCCGGCCGCGCTGAGGGCGGAGGCGGCGGAGCGGCCGCGGCTCCCGGGGGCTCTTGGCTGGGCCGCGCCGCTGCCCGTCCCGCAGCGCTCCGGCCGACTGAGCAGCGAGAGCAGCGGACGCAGCCCGGCATGAACCGGGCTCAGCGCGGGGCCGCGGGCAGCCGCGGCCTGGGCACCATGGAGGTGAAGAGCAAGGTGGGAGCTGCCGCCGCCTGAGGCCGCGGGCGCGGGGGGAAGGATCGGGCCGGCCCTGCGGAGCCGTGGGGCGGTGTCGCTGCGGGGACAGGGACAGGGACAGCTGCTGACTCACCTGCCCGAGGGGCCCGGCACGGCCCCGCCGGCCTGAGCGCTCCGCAGGGCCCGGGCTCGGGCGGGCCCGCGGCACCTGCCCGGCCGGCGGGGTCTGCTGGGTGCGGGGACAGAACTAAACGGTTTAAAAAACAAAACAGGTAAGTGGAGTCGGCCCGTAAGTTTCTGGACATACTAAAAGACATAGAGAGACATTCGTGTTTTGGGGATGGCGTGAGATTACTGGGCCAAAGGAGGTGTTTGGGGACATACTTGGGGAGTGGAATACGTGATCTGCAGAGGTCCCTTCCAGCCCTGACAGTTCTGTGATAATCCACAAGCATCAAAACCCGCTCTTTGTCCGAATTGCAGTGTGTGCGTTTGTTAGTAACTGTTTCTGTAGTTACCATTTTTTCCCTTCATGATGATGTCTTTCTGTAGCTTTGTGTGGGGTAGAGCCTAGGCTTACACTAGAGGTGAGCCTGGCTGTTTTATCCGGCGGTGGAGTTTGCCTTCTTTAGAGCCCCGAGAGACTTTTACCCTGGCGGTGTTTCAGGAGTGTGAACCTGCGTGTTCCTGCCGAGATCACCCGTGTCAGGTGCTCACGCCTTTGCCCAGCTCTCTAAATTCTCCCGTGCGTGCATCCATGTTCCTATTTTTATTTTTTATTTGCTTGTATGGCAAAATTTTTCTGACAAAGCTTTGATATTCTGAGAGAAATTAGATTTTTTTTTTGTTCTGCTTTATATTTGTAATAATTTCCAGTTGTAAAACTGCTGGATGTACAGCATGGAGTCTCGGTGTTAAATACCCTTTTTCATCTCCTAGGCAGATTGTAATGAATCCACATGGGAATGTGTTTTCCATTGGTGGACACGAGGATCTCTTGGGTTGGTTTTTGAAGTGGGGAGCAGCCTGTGTTCTGTCCCCTCCTTTGCTGCTGGTGAGGGGGAGCACTCAGGACCTGAGTTCTGGGTGTTCAGGAATAACACATCACAGTGCTGGAACTTCTGGGGAGTGTGTGGTTGGTCTCTACAGCTTGAGTGAGGATGATTTCTTTAAAGTGTTCATTTTTCATGTGGCCTAAACCAGCAAGCACAGGAATATCTGGTTTTTGGATATCTGGGTAGCTGTTGTTTCACTTACCAGTTAGTACTGTGATGGTGAAGTCTTATTTATGCTCTTATAAGGCTGAAAATTATCAGTATGATGTGCTTACAAACCCAAATCACTTGTTTCTGCAGCCAAAAACTCTAGATTCACTGTTTCCCCACTGTGTGTTTTCCTTGATTTAAAATATTCTAGGGAGTCAACCATGTGATGTGTTCCTGGTGTTTGTACAGAGCAATCCTAATGAATAAGGATTGTCCCTCAAGTGCATATTACAGAGCAGGATTCAAGGCATTCCTAGAACTACTTGCTGCTAATGCATTATTTAATAGCACCTCAATTTAATATCTCAGAGGAGTCACCTTCCTTCTATGAAAATGAGCAATTCTGAGGAGAAAGAAGAAAGGCCTGTGTGGGACGTGGAGGGAGCCATTCTTGTGGAGTGGCCTGGCCTTTGAAGGCTCAGTGATGTACAGCTCTTTATTTAGATATTCCAGATCAATAATTGTGCCTCAGCTGACGAGGCTGGGCCAGCACAGCCCAACTGTGGTTGCAGTTATATGAGCACAATCCTTTTGTTAGTTTAGTTTATTCAGTTTGGGTAACTGCTCTGAGCTTGCCCTGGTGATTCCCCATGCTACTTGAATTCCAGTCTGCCCATTTTCTTGTCATGGGGAATAAAACTCCATACCCCAGACTAGAGTTTCTAATAATGGAATAAGCTTCTAGTTCTCTCTATGTTCAAATTTCCCCTCTTTCTCCTGACTTGGAATAATTTTTTTTCTGAGTAAAATCTTAGTAACTGGTAAGCCAGAGAAGGTCAGTGCAGCTCACGTCCTCTCAGACTTGCATGGAGCAGCTCTGTGCTGTGTTTCAGAGGATTTCAAAATGTGATCCATAAATGAGTGTTAAGTGAGCATCCCCTGTGCCTTCCTGGTGTGCTGCCATGGCTCCCCTGCCTCTCCCAGGGGAGTTCCAGGGAGCAGCACGGGCTCAGAAGAGCTCAGGTGGCAAGGAGCCTTCTCTGCTTGAGTTACTCCTGCAGTGTCTCATCTCCTCTAGAACGTGGAGTGCAGCTCTGCCATGGGATGGGGGGCAGCATCGGGAGGGAATTGCAGACATTTCAGGGGTTCACATAATGGAATTGCACAGTTGGAATTGTCTTTTACCTGCTCTCTAATAGTACTGAGCAAACTGTGGTAGGAAATGCGAGTGGGTTATTGAGTCTCTTGGTATTTGCACCAAGTATATATGAAATAACAGGGGGAAAAGAAAAAATCACACGTTTGAAAATCTGGCCCTTTGCTTGTTGTGGTGACATTCAACATTCATCCAACCTGAGGGTGAGGTTGTTGGCTTTTAAAACTTTTATTACTGAATTATGTTTAAACTGTGTAATCCTTGAAAGCCAAACAATTTCTATTGCTGCGGTGCGTGGTGGGGAAGGATGTGAGGCAGGATGAAGTCCTGCTGTGATGTCATCATTGAGCTGTGCTGCCTCTGACGTGTGGGAGTTCTCCTGTGGGCTGGGCTTTTGTTTGTAAGCAGCTATGAATCATCCTTTCTGCCTTATTAGTTAATAGCGGGGTAATTGCAGGTGTTTTAGAGCAGGAATGTTCCCAGATAGTTCCTTTCTTTGGAGCCTTTGGAGGAAGGTGGGGTGTTGAAGGTGTAGCTTGTTTTAAGTTAGCATTTTGTTAATGTGCTAACAACGGGGTCCTTGTCTCCTGCTTTTCAGTCCTTTGTGTGTGAGAGCTCCAAGGCTTTTATTCTGCAGAAGTTTGCAATCAGGTGTGAGGTAAGGTGCCACCTCCACACCTCCTGTGTAACACACACCAAATATTCGATACTGAGGCTCCAGCTTGCACTCAGAGCATTTTGTTCCACGTGTCCTTCTGCTCTGCTTAAAACTAAACTTGCTGAAGAAATTGTTTAAAGTCTTTATTTTCACTGTAGTTCAGCAGTAGAATTCACACGCACAAAAAAAGCAGCCAACTGAGGTTTTTTTAATTACTGGCTTATTATCCTTTTGACTCATATGCAGTCTGTTCTGGTTTTTGTAACCTGGCTGCTGCTATCTCTGAATTCCTTTTGACATCTCTGGTATGTTGTGTATGTGCCTGCTATGGAGGATTTGGAGTAATTTTTATCCAGTATTCTGTTTGCTTTGGGTCATGCCCTTTTTAGGCAGAACACCAACACTTTACTAGCTACGTGTGGTAAAAATCACAGTTTGTCTCGTCTACATCTAATGCTCATCCTTTTCTTGGCACTGGGTTGAGTCTCCTGCCTGCCCCCACTGCCTTAAGAAGCAACATGTTTTAATAAGTGTTTGCTTTGGAGATGATTTAGGAGTCTGAGCTTGAGTGGATTTGTGAGTTTTTGTTGAATGGTTTTGTTGACTACAAGCAAACCCTACCCTTGAAAGAAGTGTCAGTGACTAACTTTTTTGTGTTTTCTGAACCTTGCCAGATTCAGAAAATCCACATTCTATACCCTGGATAGAGCCCTGATTTAAGAGAGTGTTGCAGTCAAGATTTGAGCCTTGCTCATGCAGGCGAATGTTGTGATGTAGGAGGTGGTGTGTAGGTTGTGATCTAGGAGGTGGTGGCTGTTTTTCTATATTTTTTTCTATATTCTATATTTCTCTCTAGGTAGGAGCAGAGTGGCTGAGGGCAGCTCCCCAGAGCTGGGCTGTACTGAAAAGCAGCAGCAGCAGCTCTTTGTGGTCTTCCCATGCCAGTGGCATTTCCACATCCTGCCCAGACAGGGGTGTGAGGGCGGCTCAGCCTTGCCTGGGTGAGCCCCAGTTGTGCAACAGACTCTCCACACTGTTCTCAAGGGCACTGCTGGTTCTTGGAACCAAATTCCAGGTGGTCACATACCAGAGGATGTTAATCACTGTGCTGTTGGAGCCACCTCAGCAGTGCTGCCTCCATCTGTCCCTTGCCCAGTGGGGTTGTTTCATGAGCCTGGGACAATCTGCAGGAGTCCCTGCACAGTTTGGGTTTGTCACCTTAGTGCTGCTGAGCTCCTGTGAAATGGAACCATCAAACAGCCTTGGCATGCTCAGAGGTACACCTTTACCAGGTACAAAACTAGTTAGAACTTGGGGGGGGGAGAAAACCAACTTTTAACTGACTGTTTTATACCACATCAAAATTGCTTGTTGTAATTTTTGAAGCGCTTTTAATTCCGTAACATTTCTGGTTTAAAATAAAATAATTCTGTGGTTTCCATGTTCATGATGTAAGATTTGTTCTGTTGTAGTTTGGGGCAGAATTTCGACGATTTTCTCTGGAGAGATCCAAGCCTGGCAAGTTTGAGGAGTTCTATGGGTTACTGCAGCACGTGCACAAGATCCCCAATGTTGATGTGCTGGTGGGATACACAGACATCCACGGGGACCTGCTGCCCATCAATAATGATGACAATTATCACAAAGCAGTTTCTACAGCCAATCCTCTGCTCAGGATTTTCATTCAGAGAAAAGGTAAGAGCACTTGAAGAATGTGAACCATCTGTTTGTCCAGTGTGATGTATGGAAGAAAAAACCCTTCAATCCTATTTCACTATGTCAAACTCTGTAGTAATTAGGGGGCATGAAAGGTATTCACAACTTGTCTCTTGCAAGGGCTTCCTCTGGCAACCTATTTATACTTTGTGATTTTTTGCTGATAATTAGTTGAGCTAAAGTCAAGTTAAATCTCTAGCAAATGCTTCTTCCTAGTTTTATGTAAGCAAATCAAAATAAATTTTTAACCTCTAAGGTTTTCTACTGTGTGTGTTGCATATTTTTCACTTAAAATTCTAATCTTGATCAGGCAAGAAGAGAAACCATTACAGGATGGAAAGTAATATTAAAAATGTTATTGCATGAAGTATTAAATGCAATATTAAAGTATAAATTCAGAACTGACTTTGTAATATGCTACTCTTATCACACTTTCATAATAAAACATTCTGAAGTTTTCAGTTGAAAGCTTATTTCAGTGAGCAAACCTCAGGAGTGAGGGCTGCTTGCTTTGTTGGTTTGCCTTTAAAAGTAGTTTGTCTGCTCTGGTTGTGTGTTCCTATTGTCTGCTTTTGTTTATGAAGGGAAAAAAAATCCAATTAGAAGTTTGTATTTGTTCTTGTGGTGTTGTTCCTGGTTGTTGCTTAGGCAGGCATCTTTTCCTTTGAAAATACTTGGGCATCAGAGCCTTTTATCCACTCCCACTCCAAAAATGAGCCAGCTCCACAAGAGGCTGACACAAGCCCCATGTTCATAAGCAGTGTGGCTGCTTGGCAGGGGCTGAGTGCTGGCACACATTTGTTTTGTTGGTGGTGATGCCTGTGTTCCCAGTGCTGCAATGCCACAGCCATGAACCATTTGCTGTAGCAGAACCTGGAGGGACACAAGGCCTGTGATTTCATCTAATCTCCTACAGTAGCCATATGACAGGAAGGGATAAGCCACTTTGTCAGACTGGGATTATTGAGTTTATATTTTAACACCATATGTTTTTAGATTGTTCCTGGTGTGACAGGTCTGATGTTGCCTGTTCCAGTGTTACATTTGTAAGGCTTTCTTTTCCTACCATCATTTCCCTTGGTTTGATCCAGGTGCATTATTTGTTCCTCCTCTGCTGCCAGGAGTTGATGTAATGCACAAAAGTAGAAGATTAATCCATTTTAGTTATCAGTACAAGAATGGATGAGCAGGAAAAGCTGTGTAGAAAGTACCAGGTGTCAGTGCCTTCCCTGGGACACAAGAAGGAGTTTGAGGCAATGAAGAGCCCAGGCTGGCACCACAGTCCTCTCTGCACTTTGTTGGGAATTAGTTATGATCACACTGATCTCATCTGATAAAATTGGGGCTTTGCCTTCACTGCCTTCTTTCTGTATAGAGTAGATGTTTGTTTCATGGAAAATACAGAAATAACTTCTCTGTTTTATTTGTGATGATTTGCCTGTAAGGCAAGAATGGTGGAGTTAGGGATGGTTCATATTTTGTGCAGTGTGATTTGTTTAAGTGTGCTTAATTCCTGGATTGATTGCAGAAACCTTCCTGCCTCTGGAATGAAAAGAAATGTCTGAGCAAATACCTGCTGTTGATGGGGCTGCTTTGGAACTATAAGTGACACAAGTTACTTTTCCACCTGCAAGGCAGCTTGTGGCTTTCATGCATTCCTTTAAATCAGCTGAAAAGTTTTGGTGGGTTTTGTAATGGAACTTTGACTTCTTTTATATTTCCAGCAGCAGTAGTTGGGAATTGAAGATATTTGACAAAAAGCCACTGAGGGGAAGAGGGAAAGTGTTTGATGCCTTATAATATATGAAATTTTTATCATTCTGTCTTAACTATTTAGAAAGTTACATGCAATTTGTGCAAAGCCAATCTGAGGTATGAGCAGGCTGCAGTGAAATCTAATGTAAATAGTGTTAACTTCTTAGTGTACTGCATCCAAGGAACACCTTGAGGGGTTGAAATGGGAGCTGCAAGGTGCTTTTGCTTTTATTAATAAGCAGTGGTTGTGATAATGGAACTCCAGAATATGGGAAATGTTATGCCAGGGTAAGAATTCTTTTCTGTCCTGTTTGAGTTTGGTTCCTCATTTCTGAAAGCTCTGTCACATTGGTTGATGTAGTAAAAAACCCAGAGATTCTGTAATAAATCACATCATTCACCTTAGACTCCTCCAATTGTATTTCACCAAATTCCTTTAAAATACTTTATAAACTGCTCCAGTGCTAAATGTAAACTGGGCCTTGATGTTGCCCAAGTCAGGATTGGCTGTCAGCTTGCAGAAAACATTCCTTGCTGGAATTTCATTCTGCAGTTTAACAGATTAACAGGTACTGTTGACATCTGGTATTTAAAGGTTAAACTGATGTATTGTGATTAAATCCAGATGTATGGGAGTCACTCTGTCTGTGAGAAAAACCTTTCTGAAGAGAAGATGGAGGGGAGCAATCTGCACAGGCTGCAGGGCAGCTTGATGTGGGCAACTTTGCATTGTAAATATGAGAACAGGAGAGATAACAGAAGATACATTTCATTCTAATATCCCTAACAGTCCCTTGCAGGAATCTAAATTACAGTATCCAACTGCTGCAAGTTCTGCAGGGATGTGGCTGTATTTAGTGAGAAGTGGGTTCTCTGATTAATCCACTTGTGTCTCTTGAGAGATTTTGTCACTGAGAACCTTTGCTTTGGTGAGAAGTAAGAGCAGTTGGCTTTAAAAGCAGCTCTTTGTGGACTACCCTAGCTAGAAGCACAGGTTGCTTTCCTAAAACCATATTTTGTTATATTCTGTGATTAAATAAGAGGAGATTTGTTGGGTTGTATTTAAAAAATGCTAAATTACATCTCTGTTAAAATACACTAACAACTTTGAGGGCTATGAAATCGAATTCTCAAGAGGTAATTCTACATTGATTTGCAAATGGTTCAGGAAAATATTTTTTAAATCTGTCTTCAATACCGTTAAATTGCAACCAGATCTGACATTTGTGGGCTTTTGTTTCCAATTTCATGTAATAATTCTGTACAGATTGGTGCCACCTTGAGCTTGAAGCTGCTGGGGGCAGAAATCCTGCAGCGAGTGCTGTTCTCCTTCCCACTGGCTGCAGTTAACACCTTGTCCTTTGGCTTCAGGCCAAAATATTTTTCACCGGGGTTTTAAACTGATTAGTGAGGTGCCAGAACAAAGATGCCTTTGTAGTGCAGAGTATTGCTTTAGAATCTTGTTCAGCAGTGGAACAGAGGTTACCCAGAGTGTGCTGCTCCCTGGAGATTGGGGGAGATGAGCTTATCAACCTTTCACTGGTTTTTTCCTCACAAATTCTCTAACCTTAACTGTCTGTCTGATTCCTGCTAGTTCTGAATTATCAAACTGTTAAGAGCAGTTATAATTAAAAAAAAACACCTTACCCTCCGGTGTGTCAGAGTTTTTTAAATGTTTTGACATCTGGCTTGCAGTTTTGGGATGGTTTTATTTCAGCCATGTGTTCTGTAACTCAAGAAAGTTACTAAAAAGAAAAGCACCTGCTCAATTTAAGATTTCTGATTGTATATTTGTCTTCTGAGAGAGACTTCTAAAGTTCCTCTCTTTTCCAATAAATGTTTTTCTGCTCTTAGTTTTTGTTTAAAAAAAACCTTTTTAATCTGTTATTTCACATACAGACATTTCCATAGTATTTCTTTCAAAGCCAGTCCTGTTGGAGCTGATTTTCATTTTTCTCTGCTAACTGGAAAAATTGATTTGAACAGAAGTTAGCAACTGATAGTTGTGGAAGGCAGGCTGGGAGGTGGTTTCTGTGAAGGAAGTTGGGAACAGTTCTAAATCTAACTTGAGTAAAGAGCACAAACTGCCTTTGATCATTTACAGGAAATGATAGATGTACTTGGATGTAATAAATACGTGTTTGTATATCCAGTTTGTGCCAGACTTCCTGCAGGGTGTGTGATTTGCCATGAAGGTGAAGAAACCTTGGAGGGATCATTGGATGCTTTGCATGTTTGATCTGACAGAATGGGTAAAACACCAGAGTCTGGCTGATTCTCTGGATTGTGCACTTTGAATTTAGGGAGAAAACCCCACCAATTGAATTCCTTTTAATGTTGCAATGTGGGAGAGAAAATCAGTCCTGGCAGAGCTTTGTGCTGTTCTCTGGTGTCCTTTCCTGCAGCAGCAGAGCAGGGGCCTGGCTGGCAGCAGCCTGTGTCACCTGAGCAGGAATGAGTGCAAGTGTTACCTTGTACTTAAAGCCAGACCTGTCTAGGATCTGATTTCACATTTGTTCTTTCCAGGTTGTTTTGTAAACAATTGTAGTTCTAAATAAAAAAAAGAGACGTTATTGCACCTCATTGAATTGCAAAAATCCTTTCAATGAAACACCAGATGTCTAACTGGAAACTGGTTGGATGGGTTGTCAGGAGAGATAAGGGCAAAACTTCTCTCACTTTTTTCTTTGATCATAAATTTTTAGCAAACATGAAAAGAATTGCTCCATGTTGTCTGAAAAGTCAGCATGTTTGTCAGCAGTGGAGTGCAGGGTTTAACCAGGTGATCTTAGGCATCCCAAAGGGCCTTCCAAGAGAAAATGAGTTTGCATTTTTGTAGGTGTTTCACTGCAGACACAGGTCACCTGTTAAAATGCTTTGGTTGGGGAGGTTAAATTGGTTTTTTAATGCACCAACCTTCAACACAGTGACCTAACACTGTTGGACATGTGAAGATCAGTTTTTAGGCTGTTTTAAAAGCCTTTGTGCTTGATGTTAAGACCTAATGTTACATTAATTAAACCTTCAATTATGATGTAACTGAGATTGCTACAAGAAGTGACATCAGGCTGTAGTAGGGCTGTGCCAATCAGGTATCTTCAGAAATAACTCCTGATTGTGTGAATTAAATTGTTGAACAACTTTAGCTGTAAACATCAGTGCAGAAGATGCTCTGTGTTTAGCAAACAGCTAAGCAAGAGCTTTGCCTTCTTTATGGTGTAATTATTTTTTTTAATCAAAGGACATAAAAAAGAAATGTAAATGAGGCCATCATCAGGACACATTTCTCTAAAACACGTTGATGAACTATTGTGTACACACATGCCAGGAGCTGACAATAAATCCCTTTGAGGTTTTTTTTTTTGTGGGCTAATTTAAATTTGCTTCTTTTCCTCTTGTCCTTTATCTTTTGGAGTAGCAGGTCCAAGGCTGCCTTCCTGCTGTTGTTGTTTCCCAGCCCTGGAGGCTGGCAAGGGAGGAGTTGGTGTTGCAGACTGCAGTAGTGCTTGCCTGTTGCTCCAGGAATATTTTCTCTGTTGTATTTTGCTTAAAGCATCTGAGGATTCATGTCTGTATCTGAGCCTCAGGAACAAGTGCACTCATTGATTTCCTCAGCAGCTGGCAGCTGTCCTGAAATGCCACCATTGCCAGCCAGCCCAGAGCTCAGACTGAAATGTGTGGCCATTCTTCCACTTCCTTGGCTGTACCAATGGCCTCTGGATGGGATAAAACAAAGAGATCCCAACTTCCCTGGGTGCTGGGCTTAGTGCAGCCCAGGTCTGAGTGATTACTGGGGCTTTCCCTGCACAACAAAGATGTGTGCAGTGGGCACAAGTGTAAATCTGAGGAAGAGCAGATCTCAATGTATTTGGGCTCATTCTTTTTGGTGAGTTATTGCATATTAAAGAGGAAAGTGGAACCTTTGGTAAATAAGCATTTCAGAAATCAGTACTGCTTTCACAGAACACGTTTTCCTGTCCCTTACAAGTAGCTGTAGGACTAATATGTTTTCTTTTGGGGTTTTTCTAAGCTCTAAGCCATTTGCCTATTCCTGCATCAGGTTGTGGCAGTTACAGCATTGCTTGCATGAACAGTTTTGCTTGAAGTATTTGTGTGCAAGGTCTCTTTGTTTCTGCTCCACAGCCATTTTACCTACATGGGGTGGGGGCAGGGAAGAGTGCAGAATGGAATAAGCTTTCTGGAGTTTGAATCCAGGTCACTTGGCTGGCTCCCAGTAACTAGGCAATAATAGGCACACTGGCTGCTTTCCCTTTTTCATTCTTTCTTTTCCAATGATCTGAAACCTGAGGAGAGAAAACTAGCAAGTGGAATTACTCTGAATAAAATTAAAATGTTTCTAGGAATGCACTCACTCTTTCCATTCTACCCTTTCTCAGGCAGCTGTAGCTCTGTGTCTGCTGCTGCTAACTTGCTTTTTGCATTCTTTTCTTTCAGTAGAAGAAAACCAAAAGTATTCCAAACTTTGAATCTCCTAAGGTGAAAGCTTTTGCTTGATGAGTGGAGAGGGTGTTTCTGTGGCAGTGTAGTTTGACTCTCCTAAGGTGAAAGCTTTGTTTGACAAGTGGAGAAGGTGTTTCTGTGGCAGTGTAGTTTGACTCTCCTAAGGTGAAAGCTTTGTTTGACAAGTGGAGAGGGTGTTTCTGTGGCAGTGTAGTTTGACTCTCCTAAGGTGAAAGCTTTGTTTGACAAGTGGAGAGGGTGTTTCTGTGGCAGTGTAGTTTGACTCTCCTAAGGTGAAAGCTTCTGTTTCACAAGTGGAGAGGGTTTTTCTGTGGCAGTGTAGTTTGAATCTCCTAAGGTGAAAGCTTTGTTTGACAAGTGGAGAGGGTGTTTCTGTGGCAGTGTAGTTTGAATCTCCTAAGGTGAAAGCTTTGTTTGACAGGTGGAGAAGGTGTTTCTGTGGCAGTGTAGTTTGAATCTCCTAAGGTGAAAGCTTTGTTTGACAAGTGGAGAGAGGGTTTTTCTGTGGCAGTGTAGTTTGAATCTCCTAAGGTGAAAGCTTTGTTTCACAAGTGGAGAGAGGGTTTTTCTGTGGCAGTGTAGTTTGAATCTCCTAAGGTGAAAGCTTTGTTTGACAGGTGGAGAGGGTGTTTCTGTGGGAGGTTTGTAGCTGAGCTGCCATGGCAGGGCGTGCCCCGTGCCTGCTCTGACCCTGTGCTGTGTCTTGCAGAAGATGCAGACTACAGTGCCTTCGGGACGGACACCGTGAGCAGGAAGAAGAACGTGCTGTCCAACGTGCTGCGCCCAGACAACCACAGGAAGAAGGCTCACGTTGTCATCAGCATGCCCCAGGACTTCAGGCCCGTGTCGTCCATCATCGACGTGGACATCCTGCCCGAGAGCCACCGGCGCGTGCGGCTCTACAAGTACGGCACCGACAAACCGCTGGGCTTCTACATCCGCGACGGCTCCAGCGTCAGGGTCACCCCCCACGGCCTGGAGAAGGTGCCTGGCATCTTCATCTCCAGGCTGGTGCCCGGGGGGCTGGCCCAGAGCACGGGGCTGCTGGCTGTCAACGACGAGGTGCTGGAGGTGAACGGCATCGAGGTGTCGGGGAAGAGCCTGGATCAGGTTACGGACATGATGATCGCCAACAGCCGCAACCTGATCGTCACCGTCAGACCCGCCAACCAGAGGAACAACGTGGTGAGGAACAGTCGGACTTCGGGCAGCTCCGGCCAGTCCACCGAGTCCAGCCTGCCCAGCAGCACCCCCAACGTCCTGGGCCAGCTGCAGGGAGAGGAGGAGAGTGACGAGGAGGACATTGTCATTGAAGACAGTGGTGAGCCACAGCAGATCCCAAAAGCTGCGCCCGCCAGCGAAAGCGTAGAATCCTTGTCGCAAATTGAACTCCTCCACGAGTCCACCCAAAATGGGTTCCTTCCTTCCACTGAGAACTTGAGTCGCTCAGCAGGCAGCATTAGCATGGAGTGTGAAGTGGCAGAGCAGGGCCGAAAGTCCTTAGAAGAAGATGGAACTATAATAACACTATGAAATGACATTGGTGTACTTCAGATAAGGATGCCATACATGTTTGAATTTGGCTTAATATGTAACACATTTTATACCTCTCCATCTACCAAGCACTGCAGTTAGATTAAAAGGAAGGAAAAAAGTAAATACAAGAAATTCAAAATCACGTAAGTTGACTAACTTCATTAATTCTGCACTTCAATGTAAATAATTCACAAAGCTGGATGATAATTGATAAATAGCTGAAATTGAATGAGGAAGATTTAAATTGAGAATGAAGGATAGCTAAGAGATGGCTGTGAGCTTTCTTCTAAAGGTACTTGATTTTTATTATTTTTTTAATGCCGTATCCTACTGGTTCTGTGGAAGTGAACCTCCTCACGTGTGGGGCTGCCTGTCTCATGGACTGTGCTTTTCCTGTGCTCCTCTGAAGTGCTGCTCTCGTGTGATGGAGCTGCTCCAGCCCCCTCACTGCTGCCCTGGCAGAGCTGTGCGTGGGCTCTGGGCAAGGGGAAACTGGGAGGGAGGCAGGGCTGGGCTGGGAAGAGCTGGGGGTGGTGACAGGGGACAGCAGGGCCCTGTGGCAGCACCTGCACTGAGGGCACTGCTCTTCCTGAGTGAATGTGCAACCACAGCCTCCTTAGTCAGGCACCATTACTGCTTTTAATGACTCTGGTTTTGAAATTCAAATGTGAAAGTTTTAACACTAATGCATCAAAGACCTGTTCTCATTCTAGCTTGCCATATTTAAGAATATCATTGGATTAAGTTACTAATCCCAGTAAATTGCAAACAAATCAAGTGCAAACTTAATGCTATGGAAATAGCATGAGGTAATCTCTGTTACAATTGTAGTCGTAGTAGAAATTGTAAAGATTTCTACTAGCAAAGGTTTGTTGGAATGAGTCTGGATTATATAAACTTTTATATGACTTCCTTCAAACCTGAACGAGTTAGAACAGTCTAAGTTAAATCCCTGGATTAAAGAGTTTTAAATCAGAAGGAGGCTTTGCCAGGCCTAGTTTGAGCCATGTGATAGTGACTGATTCATTCCTAGGAGCTGCTCTGTAAATGCAGGTGCCTGTGTGCCCCTGGCTGGGTGCTGTGGCTATTACAGGGTTGTTCTGTGGGAAAACTCTGCTGACAAGTCCTGATGCTGCCAGAGCAAAGGTGTGTGTGTGTGTAACCACTGCACTCACTGGGACAGCTGCAGGGGAGGCTTCTAGCATTGTTTTTATCCTTCCCCTTTTTCTATCTCTTCCTTTACCCCTTTGGCCCTTGGTTCCCAACCTGACCCTCCTCTGGGAGCAGAAGTTGTGGCAGGAGGATGAGCTGGGACTGGCAGGACTGGGGAGAAGGATTCCCCAGGGGTTGTGGCCTCTGTCAGAGCACTGGGGTGCTGCCAGCTGTGTCCCTGAGCAGAGCCAGGTGTTTGGGAGTGTTCCACCCTCTGGGAAGCTGTGATGAGTGGGAAGGGAGACTGACCCCTTTCTTTTTTTCCCCTCAGTCTATTTGAGGAAAATCTACCTCTGGTAACTTTACTAACAAGAGACCAACTGTAAGTTTAATGTTAGGGCATCTGTAAAAGTCCTCACAGACTATCAGAGGCTAAACCTGTGTTTGTTTCAGGTTTTTGTGATGATGCAAACACTGCTGCAGAAACAAATCCCTGCTGTTTGATGTTACAAAGTGCACATTTGAATTAGTGTCTGATGAGCAGTAGTTTCCTCAAGCCTCCAATGCCCCTGGAGTGCAGGATGCCAAGAGAGGCACTCATCCCCTTTAGGGTTAATGGAGGATAGGCACAGCAGGCAGTGGTACTCTGCAAATGCAGGTGAGGGGCTCTTTTCTCACACTTATTTATGGTTTCTTTGTGTGTGTGTGTGTGGAGAGCCCTGGAATCTTTTACAAGAGCAACATCTTTCAAGTGTTTCACTTGTTTTGCTAATAATTATTCAAAATGAAGTAACTACATCCACTCAGTGCAAAATGAGCAAAAGAAATGTTCATTCTGCACCATGGAGACTTTACCTGTACATGTTTTCTCTCAGAGCTGCTCTACACTTCCTTTCTTTATGGAAGATTGTTTACTTTGAAAATATCTTTTTTTTTTATTTTCCTTTGTCAAAAGACTTTCCTTCCTGTATGAAATCACCAGTGGAGGGTGAGAATCATTATTCTGCTAGTTTGCACTTCTGTGCCTTTGGTTTACTTGAATGTATTGTGAATAATCAAAGGAATAAAGGCACTTGGATGGGAAGAGAAGAGAGGTGCAGAGGTCCAGAGAAGGGGCTGCTGAGGTGCAGGATGTTGCAGCTGTGTCCATGTGGGAGGGTGGGGTGGCTGCTGAGCTGAGCTGAGCTGCCAGCCTGGGCACTTGGAGCTCTGTTCATGCCACTGTTAAGGATTGGAGAAACTGAGCTGCCTCCTACTCCAAACTGCATCAGACTTCATCTCTGGGACCTGTCCTGCAAACTGAGGGATCTGAACCTGACATCATGGTCTTTTGGACATAGATCATGTCACAGAAATTGGGTGACATGTAGTAAAACGAAGCATTTGGGACATGATAAAAACTTTAAAGAATAAATCGAAAAAATGTGTATTTACAGTTACAGTGACAGACTGCACAGCATGTAATTGCTTAATTCTGCAGTTACCATAAAGTTTCTAAAGTTCTTCCATATCTTACTAATACATACACTGTTAATTACAAAAGATTTTTAAATTGCTACTTTGGGATGATTAATGGTTGATTATGAGTGGCTAAATTTAATTTTATATATAAATAATATTGGGGTTCAGTATAAGGTTTTTTAAAATATGCTGATATTGTTAGCCTTTCATTCACTACCTCCTAAATTTTTAACATCTATACTGTTTTCTCCCTGGAAGACCATACTTAAAGGCTTGACTGTTTTATATAGATTTTATCTATAGCTAAAAAGAGGAGAAGCAAATCCAGAAGTGCTGGTGAGGATGCTGCACACGAGTGACAATATTCCCTGCTGCTGATGTAATCTGTGTATCCTGTGTGTGTCAATTATATTTTCAATCCAGATTTTATAAATTAATTTATGAGATAATTCCAAATTATTTCAGAATGGAAGGAAAAACTCGAATTCCTTTGACTAGTGTTACATGTTGTGTACATGCACAGAGGGGGGAAGGTGATTCCTCCGTGGTGACTGGGAGATCTAAGTGCACCTTAATAGGAAGAACAAATTCTTAATAGAATTAAGATGCATTTACTTTTAAGTTCTGTGATGGTACTGGAGAAGTCAAGCCTAACTGTGAATCACATGTTTTTTTTCCACACCTGAATTAAATTTAGGACAACGTTCTCACAAGCTGTCTTTAACATGTGTATTTTTGTGAATATTATGTATTTTCTAATTAAATTTTACTTGCAATGTGATTTTTACATGAATGAACTTGTTTAAAATGTCAAATATCAGTATTTTTCTTACAACTTTAATGTATAATGTACATTGGTATCTCACTGAATGAAGATTGATTTTACAAAAATCAAGCTAGATGTAGTTGTATATTAGTCTTATATTTTTACAGACCAAAATAATAAATGGATATAGAAATAAAATGTTTTTTTCTCAATTACTTCATCAGATAAATCAAACTGAGGAAGAATGCATCCTTTTCCTCAAGTGTGACAGCAGGTGGGTTTATTTTTCCCTCCTGGCCAGCAGCCCAGGCTGTTCCTGCAGTGCTCTCCTGGTGGCCCTGCAGCAGCAGCCAGAGCTCTGCTCCTGGGGCAGGCTGGGCTGTCACTGCTGTCACTGCACCAGGGGCTGTCACTGCACCAGGGGCTGTCACTGCTGTCACTGCCCAGGGGCTGTCACTGCACCAGGGGCTGTCACTGCTGTCACTGCCCAGGGGCTGTCACTGCCCCAGGGGCTGTCACTGCTGTCACTGCCCCAGGGGCTGTCACTGCCCCAGGGGCTGTCACTGCACCAGGGGCTGTCACTGCTGTCACTGCACCAGGGGCTGTCACTAAACCAGGGGCTGTCACTAAACCAGGGGCTGTCACTGCAATCACTGCACCAGGGGCTGTCACTGCACCAGGGGCTGTCACTGCCCCAGGGGCTGTCACTGCTGTCACTGCACCAGGGGCTGTCACTGCACCAGGGGCTGTCACTGCTGTCACTGCACCAGGGGCTGTCACTGCCCCAGGGGCTGTCACTGCTGTCACTGCTGTCACTGTCCCAGGGGCTGTCACTGCTGTCACTGTCCCAGGGGCTGTCACTGCTGTCACTGCAACAGGGGCTGTCACTGCTGTGAGTATCCCTGGGACAGCCTGGGCTCAAACCCATTTCACTTGCAAATGTTTTCTGCCACCTCCTTTGCCTTGGCAGCCCCTGTGAACATTTACCCAGGGAGGAGAGTCCTGGGCTGTGCTCAGCCCTCTGCCTGTGCCTTTTGTTCTGCTGCTCTGGGGCTGAGCACAGAGCTCTGCTCTGCCCCCCGTGTCTGTCTGTGTGTGTCTGTGTGTGTGTGTGTGTCTGTGTGTGTGTGTGTCTGTGTGTGTGTGCTGTGCTGGGCACTGGAGTGTGTGTCCTGCAGCTGGGGGAGCTGAGCTCTCCTCTCCTCTCCCCTCCCCTCCCCTCCCCTCCCCTCCCCTCCCTTTTCACAGGACACCTGGAAGCAGTGCTGGATCAGACATTCCTGGAGTGGTCTGAGCTCTCTGCAGTGCTCCCTGCCTCGGCCTGTGGTGTCCCCCACTGAGAATTCCTTAGGGAATGTCTGAGCAGAGGGTGAGGCTGGCAGGGCTGGCTCTGCACAGGAGCTGCTCTGGGGCACCAGGGAATGAGGTGCACTCACACAGGTCAGCAGTGCTGCTTCTACACAGCCCTCATCCTTACAGTAGTTTTCTGAAAACTGAGAAACTTACTCAAAGGAAGGCTCTTAACTTTCCCTACTGCTGCCTCCTTGAGGAAGGAATGCAGCTGTTAATTGCCTCTGTCCTTTAAACCCAGCAGCATTTTACTTCTCAAGGTGAGCTCCTAACAAGGCATTAGGGCTTGGGTTATTTTATGAAATTGAAAATTCATGTGTGCTTACAGATGCAGGATTTTCATAAGTAATCAAGTAAAAATCCTACTCTCCCTGGTATACCAACAGGAGAAAGATTTAGACTAGTGCTAAATACCCCTTTGAAACTTTTTTATCTTCAAATGATCTGTGGCATTCTAGTTACAGACTTAACAGAGGTCTTCTGTTCCTTGCAATGCAAGTGTCACACTCAGATTCTGGGATGTAGTTGTGTGTGGTAATGCTGGAGAGGAAAAACCAGCTTTAAGCTTCATACCTGGCTGCAGTGCTAACACGAGGGAAGGTGTGTTGGATAGTAATAATATTCTTGGATGCTGTAGAGGTATGCAAGAAATGGCACAGCTGGTCCTTGGGGAGGTGAGGCTGCAGCCAAGGTGCAGGAATTCAGACTCCTTGTGCAGCTCTGACAGATCACTTGTGTACTTTTCCTCTCACAGGAGATAAATTTGTCTCTGGGGACTGAATGTCGTGTGCTTGATTTAAAAATGCTTTAGAGGCATGTAGCACAATGCTATTAAAGAAGTGCTGTGCTATTAAACCAGCAGTTCTTATCCCAAGTTCAGTGGTGTTGCTAATAAGATATAATTTCCAATTAACATTCCTTTCTATTGAACAACTATTTTATTACCTGATAGCATAAGGAAATACCTTGCATTTCATCAGTGAGAGACTTTTTCAGGCTCTGTGGTGCTATGTTTAAGAAGGTGTATGAGTGTATTTACTGTCTCCACATCAGGACGTGGTTCTTGTCCTGGGTGGTGCAGTGACTTCTCCAGAGTGCTCTCGTGAGACCTGGCAATGCCCAGGTACTGATAATGGTTTTTGTGTAATCACAAATGGAATGGCAGTGCTCAGAACTGAGGAACAGACAGCAGCAGCTCCTGGGGAAGGAGCCAGAGCAGGTAAAGACAGCACCCAGTGCAGGGGTTGTGCTTTTGTAAATGACATTTGCTCGGTGTGCTTACAACCACACAGCTGGTGTGTCACAGTCTGTCCTGTCCAAATCAGTGCTGAAAGTGGCCTCACCACCCACAGCTGCAAGAGAAAATGGAAATAAGAGTCAAGAGTTGGAAGCAAATGGGAGATTGGCTGATGAAGTAGGTGAGAGTCCCAGCACACTGCAGAAAGGAAAACATAATTCTGCAATGGCCACATGTTTGTCTATTCCACGAAGCTGTATAAGAAAAGGTCAAAGAAAAGATCCTAACTTTAACTGCAAGCCTGGTGCCTTTAGACCCTCACAGCTGTGGCAGTAAGTTCTAGGCATGAGAAGAGTGTTCTTGTAACACAGTGGAATTTCTTTTGTACGGACAAAACCTAGTTGTGAGCTAGGTATGTCTCTAACCTTAAATCCTTTCCATAGGCTCAAACGGGGACGGGAGTTTCGAGCACCTTGGAGCTGCGTTTTCCTCTGCAGCCCTTTAATTTCATCACGGTGATTAAAACCAGCGCCGGGAGCGCCCCGCACCGCCGGGGAGCGCTCGGGGACGCGCGCTCGGGGACGCGCACGGGGAGCGCACCGGGAGCGTTCGGGATGGCGCGGCCGGAGCAGCCCCCGCCCGGGAGGCGCTGGGTGCGGAGGTGGGCGCGGAGCGGGGGCTGCTCCCAGCCGGCCCTTCCGCGGGCACCGGGAGCAGCCGGGGGGCTGCAGCACCGGCAGGAGGCACGGCGGGTCCCGCTGCAGCCGCGCAGCTCCCGAGCGGCCCCGGCCCGGGCGATGCTCCGGGAGCTGCCGCTGCTCGCACGGACGGCTCTCCCGTGGCTGGGGTGCGGCGCTGGGTAAAGCAGCTCAGCTTTGCACACTTTTGTTTAGAATGTTTCCCTTGTCAATCGCTGTGCCTGGTCCCGGTTATTTGGTTTGTAGGATTGAAGGCTGCCGGTGTGCGAGGCTGGGCTCCGGTGGGACCGTGTCGAGGATCCGAGGGGCAGCAGCTCCCCTGCAGCTCTGAGCTCCACTGCTAAGGAACGGGGCACGCCTCAAGGCAAAGAGAGGCTTTGAATTGCCCTCTGTAGACGGAGACACCTCCCCACCACCACCAAAAAAGAGAGAAAGGCTCCGAGTCCCAAAGTGAGGAGCACTTGGGAGCGTTCCCCTTGTGACCTGCAGGAAGCCGATATCCCACCTGAGCCTGGTGGTGATACTAGGAAAGTTCCTAATGTTCTCTTGGGACAGTTTGTTTAAAATTTTCTCCTATCGTGACATAAGATGCTCCTAAACCAACTTTTAAAATAGCTTCCCTTCACCCCCTTCCTTCATTTTAACAGTAAAATGTTGATGTGATTTATTTCTGTCTCCAAGGGAAGAAAAAAAAAAAAAAAAAAAGGAAAACTTGTCCAGTTTCATTATTCAGGGAGTTTTTCCCCTGCCTCTTCCTTGACACCATCTTTTCTTATGTGGTTGTCAAAGATTTGCACTTACACATATCCACATCGTGGGATCTTTGGTTTGGTTTTGTGTTCAGCATTTTCAAGGTGATGACACAATGCTTGGTTCAGGATACTCACATCATTTTCATGTGGTTAAACCACTGACAGTGTTTGTCTTTCTTCTGTCATCTACACATCTGCAGTGGGCAAGACACAAATCTCGTTAGTGCTGTTTACATTTACAAAAAATGAATTTTCAAGCGTGCTGAGGATGATGCTGCAAAGTGAGCTACTTAGTAGGGAACAGGTTTCATTCAAATATTAGTTCATGTCAGCTGAAGTCTTTTGGTTTAGTCAAGTGCCACTTGTACTTGTGTTAAATAAAAATTAGAGAAGACAGAAACGACTTTCCAGCACTTTCCAGTGCCTGTTAGTTCTGATGAGAAATCCAGAAATAATTTGTGTTCTTTGCTCCTTGGAAGTCTTTCTGTTTCCTTCAGACCTCTTCAAGTGAAATGATACACCAGTTTTACTGCTGACCTCTCTTGATCCTTGCACATCTCCAAGCAGCCGTGTAATCCGGGTGTTTTCCTTCCCCAGAATTGATTACAGCTTTTGTGGCTGCATCTCCTCGAGCATCACTTTGGGTGGGCCTGGCCCTGCACCACAGTTTTCACGGAGCTGCCTTAGTGTTGTGTTTTTCGCATTTTCAGTTAGGAACAGCACTACAGTGTCTAGCTTTTAACTTTGCTGAGGTGTTTAATTTGCTGTGGCAGGTGAAGCCCGGGAGCTCTGCAGGGCGCAGCCGGTGCCCGGCGGCAGCTGCGGCTGCGGGACGTGCGAGTGTCCCCGGCAGAGCAGCGGCGGTTCCGCTGCTGCTCCGCTCCTGCTGTGCGCTCACAGCCAGTCCGTGCCCCGGCTCTGTGCCGGGGCTCTGTGCCGGCCCGGCTGTGCCCGGTTCTGTCCCGGTTCTGTCCCGGGCTCTGTCCCGGCCCGGCTCTGTGCCCGGGGCTCTGTGCCCGGGGCTCTGTCCCGGTTCTGTCCCGGGGCTCTGTCCCGGGGCTCTGTCCCGGGCTCTGTCCCGGGGCTCTGTCCCGGGCCGGCTGTACCCGGTTCTGTCCCGGGCTCTGTCCCTGCCCGGCTCTGTCCCGGGCCCTGGCCCGGCCCGGCTGTGCCCGGTTCTGTCCCGGTTCTGTCCCGGCCCGGCTGTACGCGGTTCTGTCCCGGTTCTATCCCGGCCCGGCTGTACGCGGTTCTGTCCCGGTTCTGTCCCGGTTCTGTCCCGGGCTGTGCCCGGTTCTGTCCCGGTTCTGTCCCGGTTCTGTCCCGGTTCTGTCCCGGCCCGGCTGTACGCGGTTCTGTCCCGGTTCTGTCCCGGTTCTGTCCCGGCCCGGCTGTACGCGGTTCTGTCCCGGTTCTGTCCCGGCCCGGCTGTGCCCGGTTCTGTCCCGGTTCTGTCCCGGTTCTGTCCCGGCCCGGCTGTGCCCGGTTCTGTCCCGGTTCTGTCCCGGCCCGGCTGTGCCCGGTTCTGTCCCGGCCCGGCTGTACGCGGTTCTGTCCCGGCCCGGCTGTACGCGGTTCTGTCCCGGTTCTGTCCCGGCCCGGCTGTGCCCGGTTCTGTCCCGGTTCTGTCCCGGTTCTGTCCCGGTTCTGTCCCGGCCCTCGCCGCCATCTTGTCCGCGGGCGTTGCCGCGGGCCCGCAGCCGCCAGGTGGCGCCGGGGCGCGCGCGGGGCCTGAGGGGCGGCGGGGCCCGCAACAACCGCGCTGAAACCTCCCGGAAAACACCCAGAAACACCCAAAAACACCCCATAAATACCCCAAATACACCCCAAATACACCCCGCGACACCCCGGCGCCGCCGTGATAACACCTGCGACAGGTGCAGGCCACGACACAGCCCTATGGGCACCTACGGACCTACAGACACGGGCAGGTACAGAGCCCAAAACAGCCCTACCAATGAACACCTGCAAATACCCTTTATACATCCTGACAGAGCCCTATAAACACCTACGGACCCTAAAAACACTCCTCTGCACCCTGACACGGCCCTGCAAACACCTACGGACAGGTACAGACCCCAACACAGCCCTATAAACACCTGCGGACAGGTACAGACCCCGACACAGCCCTATAAACACCTGCGGACAGGTACAAACCTCAACACAACCCTATAAACACCTGCGGACAGGTACAAACCTCAACACAACCCTATAAACACCTGCGGACAGGTACAGACCCCGACACAGCCCTATAAACACCTGCGGACAGGTACAAACCCCAACACAGCCCTATAAACACCTACGGACAGGTACAGACCCCGACACATCCCTATAAACACCTAGGGACAGGTACAAACCCCGACACAGCCCTATAAACACCTACGGACAGGTACAGACCCCGACACAGCCCTATAAACACCTGCGGACAGGTACAGACCCCGACACAGCCCTATAAACACCTAGGGACAGGTACAGACCCCGACACAGCCCTATAAACACCTGCAAATACCTCTATACACCCCAACATAGCAAACACCTGCAGACCCTGCCCCAGCCCTACAAACACCTGAGTGGAAACCCCAGAAGGCAGGCACATTTCAGCACATTTCACCTGTGCTAGGTGTAGAAGGGTTTGGTTCTTTTCCAGGAGTCCCAGCAGGTGCTGATGGCTCTGTTTCTGGGGCTCTGGTGGGATCAATGCTCTGCTGACTCCTTTCTGCCTCCTTTGCTCTTAGGTTCATCCCCCCAGCTGGGAGCTCATGCCAAGATTTTTGTGTTCCTGGTGCTTTGTGCCATCACTTTTCCAGCTCCTGTGAAGGGAAGGTGCCACGTTTGTCCAGGTGGGTCCCACAAGATTTTGAACTTTCTCTTGCCAGGCTTTCCTGCCCCAGACTCTTGTATCTGCTGCTCTCTTATTGTTTCCATGGGTAAGTGCTGGTTGCCTTTTGAGACAGGATTTTTTTGTGTTAAAGCATGATTGGAAAAGGTGTCTATTCAGACATGCAGCTGCTTTAGTTATGTGTGGATATTTCCACTTCTTTGACTCCTAGTCCTTGAAGAGGATGTACAGATAGCTACAAAATCTCTGCTTGCACTGATAATACTTTTTGGTATTTTTAAATGCATGTGTTTATCCTCCAGCCATACTCTCCAGCTACAAAACTTAATCTTTCTGCTTTGAAGACAAAGCTCAGTCAGAACTTCTCTCCTCCAATTAGCACAGCAAAATCTAGGAACAGAAACTTTTTTTTTTTTTTCCCCAAGGATTCTTGTGCCCTGGTGTTTGTGCTGAGTAAATCTTCAGTAAAACAGAATAAACTACCCAGCCCCAGGGGGATTGATGCTGTTTGATGGTGTTTCAGTGGCTGCACCCAGAGCATCCCTTCCCTTTGCCAGCTCTGACTCCTGTTGAGCCTGGCTGTGTCTCTGCAGGTTGTGCACAACCACTTGCAATCAAATTTGCATTTCATTTCCTTCCAGCAAAGAGAGCTGCAACAGCAGCTCTCTTGGGCCTTGCATTGGTCATTTTCTTCTACCCTCAAAGAAAGATGGTTTAAATTTGTTTCTTTGTTTGTGCACCATCTCTCTGGCTCTGTTCCAAGCTCTTGTTCAGAGTTGCAGCAGTTATCATATCAATTCCAGCAGCACTGTGCTCTGCTCCTTTCTGACATCAGTGTTAGAGGTTTGTACCTTACCTTTGGAAATTCTGGGCTCAAATTTTAATCTGATGTGGTTTACCTGAATATGAGCCTTACCCCAGCCCACCAATCTGTTCTTCATATGTGTGAAGATTTTCCTGCCCAAAATAATTCAGTAGAACAAACCTGAGCTCAATCTGCTTCATGTGCCCCATTCTGTATTAATTCTGTATTTAATGTTAGGAAATAGTGGTATGTCTGCATTGATCTACTCATTCTGGTAATAAAAATACCACCAGATCTTACTAGGAGTAATTATATATTATATTGTGTTGCTTATATTCAGTTGTTAAAAGCACAGCTACCTAAAAAAAGCAAAGGCACAAATGAGTCACATTTTGTGAAAAATTTTTGTCTTTGCTTTTTTTAGGAAGTAAAAATGTACAACTACCTGTTGGATTAAAATGTAAATCAGTAAAATGTACAAGTACCTGCTGGAGTTTACAAAGCTTGACCCATGGATTAAATTACCTGCAGCAGTCATTTATGCTTTATTTGAGATTCTAGATTAAATATCTGGAAATGCCCAAAGAATTGCCTGCACTGTGAGCCTGGTTCTCCATCCCAGCTGAAAGATCCTCACTCTTTTCTGTGTGGTTAAAGGAGATTTTCAGCTCCATTCCCCACAGGTGCCAGTGAGCCCTGGGTGCCACTGCACAAATTCAGAATTCCTCAGCTGCAGGAGGAATTCCATTCAGATCCTGTGGGTCCAGGCAAAGAGGAGCTGCCAAGTGACAATGGCTGTGGAGAGTGGCAGGAGATGGTGCACACTGATTTCATCCTCAGCTCTGGAATCCAGTGAATCTTCAGGAGAACACACTTTGTGCAGAGTAAAGAATTCAGTAAAGAATTGCAACTTGGCCAAATTCGGTCATATTTTCCTGGAAATGGGAAAATATGTCCCAGATGAGGGTAGTTTTCTGCCAATTTAAAATCTCTGCTGTAGCTTTTGAAGGCATTAGGGCTTTTCCAAAGGGCTAAACAACACATACTTTTCCTTAATTTCATTATCTGAATTGATTTGGTTTTATTCCCTAAAACTTTCCAAAGTTGTTGAACCTGCAGCAAATACCCAATCTGAAGATCAAAGCTGGAGGTTCTGCAGGACTGGGCTGCCCATACAAACAATGTTGTGTAACTGGGACACCAGCAGAACACAAAGGCCAGGCTGGAAACACAGAAACTTCCTTGAGCTGGGCTTGAACAAATATAGTGCTTTCATTTTTTAATTTTTTTTTTTAAAGAAAAATATTGATATTTTGTATAATGGTGTATTCATGCTTGCAGGCACCTTGGAATGATGGCATTAGTGAAGAAAAGAGAAAGGAATCTAATCCCTAGGAGAAAAGTGAGTTATCAGGATTTACTCTTTGTGTTTGGAAGATGCAGAGGTGGGCTGAGCAGAAAGGACCTTGTGCTAAATATAAATGACAAAGATGGCTGGGAAATCTGCTGGGCTGTAAGAATAAAACACCTCCAGAGGGAACGGAGCAGGGCAAGGAACCTTCTCTTGTGAAGTCTGCAGCTCTGTGGCAGAAAAGCTTTTCTGCTGTAAACCTTGACCTTCTAATGGGAGAAACTGTGATTTCAGATTTTATTCAGAGATGTTATCTGTGCCCTGGCTGAGGGAAAGGACAGGAAATCTATTTTAGAGAACTTCAGCATGTGGAGTTTAAAGCAACCACTCGTATCTTCTGATGGAAGAAAGCTGGACATTAGCAACTCTGGCTGTTTTCAGCTTGTAATAGCTGATTGTTCTTAAAGCTGGAAATTTTCTTCCAATGGCATTGGCTGAGTATCTTGTCAAATATTTATTTTCAAAGTATTTTTTAACCCTTGTATAATTGCAGACTTGTAAAACGTAACCTCCAAAAAAAATCTCATGCTTCTGGTGTGAAGAAAAAGTGCATATTTATTAGATAATTGTTCTGGAGGGTTTTTACCTGTACAAATATTGTGATCTGCAGACCAGCAGCTGTTCCTCTGAGGTGAGGTTTGCTCTCTTCTTTTGACTTTTTGACTTTTGCAGTTCATCCTTCAAAGGAAGCTCGAGGGAGGTGTCAGCCTCACTCTTTGCTGTGTATTAGCAGTTTCTCTTGTATACTCTGGAGCAGCACATATTGCAATTTCTGCTGTTCTTTACCACTGACAATGTGTGATCACATGTATGTCATGCTACTTTTCATGTCCTAACTTACCTCACAAGATAATATTTGATGTTTTCAAAGTGCTATGAGATATTTCTGACTGCCTTGAAGAAAAATATTTGTTAAATTAATAGTAAACCATACCAGATGGGAAAGATGAGAGGAGGGAAAATAGAGCAGAATATTTCAAAACTGGGGGAGTACTATGTTCATATTTAAAGTCATTAATTTTCAAGTGCTGAGTACTACAGGCCATATTTTTAATAAACTCCACCTGGGGCAAAACTCTTTGGAAACAGGTGCCACTTTTGGGGGGAGAATCAGCTTTGGATTGAGCCATCATCCTGCAATGGCACCAGGGGAAAAAATGGTCTTGTTTATGTGCAACAAAGAAGTTAAAATAACAATCCAGATTCCTTTTTTTAGTCAGTGCTAAGATTGGCTTCTGACTTCCTGTTCTCTGATGGGAGGGATTAGGTCCTTTATGTTTTGAAAGATGCTGAGCCAATTCTTGTTACAAAATTCCAGTACTGAGATCAAATGAATGAACAAAAACAACCAGAAAAAACTTGATTTGTCAGAGAGGCACCTTCATTAGAGCTCTCGTCTCTTTTCTATCATAGGAATTGTTTTTAAGCTATAATTGGATCTCACTGACTAAAGCTTCTGGCTACATATGTAAAGATTTGTAAAACGCTGCCTTTCTGTAAGCTGCTCTGATCTGTGGCAGCAAATAGGAAGCAGAGCTCCTCCCCCGTGTCAGTGCCAGGACTATTGGTTAGTTCAGCTGAAATGCACTCTGCAGCACAGGCTCTGTGCTATGCCTCTAATGCTTGCTCCTGAAAAGCAGCAAAATCTTCCTTCAGCAGCACTGTACACAACACTGCCCCTGCAGAGGTAAAGGGAATGACCTACAGAGCAGGTATTGCTGCCAGGCAGAGGCAGGAATTGTCTCCTCACCCCAGCCCCTGCCAGGGACCCAGGAGCAGAGCTGGGATGGAACTGTTGGGGTGTTCACTGCTCACACTGATGGAACTGTTGGGGTGTTCAGTGCTCACACTGATGGAACTGTTGGGGTGTTCAGTGCTCACACTGATGGAAATGTTTCTGTGTTCACTGCTCACACTGGTGGCAGTGTTGCATGTTCCACTGCAGCTCTGCAGGCCTGGCTGCTGGGGCAGGGGCTGGCTGCAGCTGCAGCAGCTTTGCTGTGTGTACTTGCATTTCTGTCTGCAGTGCAGGCTCAGTGCCACACTTACACCTCAGGCAGGCTGGGTGTGCTCAGTGTTACAAAACAAGGTGTGTGAAATACTCATGGGTCAGGGCTCCTCTCCACAAACCTGGCCTGGAACTTTGTTAACTTTGTTTGTGTGCCTTTTATGCAGCTGCTGTTAGGAGAAATGAACCACGTCCCCAAATATTAGAATTGCCTTACCAGGGAAGGCTGATGCTGTTTCCTGTTTCAGGGTTTCTGTGGTTAGACTGTTTTTCTGGGTCTGTGCTCTACCAACTACACATTACATTCCAGCTGAGATGAGGGAACATCCTGAATGATGGTGGAGTTAAACATTTCAAATGGATTTTAGTGCACTGAGAATTCCTGGTCTTGCCAGCCATAGTTGTGGTGAGCTTGTTGGGAACTTTGTTTTACCATATTTCTGTGGATTATTGACTCCAAGCATGTTATGATCCTCTCCTTACTCTGCAACCATGTAATAGATACTTTTGGAATGGTGTCCCATCAGAGGAATGTCTGTGGAAACTGTGGTCTCAGTGTGACAAAAGCAAAAATTGCTGTGTTTATGCTGTTCCTATTTTTATTTCTGCACAGGAGAAAATAAGCTATAAAATTATCTGTTTGCAAACATTTTACTTTATAAAAACAAGTTCATAATTTATGCTAAGGATTCGATTGGGGTTGAAAATCACTGCAGCTGTCTTCATGCAAGCTGTTGTGTCTCTGAGCTTCCAGTTTAATATATGCAGTCTGCCACATTAATTCTTGAAGTGGCTCTTAAGTGGGAAGCTGTAAAAGAGGTGATCTTGGACCAGGATACTTTTGAAAATAGGAGACACTCATCTTTGGTTCCTTGTGTCCAAATAGGCTCAAGTAAATAAGCTGTTTTATAGTAACCTTCAGAATCATGAAAGGTGTTCATAAAACCTCTGTGAGTTTTTGTAGTAGAGGGAAAGCTGCTAATAAAGTGAATTCAAATCTCTGGAAAAGAGCCTCGAGGAAAACAGGGAGGGCAGTAATACTTAACCATATGGCTTTCATTAATATGGGAATGAGAGAAGTGTTGGAAAGGCAAAGTGAATTCAAGAAACACCTGGGCTCCTTTGTGCAGAGGAGAGCTGGACTGGCAGTAAAAGGGTTGAGTGTGAAGGACGAAGGATCTGGGGTCAGGTGAAGTGTTTTTCAGTCTAAAGAATGCCTTGTGCTCAGGTGTTTGTGCTTCAAATGTCCTGCTAAAGCCCCTTTTCCAGCTGTGTGTGACTTATGGGGCAAACATTAGTCTTCCTTAGTAATCCCAGGGAGTGTGAAGGGGGTCAGTGCTGTTTCCTAATTTAGGAAAAGAATTAATTTAACCCATGCCTGTTTCCCAGAATGGAGCACATTCCATCACTGGTGCCGTGGCCTCGGGCACTCTGGGCTGATGTCTCGGTGTTCCGGGAAAGGGGCTTTGCTGAGCAGCAGCGGCAGCTCCGTGTGCGCCCCTGGGCTCACCCGCGCATCCCTGTGCTCACCTGTGCATCCCTCCGCATCCCTGTGCTCACCTGTGCATCCCTGTGCTCACCTGTGCATCCCTGTGCTCACCCGCGCATCCCTGGGCTCACCCGCGCATCCCTGGGCTCACCCGCGCATCCCTGTGCTCACCTGTGCATCCCTGTGCTCACCCGCGTATCCCTGTGCTCACCTGTGCATCCCTGTGCTCACCCGCGCATCCCTGTGCTCACCTGTGCATCCCTGTGCTCACCCGCGTATCCCTGTGCTCACCCGCGCATCCCTGTGCATCCCTCCGCATCCCTGTGCTCGCCCGCGCATCCCTGTGCTCACCTGTGCATCCCTGTGCTCACCCGCGTATCCCTGTGCTCACCTGTGCATCCCTGTGCTCACCCGCGCATCCCTGTGCTCACCCGCGCATCCCTGTGCTCACCCGCGCATCCCTGGGCTCACCCGCGCATCCCTGTGCTCACCTGTGCATCCCTGTGCTCACCCGCGTATCCCTGTGCTCACCTGTGCATCCCTGTGCTCACCCGCGCATCCCTGTGCTCACCCGCGCATCCCTGTGCTCACCCGCGTATCCCCGCGCATCCCTGTGCTCGCCGGCGCATCCCTGGGCTCACCTGTGCATCCCTGTGCTCGCCGGCGCATCCCTGTGCATCCCTCCGCATCCCTGCGCTCAGCTGTGCATTCCCGCGCATCCCTGTGCATCCCTCTGCATCCTTGTGCTCGCCCGCGCATCCCCGCGCATCCCTGTGCTCAGCTGTGCATCCCTCCGCATCCCCGCGCTCCGCCTGTCCCCGCCCGCTCCCTCGTTCCCCTCCCGCTCCCTCGTTCCCCTCCCGCTCCCTCGTTCCGCTCCCGCTCCCTCGTTCCCCTCCCGCTCCCTCGTTCCGCTCCCGCTCCCTCGTTCCGCTCCCGCTCCCTCGTTCCTCTCCCGCTCCCTCGTTCCCCTCCCGCTCCCTCGTTCCCCGCACTCCGGCCCCGCTGTTTTTCCCGTGTCCCAGCGCTGCCGTTCGCCGGCAGCAGCTCTGAGCAGCCCGGTTTACACCGGCGCCCCCGCGCTGAGCGGGGAGCGGGCGAGGGCAGGGAGAGCCCCGCAGCCCCAGTGAGGCTCGGTGAGCTCGGGCTCCTCCTGGCCCGCCCGTGAGGAGCCTTTGCTCGGCGGTCCCGCTTTTGCTGCGGTGCGAGTGCGAGCACACGGGCTGCGGCTGTGCTGGAGCCGGGCTGGCGCTGCCTCCCGCCTTCCAGGAGCGTTTGCAAGTCAATGGCCTTGTTCCGCTCAGAGTAACCCACGGTATGTGCTGCGTTCAGCGGTCAAGAGATCCTTTAGGAGTAATCGAGGAAAGCAGCAGCTTTTTAGACACTGAGCTTGTGGTTTGTTTGGGTTTTTGTCTATGACTGATTTCAGTACATTTGTCTTTAATATGAAACTGCAAAGAAAGGCAGAAGGAGCAACCGTGGAAAACATGCAGCCTTCACCTGAAGGTGCCAACAAGAAAGATGGGAAGGGGCTGTTTAAAAGGGCCTGGAGTGGCAGGAGAAGGGGCAGTGGCTGGAGGGGAATGGTAGATGGGACGCTGGGAAGAAATTCTTTGTGTGAGTGTGGTGATGCCCTGGCACAGGCTGCCCAGAGCAGCTGTGGCTGCCCCATCCCTGGGAGTGCCCAAGGCCAGGTTGGACAGGCTTGGAGCAGCCTGGGACGGCAGTATATTGTTGGGGTTTGTGTAAAATGCTCCTCGCTCCCACAGCAGTTGATTCAAAAGGACAGAAGGCCAGATTCCCGTTGGGACAGGGAAGGGTGCTGAACCGAGCTCACCTTTGACTTGAAATGTAAGGTCACCACTGTGGGGGAGCGCCGACCTGCTGCTTCTGCATGCGCTCAATGTGTCTTTAATGCCCAAAGGCTGAGCTCCTGCACCCTTTAGGAAGCTTCTCTGGTTACACCGTGGTTACACTCCGGTCACACCGCGCTCGTCCCCGCGTGCGCGCTCCCGCTGCCGGCGGCGGGCTCGGAGCGGAGCCTGCCCATCCCGGCGCGCCCCCGCTCCGGGTGTGTGACATCACAGGCAGCCAATCGGGAACTGCTTTAGGGCAGAGTTTAAAGCTCTTTCATAATATATTTATAGCCAGTGCAGCTATTTCTGGGCTCCAGTAGCATTCGTTCTGTCGCAGTCCATGTGTCGATATGGCTGGGGAAAGACGGGCAGGTGTGAGCGCGGCGTGTCCGCCCTCGGCGCAGGGAGGAGCTCAGCCCGGGGGATTCACACCTGGGCTGGGCTGGGCTGTGCCTGCCCGGGCACACCTGCAAGGATGGCCCGGGGCAGGACCTGTGTCTGTGTGTCTGTCCTTGTGTCCATGGGTGTGTCTGTCTGTCCATGTGTCCGTGGGTGTGTCTGTGTGTCTGTCCTTGTGTCCGTAGGTGTGTCTGTCCATGTGACCATGGATGTGTCTGTGTGTCTGTCCATGTGTCCATAGGTGTGTCTGTCTGTCCATGTGTCCGTAGGTGTGTCTGTGTGTCTGTCCTTGTGTCCATGGGTGTGTCTGTCTGTCCATGTGTCCGTGGGTGTGTCTGTCTGTCCATGTGTCCGTAGGTGTGTCTGTGTGTCTGTCCTTGTGTCCATGGGTGTGTCTGTCTGTCCATGTGTCCGTAGGTGTGTCTGTGTGTCTGTCCTTGTGTCCATGGGTGTGTCTGTGTGTCTGTGTGTCTGTCCTTGTGTCCATGGATGTGTCTGTGTGTCTGTCCATGTGTCCATGGATGTGTCTGTCTGTCCATGTGTCCATAGGTGTGTCTGTGTGTCTGTCCTTGTGTCCATGGATGTGTCTGTCTGTCCATGTGTCCATAGGTGTGTCTGTGTGTCTGTCCTTGTGTCCATGGATGTGTCTGTGTGTCTGTCCTTGTGTCCGTAGGTGTGTCTGTGTGTCTGTGTGTCTGTCCATGTGTCCGTAGGTGTGTCTGTGTGTCTGTCCTTGTGTCCATGGGTGTGTCTGTGCCGTTTTTGTTGGGACCGAGGTTAGGCTGAACATGCTGGAGTTTCTCCCCCTCCTCAGCCTTCTGGGAGCTGAACGTGGCATTTGGCTTTTTTCCACTCATCAAGAACCTGCTCTGATTGCCCTGACATTTGAGCTGATTGACAGCAGCCTCACAGTGATGTGAACCAGCAGCTTTAGCATCCCCAAATGATCCTCTGGTCCCAAAGGTTTTGTTAGTGTTTTATTACTTTCTTTTTTTTTACCACCTTGCTGTAATAGTGTCTCTGGATCTGCCTGTCCCACTGGACAGGGACCTGGGAGCAGAGCTGGCAGTAACAGCTGGGCAAAGGACACAAGGAGTGACCTTACTGATAAAATGAGAGTGTTGGTGGTGGCAGGGTGCTGAGAAGGTCTCTGCCTGTGCTGCTCCTGAAGGTTGAAATGCTCAATTGGTTTTTATTTCTCTTGGTTTGCCTCATTCCCTGTTTCACTCCTGTTCCCTTCTGGCTGTGCTGGAGCTGAGCAAGAGGCAGTTTGGAGTCTGGGCAGGCACAGCCAGGGCTGGCTCACACACACAGATTGTCACACCAGCCACAAACGGCAGCGAAACACACCCAGCCCTGCTGGGAAGGACTTGCTCCTTCTGGCAGCAGCATCTTGGGGAAATGATTCTGCCAGTGAGGAGCTGAACCCACCACCTGCTGTGCAGCAGCCCAAACACCAAGGCTGGGGCTGCACACTCACAGCACATTTAGTGTGAGCTCCTGGGGCTGTCCCACACTCCTGGGTGCATCCTTCTTCTCTCACCCAGCAGCCAAGGAACTGAGCTCCCACGGCTTCAGCAAGATTATTGATTTCTGCAGATCATTATTGCAGCTGTTGAACAAGTCTGAAGAGATTGAGGGTGGAAAATGGGACATGGGTGTTGGGTTTTTCTTCTGTGTCTTTTCTAAATTCTCTTGGCTTCATGCATCTCATTATTATTTATGAAATACAAATAATAATAGATTGTATTTCTTTGGCAGATTTTTTTGTATTTTCATGGTATTGTGTTTCACAAGGGAAGCCTGATTTATCCTTGCCCTGAGGAAATTACATGTTGCAAGTGAAAGGTTGTCATTAATGACCAGTTTCAGTCAACAGGATCTATGTGATACTTTCTGGAACTTGCATGAATTGACTTTGCTCCAAAGTGTTTGCACAGAAATGTTTAGAACAGGAAGGAAAGGAGGAAGAAAATTCTGCAGCTTGTGCTCCTTCATTCATTCTGGGCTTACAGAGCTGTGGTTTGATTCCTTTACCTGTCTGTGATAGTAAAGGTGCTCCATATGGAGAATGGAGTCCAAGTCCTGCCAGGGATGCTGGGTGAAGGACATGTAATGTGGGAGGAAAGCAAAAAATTGGGCTCCAAGGCTTGTGCTCTGAACATTGGAGTGGTTTGACACTGCTGTGTTTGCCTGAGGACAGAAACTCCTCCTGCCCTGAGGAGAATTTCCAGCTGCACTGATGTCCCCTGAGTGATCACCCTTAGACCCAGCTCTGTGCTCTGGGCTGGGCTGCAGTCCCACAGTGACTCTCTGCCCTTACAGGGTCATTTTCTTACTGCTCCTTGTGTCAGTGTCACCTGGGGCTGGCTCTGGGGGCTCCCAGCTGCTTCCACAGCATGTCACACACAGAATGTGTCTCCCTGGATAACCTGGCTGCCTGTTCAATGCAGCTGGCTGGAGTCTCTAAAGCTGCCACCAGAAGTTTTAATCTTCCAGGCATGATTCTACATGCCAGTGCTTTTATTTGCCTGCAAGTGCAGAGTTGTGTGTAGTTGATTTTTCAAAAGCTCTCACAAATGTTTTAATCCTTTCATTACTATTATTTGATCAAGCCTCATCTGAACATGCTATTCTGCCTTCCAAATGCTAAATTCCTCTGTAATTCCTTTAATCTTTATTATCTAAGTTTATTGCCTCACTGTTGGATCTTTAAGTTAATAGAATAGAGGGGCAGATCAAGAGAGATCTTCCTGCAGCCAGCATGATCTGGCCTTTATGATCTGGGGATGCACAGGAATAGAGTGATCAGCAGGCAAAACCTCTTTGCTTCTCCTTAAAGCTCCTTTGATCACTTCAAGAGCCTTTGGAATTTCAAGACATCTTCCCCCTCTTCCCCACATCCCCCTCCTGCTCAGCAGGCAACCACCTCACTTCTCCTTTGAGTTTCCCAGCAGCCTGACCACAAAGAGTGATTTCATCTCAGCCTGGACTGTGCACAGCAGAGATTCCTCCTGCCCGGGGGCATTTGTTCCACTGTGGAAAAGCTTTGCTTGAGCCCCTCTTTGGAAAACCTTCTGTGCACTGGGAGCTTTGCCTCTCATTTCCCAGGGATTCAGCTGAAGCTCAGGGAAGAGTGAAGCAGTTCCTTTAGCTCAGGCTGCTAACCAGAGTTCCTCCATGGCTTTGGTGGATGCAGCCAAAGGACGAGTGGTTATGGCACAGCTGTGGGAAATCACCCCAAAAATGCCCCATGGCAAGGGGGTACAGAGAAAGCACCTGGTACCTGCAGGTCAGAGGGGAAGGTGTGAGCCAAAATAGCTGTAATATAGAAATAGTGAGGTGTTAGACATCACAGGGATCTAAAAAAAATAGTAAATTCTCATTGCAACTGTGGATCATCTTTCAGGAGCAATTTTGGATAGTAAGTGCTCTCACTAAGTCTCGAGTAAGTGGTTACAAAGCAGGTGGTTTATGAGCTGTGGGAGAGCAGAGGCTGTGCTGCAGTGAGGCTGGGCTGCTCTGGCCAGGGCTTTCTGCAGAGATCGGCACCCAGCTCGTTAAGCCTAATTACTGTCATTCACAGAAATGTCACAGCCCCTTTCTGCCCCTGGCTCCCGGTGTGGCCACTGCCAGTGTTGCCCTAGAAATCAGCGACAGATTATTTTACTTGGAAAGCTGAGTGATTTGTAACTTTTCCTTCTCTCTCCTGTTATTTTGGGTGTGTTCATGACAGTGTTCATATTCCACCATGAATTATTACAGCTGGATATTCTCACAGTTTCTGTGCTTCAGGCTTTTTGTCCTTTCTGTCTCCCAGGGGTGCAGGTCATCACTAGCAGCACTTCCACGATCAATTCAGGTTCTTCAGCTTGTCTGACCCTGTGCTTGTGAAGGCTGTGAGCTGCAGAGGAAAAACTTGGGTTTGTGTTACAGGAGAAGTTGTGCCCATGGGAAGGAGGTGGTGAAACACAGGGAGGAGAATTGCACACAAATACATGGGAGGATTTAATCAAAATAGCAAACTGGCCTCTGGAAATAGGTGAAGTTTAGAGCCTGGAGAGATCAGCCTCAGGGGAAAGACAGGATCCTTCTTTGCCATCAAGACTGGGATCTTAGCTAGAGGTTTGAATTGCTGCACTACAGAAAGGAATGGTTTTATCTCCTCAATTTGGGATTAATCAATTATTTGAATTCTTAAAAACCCCAGAAGCAAGCCCAAATCCCTTTCTGTATTTCTTCTGTAGTCAGTATTTTCAAGTGGTATTAATTCATTTGCATTTCCCTGTGCTTTAAAACTAATTTTCCCTGTGTTCTACTCTATTTTTATCTGTTCAACATTAACCCAGCTAAGATGATTTCAAAGTCTGTAGAATCAGGTGTGAGAGTAAACAGCTTCACATTTTCAGCACTGCTTACAAAGTCAGTTATTATTGGAGAGCAACTTCAGATGTGAGATGATGATTCCACCCCCTTGTCTCTTTTAGCAGACAATTCCCTCAAGTATTATTTCCTGGTCTTGAGCAAGAAGCTGAATTTCTGTCCTGTTTTTGTTTCAGAGACATTCCCTGGCAGCACCTCACCCCTCTGACCTCAGAGCTCTCCCCAGCTCAAGACTTTCTCCCTGGGAACTGTGAACCAAAAATCAAGGTAAGTAATTATTGCTAACCAGGAGGTTTCTAGGAAAGGTGTCTGAGTTTATTCTCAGTTCATTACTTCAGGACATCCTGACTCTGTTACATCTCTGCTTTGGCTGGCAGCTCTAAGGGCAAGCACAGATTTCTGACCCTGCTGTAGCTCTGTGGAAAGGGAAGATTTATTCCCAGATTTGATCCCAGGAGTCTGTACTTGGTTGAGCTTCCAAAATCAGTCAAGACAGTGTCCAAAAGCTGACTTTGTTTGCCTTCATGTTTTATATTTGAAATGATCAGGGGGTTGAGGAGTGCTCTAGTCAAATCTGTGCCTGTCAAACCTGCCAGTCCTGTGCCAGCACTGCAGCTCCACAAACACTCAGATTTTCCAAGAGAATATTGAAGTCAATGGCAGAATTTTAAAATGCCATAAACAACACGAGGCTGAAGCTTCCAGCACACTTTGCACCAGGAGCAGTTTTACAAGCTGTTTGTGATAGAACAGAACAGAATGACAGAAAGTTTCTGTGCAGCTGTTCTGGACCTTTGGCAGGTGTGATTCAGCAGCACAGCCCATCCCTGCACCTGCAGCATTTGGGAACTTCAAGAGGCCCAGAAACACTGAACCCCCCAAGTTCCCTGAACAGGGAGCAGAGGAGGGGATGCACCTTTTGGATGATTGGCTCTGCATCAAGAACAATATGGAGACATGGAAAAAATGCTTGTTTTACAAATGCCTGTGGAGAAGCTCAAGATGGAGAACACAATGCAAAGTCTGTAAAGGAAAAAAAAAAAAAAAAAAAAGCCAAGCTTATGGTGAAAGTAAAGCTGCATGGCTGTAACCATGGAGACCAAAGCTCTCCTGATGCAGAAATAAATGAACACAACCTTTTCATATTTATTAGTGGGACTGATGATGAAAGATAAAGTCAAATTAAAATATAAAGCAATAGAGGCAAGAGTGAGTGGCTGCCTCTGCCCCTGCAATGCAGTTCTTGTAATAGATCATCACCAATGAGCTGGGGTTACAGAGGCAAATCAGTTCTAAAGGAACAATTACTCCTGGTTATACCAACCTGCTTATGCAAATATCAGCTTCTTTATTAACAAAACTGGAGACAAAAGCACATGACATACTCCTGAAATCTTCTGGTTCTTACTAAAATGAAATTAATTTGTTTTCCTACCGTAGCCGTGTGTGAAATGTGTTCTACACAATGGGAAACTTTCCTGTATTTGAAACCTGCTAATTTCTTATGGCAAGAACAACAGAATTTTCCTATTAAAATACTGGGTGAATATTCAGGTTTGCCCTGAAAATCCATGTCAAAGGGTCAAGCAATGCCTGGTGAGGTGCTGCCAGGGACAGCAGCAGCAGAGGGCACTGGAGCTGAGCTCAGGGATCAGAGCACTGGGAGAGGGAGGAAAAGCCTGAGCTGGACCAGAGCCCCTCAGGGCAGCCTGTGCATGAACTTCAGCATCCAGCACCCCAGGGGGTCCCCAGGGTGTCCCCAGGGGGTCCCCAGGGTGTCCCCAGGGGGTCCCCAGGGTGTCCCCAGGGGGTCCCCAGGGGGTCCCTGCAGCCCCAGGGCCAGCCCAGGTCAGCCCCAGTCCCATGGGAGGGGCTGTGAGCTGTGGGTAACTTCCAGCCCATCCAGCTCACAGAACAACATCCTAAATTACACACACTGGGTTAAGGCTCTTCCAGCTTTACTGAGCTTTTTTCTTCCCCTTTCTGACTTCCTCAAAAGTGTGGTTAGCCTCAAACCTGGAGAGGAACTCATGACCAGCCTCAAAACCAGATCTGAGGAGTAGCTGGTTTGAAATACTAGAAAGACTTAAAATAACCAGCCCCATCCTTGAGATCCTGGTAAGAGAATGGTTGTGTGCAGAACCTTTCATCACTGTATAAAATGGTATTTCCTGGAATTTTCTGGCAAATGAAACACTCCTGAAGAGTTCATATTTCAGTCTTCCTCTTCACTGACTACACCCAGGAGTTCAGAGCACTGAAATCTGATTTTTAATTATAGAGTTTGCTGAGACTAAGCTTACCTTGCCAGGTACTCCTGACAAATGTGATGCACACTGATAAAAGGCTAGCACATTGTTCATGTCCTTGGTAAACAGACAAAAGCTGCTGCATTTCCTCACTGCACTGAGGGAGTTTTTTCTCATCCCAGCAGAGTTCCCTCAGTGAATCCCCTGCTCAGGGCCACACTGCAGGCCTGGCCTGGCCAAACCAAGCCCAGCTTTGGCAAACTCAGTTTCAGTTTTTCTGCTGTTCAGTTTTTACTTTCCCTTCCAGGCTGGCCCAGGCTCGTGCTCCTCCCCATGGGAAGGGTCAGTGCTCCAAACTCTGCCCTCCTGCCCCAGGAAGGATTTCCCAGGTGGGAGCAAATCTCTGTTCACTGAGGAATTCACAGAGCTCCTTTCCCAGGATACACAACAAGCAAACCAGTAAATGCTACTTAAAATTGTTCTACAGCATTGAAAGAAACAACACATTTCAGCCCAAGTTACTCTGCAGATTCTCAATAACCTTGGAGGAGACAAGGACTCAGTAAGTACCACACAGAGAGGCCCCAGCAGGGCTGGGGAGCACCTGGAAAAACAGAGGCAAAAAGAAGAAATGAATAGAGTGAGGTGGGATCTACCAACCAGGAATGGAGCACTTGCATGTAATAATGCAAATATTTACATTAAGCACAATACAGCAATTTATTTAGATGCTTAAATGAAGAATACAAAGGGAAATAAAGATCACAAAATTATACATACTACAACAGTGTGTCATATATTAGATGGTATAAATGAATACAACACCTTGTTGGTGTTAACTAAAGATAAAACTAAATATCCAAACCCAGCACTTTGTCTGTGTGCTGCTTCAACACAATACACTTTTATACAGATCTAAAAGGTGTCAAAATTAGTAGCTGCAAACTTGTTTCTTGCATGTGATTTTTCTTTTTTAGCTTAAAAGATTTCAGAAAATGGCTCTGAAATGTTTTTCATCAGTTGTCATGTCAAGGATATTCAGAACAAGAAAATTCTATAATACAACAGAGTCCAGATATATTTTTACGTTGCTGGCCTCTGGTTGGAGATTGTACAAGGTTATGTGCAAAAACTAAGTCTGTCAAAATTGATACTAGAGCAGTCTCAAGCTTTGCTAGGGAAACTAGATACAGCATTTATTACACAGCAGGGCAACACTAAAAAAGAGAAACAGATCTATGATGGGTACACAAGAACAGTTCCATAAGCTTCACTTGAATAGGTCTAAAAGACTGTACAAATATACATTTCAACTATTCAGAATGATACATGAAAACTCCGTGTCCCCAGAGTCTGCTATACAGGGCACCAGGAGAGGGCCAGAGACACAACATGGACAAGGTGAGAGGGGTGGAAATGCAGATCAGGAATCCTCTGCTGTCCTGTGCAGCTGGAGCAGCAGCAGCCACTTCACGTGAAGGTACTGTGCTCATGCAGCAGCACTGCCAGCCTCACCTGCAGGGCTGCAGGGCTGCAGGGGGCAGCTGGCAGGGCAGGGCCACCCCAGGGCAGGGCCACCCTCGGGGCGGTGCCACCCCAGGGGCAGTGCCACCCCTGGAGCAGTGCCACCCCAGGGCAGGGCCACCCCAGGGCAGGGCCACCCCAGGGCAGTGCCACCCTCGGGGCGGTGCCACCCTCGGGGCGGTGCCACCCCAGGGGCAGTGCCACCCTCGGGGTGGTGCCACCCCAGGGGCAGTGCCACTCACAGGAGAAGTGCCACCCTTGGGGCAGTGCCACTCTCAGGGCAGGGCCACCCACAGGGGCAGTGCTACCCTTGAGCAGTGCCACCTGCAGGGGTAGTGCCACCCTTAGGGCAGTGCCACCCTTAGGGCAGTTCCACCCCTGGGCAGTGCCACCCTTAGGGCAGTGCCACCCTTAGGGCAGTGCCATCCCTGGGTAGTTCCACCCCTAGGGCAGTGCCCCCCAGGGCAGTGCCACCCCCAGGGCAGTGCCCCCCCAGGGCAGTGCCACCCCTGGAGCAGTGCCACCCTTGGGGCAGTGCCACCCCCAGGGCAGTGCCCCCAGGGCAGTGCCCCCCCAGGGCGGTATCACCCTTAGGGCAGTGCCATCCCTGGGCAGTTCCACCCCTAGGGCAGTGCCACCCTTAGGGCAGTGCCACCCCCAGGGCAGTGCCACCCTTGGGGCAGTGCCACCCCCAGGGCAGTGCCCCCCAGGGCAGTGCCCCCAGAGCAGTGCCCCCCCAGGGCAGTGCCCCCCAGGGCAGTGCCACCCTTGGGGCAGTACCACCCTTGGGGCAGTACCACCCTTGGGGCAGTGCCCCCCAGGGCAGTGCCCCCCAGGGCAGTGCCCCCAGGGCAGTGCCCCCTGCTCATGCCTGCTGGCTGCTGAGCTCCACCCCGGGCAGGCTGCCGTGCATGGGCTCGGCCCCCACGGCCCCGAAGCCGTCGCCATCCTCGCTGTCCATTGTGCTGCTCTGCCAGCCCATCTGCTCGCTGGCCAGCCTCTCCTCCAGCTCCGAGCTGCTCTTCCACTGCGACTGGTCCTTGGACCAAAACCCTTCTACCTTTCCATAGGAACGATTCTTCCACTTGGACTGCTCTTCATCGCTTTCAGATCCTCCCCCCTTGGCCTCCACAGTGGGTTTACTGCTCCCGGCATCTTCGCTCTGGGAAGATTCATCTGTCCACACTTCTGGCTTTACCTCCAACGCGTTATCTTCAAAATCCGACACCTGCTGGGAGCCGGGCCCGCTCTCAGACTGGGAAGCTCCATCCTTCCATTCCACTGCATCATCCTGCTCATCCTGATCCCCTTCACTATCTGAGACCTCACCTACCAGTTTTGTTGGCTCTTCAGCAGCAATCATCTCTTCGTATTTAGAGCTCTCCTCTGGTTTTTGCTCAGCCTTCTCTGGAGCCTGCAAGGTGTTCTCCTCCACGATTTCCTCGGCTATGCTGTCCTGGGGGTTCTGCACTGAGCTGTTGGGTGTGTTCCCTCCCCTGTCAGAGACGCGCTGCCCGAAGGGACTGCGGCTCTCGGTGTATTCCTCCTCCAGGTTTTCGTAGCTGTCTGAGGAACTGTCATTGTCTTTTTCTAAGTTGATCTTTTTATCAACAGTCTTACTGACATTGACTCTGGAATTCTTCTCGTCGTGGTTTTCAAACAGCCATTCAGCATCAAAATCCATCTCGTGTTTGACTTTGTTCAGCTCTTTCATGTTGAAGCCCAGCAGCACCCTGGGTTTGTATTTCTCACAATCCCTAACACACTTCTTCCTTTTGTTGCTGAAGTGAGATGCGATATCAGATTTCCAGAGCCACAAACTGGCCGCCAGCTTTTCGATCTCCCTCCGAGTGGGGTAGGGCTGCTTGTTGAAGTACTTTGTAAGAAATGTTTTCCTGGCTTCGTACGAATCATCTTCGTGACCCTTGGGGTCCAGTGCTAGAACTACAGGTTCTTCAGGCTTCTCCTCAAAGGCAGAGGGGGAGTCGTCGTCGTCCATCTTCCTCTTCTTCATCAGGGGAAAGTCCATGTGCTCGTAGGCGCGTTTGACGGGCGCGGCCGCCGGGGACTGGCCCAGCCGGGACGTCCCTTTGTCCTGCCCGTTCTGGGTCTTGCCCACGCCCCTGCAGTGCACCAGGTGCAGCGTTATGGTGGAGGCTGTCATGTTGCTGGTGTACACGCCCAGGCAGTGGATGCACTTGTAGGTCAGCTTCTTCTCCACGGGGTGAACCGTCTGAATCACCTGGTGCCTCTCCCGGAGGTGATGCGCCAGCGCGTCAGAGATGGGGCCCTTCAGGATTGAAAAGCACAGAGGACACAGAGTTTTCCCCACGTCTTTTTTGTAGGGCACTGCTGCCTGTGGAGAGCTTTTGACGGGCACGTCAGATTTCTCCTGGATTTTGGGCTGCGGTTTGGGCGGGACCGGGGGCGTGTTCTGAGCGTGGTAGGCGACGGACTCGGCAGGAGCATCGCGCAGGTTGTAGGTGGTGACGAGGAGGTGGATGTTGGTGTGGCTGCCCTGCTGCAATGTCAAATCAAAGGTCAGCGTGGAGTCAGTTTTAGGTCCCATCTCCTCGTCCACGTGCACCATGCGCATGTGGGCAGCCATCTTCTCCACGTCGTTGAAGGTGGAGCGGCAGTAGGGGCAGGAGAGCCCGTGGATCAGCATGTGGTTGAGCAGCGTGTCCGTGGGCAGGTAGCGGTTACAGTAGAGACATTTGCTCGTGAAGTTGTGGATTTTCATGATGTAGTTGGCCACTGCAGGCACCTTCTCGGCCTTGTGCTCCTTCTCAAAGTGAACGCTGTACACGTTTTCGGGGAACAGCTCATTGCAGATTGTACAGATTTTCCACTTCTGCGTGGACGAGGTGTTGACAGCAGAAGGGCCTGTAGCAGCCACGGGG
Organism: Erithacus rubecula; assembly: GCF_903797595.1. Classification (NCBI taxonomy): domain Eukaryota; kingdom Metazoa; phylum Chordata; class Aves; order Passeriformes; family Muscicapidae; genus Erithacus; species Erithacus rubecula. The sequence continues at coordinate 13,803,785 of NC_136670.1, read as the reverse complement.
GATTTGGAGCCAGACTGAGCCAGAGCTCTGGAGGCCGCCTGGGACTGCGACAGCGACGCCTGCTTGAGCTGCGCCGCCGACAGCGAGGAGTTGGCAGACTGCAGCGAGTACCTGGCTGAGGCCTGGGACCTCTGCTCCCCTCCCAGAGTGTAAGCCCTGCCATTGCCACTCGCTGAAAACTGTTTCATGCTCTGTGATTGTTGGGAAAGAGAAACAGGTGCATTGCCACTGAGGCTGAGCCTCCCCCCTGGCTGACCAACGTAACTGGGGGGCACCGATTTAACCCCGTAGTTGTTCTGCTGTAGGTGCACGTTTGACATCATATTGACTCCTGCAGAGTTTAACGTGGGCTTTGGTATCGTGAGTCTGTTCATCATCTGCTGGGACGAGAGCGAGCGGACGCTGCCGGCGGAGAGGGCGCCCATCCTCTGAGGGAGTCCCATGGGCTTTTTATCCTGGGGCTTGGGAGCTATGAGCATCAAAGGTTTAGACCTGGGCACCACGACGTTGGTGTGGCCTATCATGGCCGTGACCTGGTAGCCGATCCGCTCGTGGTCTTCGATCACGTGCTGCACTAAAGCTTCGTAGGATTTCGGCATGAAAAGGCATCGTTTGCAGTGGATACCCCCCTCCTCTCGGGCACTGGAGCTCAATGGAACTGCTCCATTGAGGGACTTTTCGCCTCCCTTGGCTACGTAAGGAGCAGCAACGTGCTGAAAATGTTCCCTGTAAATGTGCTTTCGAACGATTTCGTAGAGCGGGTCACGGTAAGTGCACTTCTTACAGTAATAAACAGCTTGTTCCACACTGTCAGCCTGCTTGGGTTTAAGGCTCTCGTGTTTGTTTTTATCTTTGAAAGTGCTGATGCCTCCACTGGGTGTATTGGCATTGGGAGCATGGAATATCTTAATGTGCGTTTCCAAAGTCTTTTTGTCGGCGTTGAAGGTACAGTAGGGGCAGTTGAGCAGGATCCTGTTCTCAAAGTCTTCGCTGTGAACATTCCGGAAGTGGCTTTTGTAGGCTGAAAAGAACTTGGAGGAGAAGGGACAGGCGCTGCAGCAGAAGGGCTTTGTCCGATAGTCCTTGAACAGAGAACAGAGCACAGGCTGAACATCCACCAGCACTCCTCACAAGGGAACACCCACGATATTCTCCACACAACCTTTCTAAACAATACTCAGCAGCCCCCCTGCAACTGCCTCAAACCTGCAGTTTGCTCCTCTCCCACTTCTGGCCTGCAGATCAGGCCCTGAAAAGCTGATCACATGAACACAACACAATGTGGTGAGTGCCAAGGGATCACTCGAGGTTTAACCTGGGCAGGTGAGGCTGACTCAGAAGTGTCTTTCCCTGTCAGGCACAAAAAGCCTCCTCCCTGCAGCTCCTTTCTGGGGCAAAGCCAAGCAGGACTGTTTGAGGAAATGAGACTGTGCTCAGATGAGATACTGCCCCCCTGAATCTGCCAAACTTGATAGATCAATATGGATCTAGAACTTCAGCTATTCCAGTGTCTTTATCCATTACACACTTTAATAGCAAAGATGGAATTCCAATCTTTTTTTTCTGAACAAAAGGATTTAAGCTTACCAAGACACAGGCTATACAAGCCCTTAAAGCCACCAAGCCTCTTCCTTGTGATCAAAGCACAAACTTGATTTTTAAATCATTCTCAAACGAGGAACAGAAAGGAATTTGGGAATCCCACCCTTGCAGTTTGCCTGCAGCTTTTGTCCCATTTAACATGGTGCCAATGTAGCTCTTGTCACAGTCTGAACCAACACTGGCCTTAGGGACAGCCACAAGCAGCCTGGCACTTCAGGGGGGTAACACAGAGTCACAGAGGAGGGAGCTGCACTCTCCCTCTGCAGAACCAAGCTGGAATTTCTGCTCTGGCCACCTGCTGAAGCCTCACACACCTGCTGGACACAGGTCCCAACAAACCAACCAACCAAGAGCTGGCTCCTTTTGTATTACAGTTTTTATTCTGGGTTTCCTAGAAAACAGGACCTCAGTGTATTCAATGCAAGATAGTACTAAATGGTCATTTTCAGATTTTTTTTCTTTCAGTAGGAATCCATCACAGGATGGGCCCCAGTTCTCTCTGAGAGCAGGACCTGAGCTGTGAGGGGCTCACACAGGGATTCCTTTGCAGAGGTTTCTGACCTGTCACTGCTGGGGTGACTCTGTCCTGCAGCCCTCACCACTTGCTTGAACCAACAGCATCATTTCCTCCTCCACTACTGCCTATATTCAAAATTCCTTTATTACTGGCTCAGCAGCAAGACCTGCAGTGCCACTGAGCTGCTGTGCAGAACAGAAATGCCCAGAGCAGATGTGGGAGCCAGGGCTGCACTGACAGTGACCCTGCACTGAGCAGCAGTGTCCAGTGAAACAGCTTTGGAAGGGATGGAAACCAGGAATAAAACATTTAAGGAATGGTAAAAGCCTCACTGCCAATTGTATAGAGTTGATGATCCCTTGGCCAGAGGGTTGGAGAAGTTGTGCCAGCCTTGGGACCAGGTGGGAATGGGCTCCTCAGGTGGAGCTGTTGGACTTGAGCATGGAGCCACCAGCTCTGCACATCGACCAGCCAGGCTCCTGAGACACAGCAGGAACAACTTAACACAACTAAGGAAAAAGCACACAGCTTTTTGCTGCTCCTTGAGCTGCCAACACCTGAAAATCCGTGAGGAAAACTGCAGGAAAAGCTCCTGGCATGTCTGGGAAATGCCTCAGTGCCCACTGGAACTCTTACCAACCTGGTTTTTTGTAAGCGACGGGTCCCACAGTCCCACATCCTCCCATGTAGTGTTTTTCAAATAAAAGTCATTAGGTTCAAACTGCTTAAAATCCTGGAGAAGGGAAGATGGGAAGAGAGGACAGAGTCAGAACCAAGGCCCAAGGGTTCCCTTAAGCACCTGAGCACCCCTGCACCCTCCCAGGGCTGCTGGCCAAGGCAGAGACCATCACACAGTGGGGGGGTCTGGGGGCACCTCCTGGGAGGGGGAGAGCTCTGAATATTCTCCACATCACCAAACACCTGCACAACATCTTCACACATCCTCCTGACCAACCCCACACTGTAGTTACAAACTCCTTCCAAAAGCAATCCTGGAGGAAAGTGTTCCCAAACTGATGTGTAGGTTTGGGGGTTTTTTGGCTGCTTTTTCTGGGGGTGGTGGTATTTATTTTGTTTGGTTTTGTTTAGCTTTTAATTAATTTCACACAGGAAGCTTTTAAAGTTGGATATTTGGATGTCCAAGACACCCAATTCTTATTTAAAAAATTATCTTATGAAGCATTTCTTTGGCATTTCACCTTTGGCATGAAGTCAGCAGCATGCAAGGACTCAAAAATAACACTCCCACTGAAATGAATACTGCAAGTTACACTGGCCCAGTTCAGAACTCTCCCCTTAAACATGAGACTTGCTCCACAAATTCTGCAAGCAGGAAGAACTGGCATTTCTTTCTTGCACAAATCACTTCAATGCTTTTAAAGAGACACTGAAAGAACAGGCAGAGCCACAGCAGTGGAGTTTGTCCAGAAGAGCAGCACAAACACCTTCCCTGCAGGAACTGACCTGGGCAGAGGTGATTCTGTAACTCCAGGACCTGCTGCAGCACAAACACTTCCTGAAAACCTCAGACCCATTTCTACCCCAACATCCCTGGTTCTTCCAGCATTATTGGATTTCAGTAGCCACTAATGTTTTTAAGTGTTTACAGGTACACTGAATCTCATGTTTCTGTGGAACTTAAACATGTCTAAAAATAAATCATGGCATACACAAATGCCTCCCTGTCCCCTCACTGTGCAGCATTTCAGCTCTGCCCCTTGGAGGTGCCATACTTACTTCTATATGTTCTTTACAATATTCCAAACCAATGTCACTAAGTATTTTTTTCACAGTTTTCCGGGCCTTCCTTAAACTGCCAAGGTTGTTGACAGGAAGTTGGAACATAGTTTCTATTGGAAAAGAAGAGAAAAAGTTTAAGTCAAATGTGTTTTTATAGTGCTGCACTTTTAATTATCAGTAATTGTCTGTCCCATTCCCCACAGAACTGGTACCATTCCCTAACAATGTTAATTCTCTGCCTTGCTCCCTGCTGAGGCTGCACAGGGCACTTCTACAAAGGCAACAAACTGCAGAACATCCACTGCAGGAGCAATGGGCTGCCTCTGGAAATAACTTCCATTTCTCTAGAGTGTCTGTCTTTAGCAATCCCTACACTGGAGTACTTCAGAACCCAATTCTCTCCTGTGCAAGGAATCCTAACTGATCTGAGAACTGGCAGGCTGAGCCTCAAGGTTTGTGTCAGCCTTGCAAGATATTTCAGTGTCTCTTCAGTGATTAAGATGCTTCTTGTATTCTGCTGTGGTAGGGTAAGAAATTAATGCTGTTTCCTCCCTCTACTGTACTCAGAGCTTAATCTGGCTGTAGCTGTTTAGCAAATGCTCTCCTGGGAAGAGGGGACCTGAAAGCTTGGTCAGATCCCTCCAGAGAGAGCAACCACTGGGAAAAGCCCAAGAGATGGCTAAAACCTCTCTGTGTCCCTGGGAAGTGTCAGCCACCCTCCCAGCAGTGCCACAGCTCCACTGGGCCTGGCTGGGGCTGCCCAGCTGAAGGGAACCCAACTCATGAACTGCTCTTTTCCTATGCTCTCTCCATCCTCACCCCTACTGTAAAAACATGTCTAATACAACCTAGAGCAAGCCAGGTCCCTCTGAAAGACATGAAGAGTGATTTCAGTGCTTCAGAAACACCTCCACTCACTGCATGATCCCATTTGTCAGAAAAAAAAATTCAGTGAAGCAGCTCAATCAAGTATGGTCAGGATTTGAATTAATATTTCCAAGTGAATTTCAAATCCAAGGAGCTCACCAGCAATGCTATTCCTGGTGATTAACATGAACTGCAGGAAGAGCAGTGCATGAACACAGTGCATGTTCAAGCTCCTGACAAGCCAGGCTGCTTTCCTCAAAACCCAAGTCCCCACTTTGAGAATGAAGCCCTGTGCTTGCAAAGAAAAGCATTTCTGGTCTCCTGACACAGGCAGAGTCAGAGCAGAGCTTGGCTTTAGGCACTGATCACTCCTACCTGAGGCAGCCACAAGTCTCAAAATCCTGCTTGCTATCAAACAGCTGATTTCAAAATGCCACTGAACTTCTCCAGAGACACAAATGCTTTCTCTCAATTCCTGTGTCCAATACAGCTGAACATGCACAGGTACCATGATACACAGAAACTCAAAGAAAGCCAGTTATTTACAACTGCCTGAAAACACCTCTGATCTATCTGCAGCATCTTCTTGCCTCTGCTCTTTGCCTGCCTATGAAATTCCCTGGATCTTCCTATCACCACCCATCATAACAGAAGATAGAGTTAGGTCTTCACACCTGAAACCTGAACTTTTAAATGTCAGGTTTTAACATCAACCTCAACTGGCAAGTTCTGCTGGATAGGTGAATCCAACTCACCTAACTGACCTCAGAATAAAGCTGCAGATGTGATTACAACCCTCTTAGGAACATCATTAAAAAGAATGAAATAAAGCATCAGTTTTACCTTCTCTTATACATGAGATTGACCCTTCCCTTCCTAATGTTCTCATTTATTTTTACTCTGAAGACTGAGAAAACCTGAGCTTTTTAGTGATCTGACAACCAGAATTACCAGCTACAGTGTTGAACAAAGCATTAGGTGTGAACAAGTGTGTAAAACAGACATTTGTATCAGCAAGGTGCAAAGCCAGCCTGTTCTGCCCCATCGTGTCCCACTCAGACACACCCAGCTCAATCTTGTCTAATCAGCAGTGTAAGAACTCTAGTTCATCACAGCAGGTTTTGAACCAATTTTAAAACAGATATTATTTGCTGTTATTTCTGTGCATGCTTATAAAACAACTGCTCCTGCTCTGTGTCCCCTCTCCCCCTCACCATCCCAAGGTCCATGCTCTCTGTGCTCTTTCCCCTCTCCTTGCTTTGCAGTTTCTCAGCCTCCTGGGTCCTTACCTCTCTCATTTTCCCTCTTCTCCTCCTCCCTGTGCCAGCTCCCAGTGTCCACGTTCCTGCGGCGCTCTCTCTCATCCTGTCTCCACCTCTTCTTGATGTCCTTGTCCTTGACTTGCTCGTTTTCTCTCCTCTTCTCATCATCCCTGTGCCATTTGATTGTTTCTGTAGTTTTCTGGGGCTCCACGCTTCTTTTGAGATAGTCTTGTCTCCTCCTCCTCTTTTTTAACATATCCCTTTCCCTGGCACGAGCCTGCTTTTCTTTCTGGGAAAGAAAAGCTTTACGGGGCATCATGAGCTGCTGCTGTACCTGCAATAATATGGGATGCATGGAATAATGCACTCTGCACATCACTCGGGCACAGCAGCTCACCTGGGGCTGCACACACTCACTTCAGCCCAGGCACTGCCTGCTCCTGCTCCTCCCTCCTGAGCCCTGCACTGACCCCAGCCCAGCAGTGACAGTGACACTCCTGTCCCCTCCCTGCAGCTCCTCCTCCCCCAGAGCCTCAGGCATTGCTGCTCCTGCTGTGTGTTCACAGAGCTGAGATGGGAATGGGGACCTTCAACCTGTCTCCTCTCTTCCTGGAGACATTTAATCCAGTTTAAAGGTGCTCATTTTTCTTTCCAGACCTCCATCTCCACCCAATCTGGGTGAAAATGGCTCTCCTGGCTGGAAGGAGGGATTAGGAGACAAGCCACAATCTGAAAAATTGTGTAAGCTTTGTTTCCTGGGGAAACCTGGCCAAAACATTTAACTGCAGTTAATGAAATAAATCCTGACTCATCTACCCAGACTTCCTCCAAGTGTGTTATGTCTTGGTATTCACAGGAACAAAGGGAAAAAAACGAGATTATTTACTTGGAGCATTCCTGAGGGGTGGGGTTTCTCGGGGTTGGTGTTTTGAGGCTTGGGGCTTTTTGTTCCTAAAGAGGTGTCAATGGAGACTACACTGAACAAATTGTTTTTACTTCTGGTTGTTTCTCTCTAATCACCCAACACATTCACATTTTCAAATGTAACAGGGTTAGTACCTGAAATTTTGAAATCATGGAAGAATTTATACCATTATTGGTAACCTTTAAATATTTTTTTATGGACACAATGAGCAACGTTTCAGAAATGGCAAACTGCAATTGTAGGCCAGGTCTGAGTTTTTTAGTTGGGTTTGTGTTAAGTTTTGAAGAAAGATTTGCAGAGGTCTAATCAAAATTAAAACTGCAGAAAGGACAAAATTACTAGATTACAATACTTAAGCAAAGCCTAAAACAAAATGAAACAAATGTACTTTTAAAAATTAGCTACCTTATGGAAAGCACTTGTTCCCAGCATGCAATACTCCATCTTTTTCCTACAGAAAAAGCAATGTTTCAAACCCTTATTCTAAAAGCTGTTCCTTTCCCCTACAATACACCCCACCCCACACACTTAAACCCTCTACTCTGGTCCATTGCCTTTGTTAGGTCTGTATCATGATCCCATGGCTTTCATTCCAATAATTCAACCCCAAATTTCTTAATATCCATAATAATGCTAAAAGGGAAGGGCTGCAGCAGAGTCAAACACCATAATCAAAAAAATTCATGCAGTGTGGTAACACATTAGTACATAAAATTCAGATTATGCTAAAAATTACTTCATTAAAAGGGCAGCTCTCTACCAGACAGCCTGGGTTTGGGTATTAAATATTTCTCAGTAACAGTTGGCACTAAAATCAAAAAGCAACGGGAACCCAGGATCAGCATCCTCGGTGCAACCCAGACACTGCAAATCTGTACCATAGCTGCAGTTCTCTGTGGGCTGGCTGCCAGCACATTACTGCTGTTTACTAGAGCAAACTTAACTCATTAGCTTTGGAAATGGACATTATCATTACACTTTTATCAGTAACCTGGTTCCATTTCAATAACAATAACAAGAGGTAAATTGCAAGTGAAACACATCATGCAAATGATTCTCCCTCTCCCACCCAAGGCAAGTACCAACATTTCAATCTGTCATTGTTACATTTTCTTTCATTTGTTTTTGGTTTCTTGTTGGAGGTTTTTCCTCCTTTGGTTTTATCTTTTCACAGGATTCTTCCCTCCCCTCCCTTTATACAGCCCACTTGGACTGATCAGTTTATAGACAAATGATAGAAAATACCTTAATAAAAACCATTTCAGTTAAATTTCCAAAATTAAACATTTCACTTAAAATCGAAATAACTAATGTCACATTTCAAGGAAAAACTTAAAGGGACATCCAACTTAAACTGAAGATCTCTGAATTTCCCTATCCCAAGGCAGAATGTTTCCCCCAGAAACATTCCCCATTGCAGAGGCATCTCTCCTGCAGTCTGAACCAGCTTTCACTTTCACCTCTGATGGTTATAAACTGACAGAAGAGGGAAAGTTCAAGCAGGAAACCAATTAATCTGCACCGAGGCTGCCAGAGTGATTGACCCCAAAGCCTCCCAACCTCTTCATTTCTCTAGACTCCAAGTTGGTGCTCCTTTAAGTCCCAAATGTCCAAACCTCAGAAGTCAACAGTCAAAACTATCTTTAAACTACTTTTTGCCCATACTTTGCTAAACGAAAATCTTTACTCCTCCCCATGTCTGCAGTACTTCTGATGGCATTTACCTCCAAAATGAATGGTGCTTGGGCGTCTCAGACTCATTGGACAAGTTTCAAGCACAATCCTCCACAGCCAATTCTCCTTGCAGAATGCCCCTCAGGGCTGTCACAGCCCCTGGGGGAGCCCAGGGCACACAGCAAGGCTCATATCCTGCTGGACAAAACAGAGAAGACAAGAGGTAAGAGCAGTGCCAGGGGCACAGTGACAAAGGCCAGCAGTGCCAGGCAGGGCAGCTGTGCTGCAGCAGGGCTGAGCAGCTCTGTGCTCCAAAATCCATTCTGATTCTGCTGGGGACACTGCCCCAGCTCTGAAAGCCAGCAGTGCAGAGGCTGGGAATGCCCCTCCTCTGCTGAGCTCACCCCCAGGTGCACCTCACCTGAGCTGGCACAGCACAGCAGAGCTGCCCTGGGCACCTGGGACACTGGCACCATGCTGGCACCATCCCACACAAGCAGCTGAGAGCACAGTGGCACCTCAGACGTGCCCTTCAGCTCTGGGCACACACACTCCTCTGGGAAACACAGACTGGCACAGGATGGGCAGTCTGGGGGAATGGCAGCTGAGTGATCACTCTGCTGCAAGGCTGATCCCTCTTCAACTGACATCACCCACAGATACAAAGTCAGGCTTGCACAGACTGGAAACACAACACCTAACATTAGAACCATGAAATCTGAAACTACCAAATCTAAAGTTTATAAAAGCAAAACTTGTTGAGTCATTAATAATTACTCTGTCATGGAGTAAGACAATATTAATGGTTAGATTTTAATCTCTTGATTATTCAGACAGAACAGCCTGAAGTACAGAGTGCTTTTCCTTGGCAAGAACACTTCTAATACAAGACACTACAACATTTCAAGAAATTAAAATGGACAACATTTTAAAAATATTTCACACGGCAGCAAAACAGAATAGTGGATTATTGCATGTGCTTTAGCAAGAGCATCACCCATCCCTTCATTTCACACTGAATCATTTCCTGACTGCAAGGCAGACTTTGTGCCCCTGAGTGTACAGCAAGCCCAAAGGAACTCTCTCCCAGGGAGTCCCCCTGCAGCAAACAGCTCTGGGTGAGGAGCCATCAGCCTCCAGAGCAGATCAGTGGCAATTCCTGCATCAGGCTGATGATTCTGAGCTCAGGGAACTCCTTCAGCCCATGCTGGGTCTCCAGGACACTGAGGATCACTGCCCTGTGCTGTGCTGCTGACAAGGATCCCCAAGCACCTGGCAATGCTTCTTACTTTATGTCATCCCAATCCCTTTGATTTTAGCCACTATTTTGCCAGTATTTCAAGCTGAAGAAGTTACTGGTTTATATCTAACAGCCCAACACAGAATCATACATCAGAGCTGGCAGCAGCTCTGTGCTCCTGGGCAAGATGAAACAAGACTGAATATTGTGCTTTTTATTTCCCTACTCTGCTTTTGAAGGAAGGTAACTTTTAACAATTTGCCCAGCAAACTGTCTGTCATGGCATGCTCCAAAAGCCAGCCATGAAACACTTGCAGAGAAGGCTGGTAGTGGAACACTGAGGGAAATCTCTTAAATACAGGGAAAATATGCAAGAAAATGAACCTGTGGTTCCCACAGCAACAAGCAAAGCTGCCTCAGTGTGTATGCAGGTTAAATTCTGGTCTGTGGTGTGATGGTGTAGAATATTCTATACCCACATGAGGATAGTGATGGCCTGTCCTGGGACTCTGGCACCTGCAATTCCAGGACAGCTGTGCAAGGAACAGTGACAGCCAGGAAGCACAAGGGTTATCTCAGGGAGCAGTGAGCAAGTGAGACAAAAAAGGAGTAGAAGCACCAGAGAAAAGAGAGAAGAGAGAATTTGGGAGAACAGAAACTACTGAGAGCTTCCTTGAAAGTAAGAGTTGCAATTAACTCTGTCTCCTCCCAGTAGTGAGTGATTGAAGAGTCTATTCCAACATACCTCTCACTGGCTGACACTGAACATTTTCACTTTCTTCCCTTGGACTCTTCCCTCTCCTCCTTATTTAAGCATTTCTGGCCTAGTTTTGTGAGGGCTGTGCACCCACACTCCTGTGAAGGTAATGAGATTTGCAGTTCAGCAGCACATCTGAAATGCCAGACACTGAGGGCTCCTTTTGCAATCCCTCTAATCCTGGAGGGAGGCAGTTTTGTAACAGCCACATTTCCATGGGGAGCACCACCTCAGCCTGCCCTGGGCCACCTGCAGCAGGGATTTGGGGTGCAGAGCCAGCCCCAGCCCTCCTGCTCGGGTCTGTACCCAAAACAGGGCTGGGCACCTGAAAGAGGAACCAACACAAACCCTAAATTACACCTCTGAAAAGCTCAGCTTCAAAACTGAGATTACCAAACTGACAGAAACCCCCAAGTGTGAGCTGCTACCTGGACAAAGCACTGCAAGACCTGAGCCAGCTGTGCACAGGGCACACTCCAGCTCTCCCTCACAGGCAAACAGGCAATTTGTTTACAGCCCCTTTGTCAAAAAGCCAAGGATTTAAAAATATGAAAAACCACTTCAGAGATTAGATCAGCAGCTTCCAAAACCAGTTTCAAGTCGTGTGTCAAAACAAAAGGACCATTTCACACCAGCTCTCAGGGCATCCTACACAAACATGGCCTCAGGACAGAAATTCATCTGAAAAAAAGCCACCTTATCTTTGGGAGGAAATTCTGAGACTAAAAAAATTTAACATCTTGTTTCAGCGGTTACAGGCAATTTTCAACAAACTCTGGTTTGCACCTTTTTGTTTGCCTAGCCTCAGCTTGACTCTTGCATTAAGAACTCCCAACTTGCCATCTGAGGAAGAACTCTGGAGGCAGCTGGAGTGAAGGAATCAGCAAGGCTGATACACCTCAGCCTCCATTCATTCTTTATTTAAGCTAAAACCCACCTTCTGCAGGCCAGCAGACAGAGATCTCCTAAGTCATTCACACACTTCTCATTCTTGCTCAATTTCTGGAATTTTCCACTGGAGCCCGAAGCTCCATCTGGTGGGTGTGGACACTCACTGCAAAACTGAGCAGGAATTAACTGTTTCCTCATCCTTCTCTTCAGCAGGAGTCCCAGGCACGGTGGCATCTCCGTGTCCCATGTGAAATACAAAACGGTCCAATTTTGATTGCTCTGGGAAGCACAACTCCTCATTTGTGTTCTGATGAGCAATCTGCTTCCCCAGGCTCTGCTGGGAACTCCTGGTGGGTTTTCTGATTTTGATGGTGTAGGCTGAGGTATGCTAAAGAATGCTGGTAGCTGTAGTGGAATGTTTTCTGAGGGATCTTTAAGGCCACATCACCTCTGGCAACCTCTGCTGCAATCTGAAAAGGACTCTGAAATCGTGTCCATTCTCTAGGGCACAGGAAATCCTGAATTAGAGGCACTCTCAGCTCCAGAATTTCTTGCACACCTCCTGCCATCTTAGAGAATATCTTTTGTGACTGTTCAAGACCTCCACAGATAAAGGTTTATATGCACATAGCATGGGTAGTTAAATCAATATTCAATACACATCCTCAGTGTGAGAGCCAGCCTTATTCAGTGCTATTTCTAAAAGATTTTGGTGTGAAATGCAATAAAGCCTGCACATCTTGCAGAAATTTGAAATCCAGACTGGAGATCATTGAAGCACAAAGGATATTATTTGCTTACACCATGATATCTACACTTCAGTGATCAGGAAAAAAGGCTGCATGAATATGCACTACAATTCCAAAATAATCCTCATCTAGATTGTAGCTAAGCATGAACAATCCAGAATAAAAATAATTTTGGAAATAGAAGCATGTTTAATAAAAGAGCAGTTACCATTTAAATTAAATAAAGAATCATCTTAAAATTTTCAATCCATTTTCAAAAGCTCACAAAAACATTTGTGCAATTAAACAAATACAGCCCAGTAGTCACTGTAAAATGTGCAAGAACAAAGCAAATAATCAATATAGACACAATTTATGATTAGACTACAGTGAGTGGGGACTGCAGGTGAGAATGGCTCCCTGCCCTGTGTGCCACATTTCTGACACCAGCACAGAGCACAGCCAGAGCACAGCCAGAGCACAGCCAGAGCACAGCTAAACACAGTCTGAGCACAGCCTGAGCACAGCCTGAGCACAGCTAAACACAGCCAGAGCACAGCCAGAGCACAGCTAAACACAGTCTGAGCACAGCCTGAGCACAGCCTGAGCACACCCTGAGGATCAGCCAGAGCACAGCCAGAGCACAGCCAGAGCACAGCCTGAGGATCAGCCAGAGCACAGCCTGAGCACAGCCTGAGCACAGCCTGAGCACAGCCAGAGCACAGCCTGAGCATAGCCAGAGCACAGCCTGAGCACAGCTAAACACAGCCTGAGCACAGCTAAACACAGCCTGAGCACAGCCAGAGCACAGCTAAACAGAGTCAGAGCACAGCCAGAGCACAGCCTGAGCACAGCCTGAGCACAGCCTGAGCACAGCCAGAGCACAGCCAGAGCACAGCTAAACACAGCCTGAGCACAGCCAGAGCACAGCCAGAGCACAGCCTGAGCACAGCCTGAGCACAGCCAGAGCACAGCCAGAGCACAGCCTGAGCACAGCTTGAGCACAGCCAGAGCACAGCCTGAGCACAGCCTGAGCACAGCCTGAGCACAGCCAGAGCACACCCTGAGGATCAGCCAGAGCACAGCCAGAGCACAGCCAGAGCACAGCTTGAGCACAGCCAGAGCACAGCCTGAGCACAGCCAGAGCACACCCTGAGGATCAGCCAGAGCACAGCCAGAGCACAGCCAGAGCACAGCCTGAGCACACCCTGAGGATCAGCCAGAGCACAGCCAGAGCACAGCCAGAGCACAGCCAGAGCACAGCTAAACAGAGTCAGAGCACAGCCAGAGCACAGCCAGAGCACAGCCTGAGCACAGCCTGAGCACAGCCAGAGCACAGCCAGAGCACACCCTGAGGATCAGCCACAGCACAGCCTGAGCACAGCCTGAGCACAGCCAGAGCACAGCTAAACACAGCCTGAGCACAGCCAGAGCACAGCCTGAGCACAGCCAGAGCACAGCCAGAGCACAGCCTGAGCACAGCCTGAGCACAGCCTGAGCACAGCCAGAGCACAGCCAGAGCACAGCCTGAGCACAGCCAGAGCACAGCCAGAGCACAGCCTGAGCACAGCCTGAGCACAGCTAAACACAGTCAGAGCACAGCCTGAGCACAGCCAGAGCACAGCCTGAGCACAGCTAAACACAGCCTGAGCACAGCCAGAGCACAGCCAGAGCACAGCCAGAGCACAGCCTGAGCACAGCTAAAAACAGCCTGAGCACAGCCAGAGCACAGCCTGAGCACAGCTAAACACAGTCAGAACACAGCCAGAGCACAGCCTGAGCACAGCCTGAGCACAGCTAAACACAGCCTGAGCACAGCCAGAGCACAGCCAGAGCACAGCCAGAGCACAGCCTGAGCACAGCCTGAGCACAGCCTGAGCACAGCCAGAGCACAGCTAAACACAGTCAGAGCACAGCCTGAGCACAGCCAGAGCACACCCTGAGGATCAGCCAGAGCACAGCCTGAGCACAGCTAAACACAGTCAGAGCACAGCCTGAGCACAGCCTGAGCACACCCTGAGGATCAGCCAGAGCACAGCCAGAGCACAGCCTGAGCACAGCTTGAGCACAGCCTGAGGATCAGCCAGAGCACAGCCTGAGCACAGCCTGAGCACACCCTGAGGATCAGCCAGAACACAGCCAGAGCACAGCCAGAGCACACCCTGAGGATCAGCCTGAGCACAGCCAGAGCAGAGTTTGGGGCAGAGCAGCCCCTTCCCTCACCCTCACTGCACTGCTGGGCCTGGGCCAAGCCCCGGGAAACAGAACAGCTCCAGCCCTGCCCGGGCAGCTCCTGCACACACAGACAGACAGACACACACTGACAGACAGACACACTGACAGACACAGACACTGACACACACAGACACTGACAGACACAGACACTGACAGACACACTGACAGACACAGACAGACACTGACAGACAGACACACTGACAGACAGACAGACACACACACACACTGACAGACACAGACACTGACACACACAGACACTGACAGACAGACACACACACACAGTCTGACACACACACTGACAGACAGACACACACACACTGACAGACACACACACACTGACAGTCTGACACACACACTGACAGACACACACACAGACAGTCTGACACACACAGTGACAGACACACACACACAGACAGTCTGACACACACACTGACAGACAGACACACACACAGACAGTCTGACACACACTGACAGACAGACACACACACAGACAGTCTGACACACACACTGACAGACAGAGACACACTGACAGACAGACACACACACACAGACAGTCTGACACACACACTGACAGACAGGCACACACAGACACACAGACAGTCTGACACACTGACAGACACTGACAGTGACATACACTGACAGACAGACAGTCTGACACACACTGACAGGCACAGACAGACACAGACACTGACAGACAGACACAGACACTGACAAACACAGACACTGACAAACAGACACACTGACAGATAGACACACACACAGAGACAGTCTGACACACACTGACAGAGACAGTCTAACAGACACACAACTGACAGACAGACACAAACACACACAGAGACAGTATGACACACACTGACAGACACACAAAGTCTGACACAGACACACGGACAGACACAGACACACAAACACACAGTCTGACACACACACACAAACACAACATAGACACTGACAGACCACAGACACACACACACTCACACAAATACAGATAAGCACACACAACATACACTCACACAGAACAGACACACACACAGACAAACACACACAACACAGACACACACACAGACCCACACACTTACAGACACACTGAAACAGACCACAGACAAACACACACAACACTGACACACAGAGATAAACACACAAACCACAGACACACTGACAGACACAGATAAACACACACACAGACCCACACACTTACAGCACAGACACACTGAAACAGACCAAACACACACAACACTGACACACAGAGATAAACACACAAACCACAGACACACTGACAGACACAGATAAACACACACACAGACCCACACACTTACAGCACAGGCACACTGAAACAGACCAGACAAACACACACAACACTGACACACAGAGATAAACACACAAACCACAGACACACTGACAGACAAACACAGATAAACACACACAATACAGACACACTGAAACAGACCACAGACACACATACAAACACAGCACTGACACAGATAAGCACACACACCACACACAGAACAGACACACACACACACACACTCTCTCCCAGACACTCTATCCCCAGGCAGAGCACAGGGCAGCCCTGCTGTGCCCAGCAGCCCCAGGCAGAGCTGCTGAGGGGCAGCACAAACCAGCACACAGCAGAGCACAGAACACTTTCCCCAGCTCATCCAGGGCTGCCAATCCACGCTGCCTCAGACAGCAGATCCATCACATACTGGAGGGATCTGGCCAACTGGCTGCATGAGTTTCCCAGGGGTAAAAATAGGCCCTGCAGGAGGCTGCTGCTGCTTGTTTTGCCTTGCCTTACACTTCACACACGCCAGGCACAAACGCTGCCATTCCAGCAGGGAAAGGCTGTAAACAAGAGCTGCAGATCAGCCCTGCACTGCACATTTCTTACCTCTCTCCCTTCCTGCCTAAGCACAGCTCCCAAGGGCTCCAGTCCCTGCCTACATTCCAGTGTTAGGCCACCTCAGCTACTGCTGTCTTCCATCTGCCTCAGGAACCTTCCACAGGCAAAGGGCTTCATAGCAGCAGCAATGGGGAAACAAAACAAACAAGATCACAAACTTGAGTTTGACTACTTAGGTGGGAAAAAAAAAAAAGCATTTTAAGACCACTATCTTGCCCACTTCGATTTCCAGAGCCATTTTGTCCCCTCACTGTTGCTGCTATGAAGCTGCACCACCAGCAGCTTCCTTGGCCCAGCTGCAGCAAGAGCAGAGTCCCATCAGGAATCAGAGCACAGAGAGGGAGAACAGGCTGAAAGAAAGCATTGGCTGAGAGCTGGGAGAGGAGCTGGGGCAGGGAAGGAACAGCCAGCACTGAAGGCAGGATTGAGAGCAGGCCCTTTCCTCCACCTGCAGGACAGGAGGAGTCTGAGTGCTCCCTCAGGGAACAGCTGCTCACACAGTTCCTTTATTTTTGTTTCTTGTAAATTGTTTTAATTTATCTACTTGAGAAATAGATATTAAATGAAAGAGTTTTGCCATGTGATCTGCATACATCTGCAGGTGTGATGTGGCCACAGGGTCAACTACACAGGCCTTGGACTCAACAGCCACTGTCAGTTTTCATCTAAATAGACTCTAATGTCACCTTAAAAACAAAACAAAACAAAAAAAAAAAAAACTACAGTAAGGATATAAATGGTGGTAACTGAAAGTGACTCACTACAGAAAAAAAAGCATTTACTCCATTCTTACTCCAAGCCATCAACCCTCATTCACATTCAAGAGCACTACAGAGAAATCAGAGACACTAAATACAAGCTCTTTCCAAGGGTGTAACAATTTGGCCATCCTGCCAAAAAGGGCATTCTTCCCTTATGTGTCAGGTGAGGTAAAATAAACCTCCCACATACACTGAAGTTATAGGATATTTTATTTTTAGTAAAACTAAATTAACATCAACAAGGGTTCTTTGTCTTGCAATGCAAAGAGACTCAGAGCAGCACCTTTCACTGTCATCTCCATCTCTTACACTATCTGGAAACACCTCTAGCAACAGACCTATTTATATGAGCAGAACTATCCCCTCATTAAAAATGCTGCTGTTACAATTATGTTTATAGGAACCAGACCCTATATATACATACATAAATCACAGAGCAGCTCTTGAGTCAATATGAAAAAAAACAATTGTGTGATGCTTGTTCAGATACAGGCCAGCACAGTCTGCTGTTGCCTTTTTAAACAAGCATGTTGCATGCATCTTAAAGAAAGTAATCCCACTAGATGTAGCATTATTAACATACAGACTCAGCTGAACCAATGACTTTTAAAAATTCCTCAATCTTGCCCATGCAGGTAGAGCAGCTCCAATGTCACCTGTGAATCAAGAACACATGGAGCAGCTGCAGCCCCAGAGCTGTTCCCTGCCTCTCCTGGCACCTCTCCTACAGTTTTTAAACGGGTCCTCCTCAAATCTGACACTGCTTTGTTCATTCCAGTGGAATTTTGTCTCCCTTAAACATCTCAAGTAGCGGAGCAAAGACAACTTCCCCTTTCTAAAAACAAAACCCCACAAAAACCACCCCAATACATTTCCTATTGAGCTGCTAAATCTCAATTGCAGCCACCTCAAAAGAAACACATGAAGCCAGGAGTTTCCACAAAATCACTTGCTTCAACTTCCTTCTTTGCATCAATCAAATCAGCTGCCATCTTAATAACAAGCTATAAAATATATATTTGGACTGTATGACCTGTGACTACTGATAAGATTCTGATATGCTTCTGTGTCCCAGGAATTCCATGGTAAACTTCAATGTTTACTTTCAGTGTTTATGTTATTACAGAGTGGTAAAGCTGAGCTGGGAATAATCACCCATTATTCACCCTGCAGCGTGTGAGCAGCACACCTCACCTGGCCCACAAGACGTGTCCTGCCTTTCCCTGCAGCTCACAGAGCTGAGCAGCACCAGCAAAGCAGAGCTCACCCTGTGTGCCAGTGCAGGGACCAGGGCAGTGCCAGGCAGCACTTCTGCCCTACACACACAAACACTGCAGGTTCCTCTTCTCAGCCTGAGGAGCCACACGCCCTCCTGGCTGCTGTGTTTGTGCAGCTGATGCTGAACACTGCAGGGCATGAACCTTCCAAACAGGCAGAAGTTCCTCTCCTCTGCAGACTTTTCATTCCCAGCTTGACACCTGTCTGTCCCACCTTTCACCTTCCTCAGCCCCTGCAGATCCAACAGCCTAACACAGTGAATGACAGGCTCCTCATGACAATACACCCTGAAGCAGAAATAGTGCTGCCCTAAAGAGATGCCTTCTACAAACCTGCCTGATGGACCAGCACTTCAATTCAAAACAAAAATCTATTTAGTAATGGGCCACTAAAACTGTATCAGTTTTCAATGATCTCAGAGATGCCCCCTGGGAGCATCTCCTGTCTATTGGACACCAAAAAGTCACTCTTGAATGCTAACCAAGAAATAACACTAAGTTGAGCAAAGGGCAGCTAACCACCAAAACCAGTGCAAAACCATCTGGCTTAGTATCCCTTTTGGAGACAAGTTATTTCTCGTGTGTCAAAAGGACATCTCTATTTAGACTGAAGTTGGAAGTATTTGCTGTAATGATCTTCAGAAAAGGTAACCACTCTGTTACAGCACATCAGCACCGGGTGCAATTCTCTTAACAACACAGTGTTATTCTTCTGCTGTCTCTTCTAAGATTTCAGCACATATCATGGTAGATGTCCATCTACTGATATCAAATTACTGCCCAACATCTGCAACTGCACATCTGCAAAGGAACCAAGCCGTGCTTTGGTTTGTTATTAGAAGCAGAAAAAAAAAAAAGGCTTTTCTGTTTCTTAAGCAGACTGATCCATCTTTCTCACCTAGATGGATGACAACTTGTGATTGTGAGTTTGCAGAGTCCTGAAGTGAAAGTTTTCCCGAGCAGGAGACCCTGCAGGAGGGAGCAGTGCTGGGCACAGGGGGCTGAGCTGCACAGCAGCCAGCTAAGGTCGGTCCATGCTACCCTGACAGGCGGGAATCCTCTGCCTCCGTTCCCTCCCAACAGAAATAGAAAATAGCAGCACAAAGAAGCGGAAACACAGCTAGGGAAAAAAAACACAACTTCAGAAAAAGGGGCATTTCTCTACAAGGAACGCGAACATCTTTGACACCTACCAAACGGCTTAACTGCACCCAGCAAACAGCGACCACCAACAGCTGGGAGTGCCCGGTTTTGGGGTCCCAGACAAAGCCCCTGGAGGCCCGCCGCAGGGCGGGGGCTGCAGCCAGGCGCCCCGAGCTGGGCCATCCCCGGGCCCGGCCCGCCGTGTCCCCGGTGCCCCCCCGCTCCCGCCGCAGCGGTGCCCGGCGCGCAGGGCGCCCCCTGCCGGCTGCCGCCGCGCAGCGCCCCGGCCGGGCTGCGGTGCATTCCGGGGGGGCCGGGCTGTCACACCCGCGGCCGCTGCGGGAGCGACCGGGGCTGCCCGACACCCCGGCACCGCGCACGCACTGCCACTTGCTTCGGGAGCCTCGCCCGGGCCGCAGCCGCCCGGGGAAGGGGGTGCGTGGCACGGGGGTATCTGTCCGGTGCGGCTGCCAGGCTCCGGGCTCGGTGTCCCCCGCCTTTGTCTCAGGAACGGGTGTCGGTAGCCGCAGCCCGCGGCAGGGATGGGTGAGGTAACGGCGCTGCATCCCGCAGCCGCGGCTCGGGATGGCAGCGGCGGATCCCGCCTTTTCCCGCGGGCAGGGACCCCTCGGCTGCTCCCATTCATCGCATCCCCGGCGCCGCTCCAGCACCAACTCCGCCGGCGGGGCCCGCTGCAGCCGCACACCGGGATGCCGGAGCCGGCAGCTGGCGGTCCCGCTGCCCCGGGCTGCCGGGACACGTCCGTGTAGGGAAGGGAGGCGGCCGGGGCCGGCGGCGGGGAGGGAGCAGCGCCGCGTTCCCCGCAGCCGCCGGGGCTCCTCAACATGTGTGCGGGCGGGGAGGGGCCGCTGCCAGCTCCGCACGCCCGGTGCGGCGGGCAGGGCGGCGGGCACGGCGCGGGATGCCCGGGGGAGGGAGGGAGGGAGGGAGGGGGCGGTCGGGCGCTGTCCCCGCCCGGGTCGCACCGCGGACCCGCGCTCGCACCTACCTGACCGGGCTCTCCTCGCTGCGAGGGCGGGCTGGGGCGGGGGGGGGGCGCCGGACCCTCCCCGGCGCCGCCCGGTCCCGGGGCGGGCGGGCGGAGCGGAGCCGCCGGCGGCGCGGGGGAGACAAAGGGGGAAATGACGGGGGTGGGGGTGCAGTGTGCGGGGCGGGCGGTGCGGAGCGGCCCCGGGGGCGGGGGCGGCGGTCACTGGGCCGGGTGCCCGGGGCGGGGGCGCGGGCGGGGGCAGCGCCCGGGCCCCTCAGACAATACAGCCGGGTCCCGCTGCCCAGAGCCTGCCCGGGCCAAGATGGCGGCCGAGAAAGAGCGGAAGTGACGCCAGACCCTCATTAGCATACGGGACTCATTGTCCGGCGGGAGGGGAGGGGGCCGCGCCCCGGGGGGGCGGGGGAGCCCCGGGGGTCCCGGCGGCACCGGCCCCGCCGCGCCCGCGGCTCCGGGCGCTGACACGGCCCCGCCGCGGGGGGGCCCCCGCGGGACGCACCGGGGCGGCCGCGGCCATGGCGGCGGCGGCGGCGGCGGCGGGATCTACCCCGGCCCCGCTAGGAGGCGCCGCGCCCTGCGGCTGGGTCCGGCGCGGGGATCCCTCCGCCGCGCCCCCGGCCGGGACTACATCCCGTCCTGAGGGGCCGCCGCCGCCGGGGCGGGGGCGCGAGCGGCGCGGGGCACGTGACCGCGGGGGGCGCGCACGTGACCGCGGGGCGGCCCCGGGAGCGCGCGCGGGGCTCGTGCGGCGGCGGCGGCGCCTCGGGGCCGCGCCCGCCCCGCCCCCGCGGGCCCGGGACCGCGCGGACCGGCACGGCACGGACCGGCACGGCACGGCACGGCACGGCACGGCACGGCACGGCACGGACCGGCACGGCCCGCCTGCCACCCGGGCCTGCCCTGCCCGTCCGGCCGAGGCTGAAGGATGCTGAAGGGCCTGGAGCACCTCCGTGCCCTGGAAAGGCTGAGGGAGCTGGCGCTGCTCGGCCTGTGTGGAGCCCCCGTGAGGGGCCCCAGCCCTGGGTGTCGCTGTGTGCAGAGCAGGGCCCAGGCCCAGCCGGGGCACCTGAACAAGGCACTGAGCGCAGCAGTTGTCCCTGCACAGGAGGCAGAGCTTGTGCCCAGCTCCGAGCAGAGCCCGGAGCGGCTGTGGAGTCTCGTTTCACACCGGGCACGCTCCGGTGTGCGGTGGCACGGGCTGAGCCATTGTGTCGCAGCCCGGCCCGGGGGAAGGAGCTGGTGTGAGGCGAGGCCGTGCGGGAGCCTCGCTGGGGCGGGGGCACTGCTCGCGGGTGCCGTGAGGTGACCCTGGAGCTGTGGGGGCCATGCACGGCCACGCTCTGCAATCCAAATTCACCGCAGGAGCACAGAGTGTGCCGGGCTGGAAGGCACCACCGGCACCATCGAGCCAGCGCCCAGCCCTGCTCAGCACAGCCCCGGGAATCCCTGCCATGTGCCCTCACATTTTGGGTTAACAGCCTGCAATGGGGCCAGCACCCACAGCCAGGCTGGACCTTCCTGGTGGCCGTGGCACTCGTGTTCACACACACTGTGCACAGACACTGCTCGTTCCACTTTCATCAGGAACTTTGGATCAAGACCCCACGTACGATTCTTCCTTGTGGATCATCACACTGCTCAAGATCTCCTCAACAAACGAGGATGAATCCTATAGCTCACCAAAAAAACCCTGTAGGAGTGAAAGGCATGGATGGCTTTTGTTACTTCAGAAAGACACAAGCACTTGGAGGATGAAGTAAAGTGTATTTCCCTCTGTCCTCAGCATTCACACCCTTTCTGGCTCAGTCACGCTGGGGTTCAGCCTCCCAATGTAGAAAGGAAAGTCCATTTGATTCCTCCCCTGAAGTGTAGAAGCAGAGCAGAGGTGTCACCTCTTTAGAGTGTCAATTAGGTGTCAATTCTTTAGATTTCGTGTAACTCAAGGATCTGGTGCATTTTCAAGTGACTGGTGTCCTGGCAATCTGCACGTGCTGTTTATCACAATTCACTGAAATAGCGTTTGTGAGATTTTAGTGACGTTTTAGCGTCTCTGAGGCTGCTTTGAGACTTTCTGGCTCAGTGGCTCATGGAAATGCCCAGCTTGTCACTGCAAGTTTCACTGGCTGCTTCCATGACATCTTCACATCATTGGTCATGAGTCAGGAAGACACAGTCTTTTTTTCTCCATGGAAATGTAAATTAAAAAACCAGAAAATACACAAAACTTTGGGACCAAAGCTGGTGCTTTGGCATTAAAGAGCCCCTAGAACTGAGGTGCTTTGAGAGTTCTCTGAGACACCGTGGAATCTGTCTCAAGGAAGGAAAGCAAAGAGAGCTGGTTTGGTTTTCCTATAACAGCATCATTTTGCCTTCCAAGAGCAGATATATTTCCTGTGATGGCACAATCACTGAAGTATGTTGGGAAACATTTTGAAACATTTCTAAGTCAGGACCATATTCAGAAACTCTCAATTAAATTCATGGCTGCTTGAGCCAGTCTGCTCCTGTCTAAAACACACAGCCCCAGAGCTGAGCACCTTCCTATTTCAACACTATTTTATTTGTGCCTTACCACTGACCACCTTTTAGCCATCACTTAACACAAATAATACAACAATTCCAGAAGAACAACCCACAGACCTACTCTAAGGGCTGAGTTTGAATAAGCAGAAATGTCTGAAGGTTGGGGGAACTGAGTGTAGTGGGACATGATAATGCAGCTGGAGATAGAAATGGTATTTGATAGGTGTTTAAGGGAATG